>NW_025335268.1:124759571-124836239 GCF_004798865.1 Varanus komodoensis
AAGCCAACTTTTGTGCTCTCCTCCTTCACCCACATCAAGAGGCTCTTTAGTTCCTCTGCACTTTCTGCCATGAGAGTGGTATCATCTGCATATCTGAGGTTGTTGATATTTCTCCCAGCTATCTTAATTCCAACTGGTGATTCATCTAGGCCCGCCTTTCTCATGATGTGCTCTGCATATAAGTTAAATAGGCAGGGCGACAGTATACAGCCTTGCCGAACTCCTTTCTCAATTTTGAACCAATCAGTGGTTCCGTGCCCAGTTCTCACTGTTGCTTCTTGACCCGCATATAGGTTTCTCAAGAGACAAATAAGATGGTCAGGTACTCCCATCTCTTTAAGAACTTGGGCAGCTAACACTGCCTAATTCCTCCATGTTTTGGTGGTGTATATGGATGTGAGGGATGTTTAAAGAAAGATTAGTGTGGACATAGAATAACAGTTATCTCTGTGATCATATCAGCACTTTTCCCAGTTGTTATTACTATGGAAATATATGTTTTAAAAGAAATCAATTCAGGCCAATTTTTCTCTGCCATAAAATATTACCAGGAGGAATAATATGAATTGCCCTGAATTCTCACACCAAGTCCAGTACTGTTTCTCCAGAAACAAAAAAAGTATAAAGGTGATGACTCCCTACTGTTATTTCTCCTTTGCTCCTCAAACTCAGTTGTCTTGCAACTGGAACTAGCAGAATATGTTGTTTAGTGGAAAAGCATATGCATTGTATAAAGGTCTCAAGTTGAATACTTGGCATCCCCAGCTAAAAGACACCAAGTGATGGGAAAAACCCCTGCCTGGGATCTGGAAGAAAAACTACCAGTCAGAAAACACTGGGTTAGATGGACCAAAGATCAACTTAGTATAAGACAGTTCCATATGTTAAACACCTGCGATGACATGCCTCTCTCTTTGGATGCTTCTTGCATCTGATGATGGAGTCTGTTCATGTGGCCCTGCAGACCTAAGGGAAGACTGGACTCTGCAACTCCTGGAGCTCCACACAGCTTCTGAGAGAGTCCGGAAACTACTTGTTGGTCCAAGTGCCTATTTTTGTTGAAGTAAAGAGGGTCACCTCATACCTTGATAATGAGAATACTTTGGTAAGCTGAGGAACATCCATGACACAATGGGTGGTAAGTGTGAATACATTCAGAGAAGATAAAAAACATGCAGAAAGGGACGCTGATAACAAACAGTGTAACAAAGACAGTGAAGGAGGCTATGGTGACACTTTCCCCTAGAAGTCTGGATACAGAGAGAGCTGAGGAGATTGGAAGATTCCTAGCATCTGCCTCTGGGGCCAGCTCCCGAAGAACACAAATGAGGAAAAGATCTGCTACTGTATCCTGTGCATTAAAATGGTTGTAAACCACCCAGAGAGCTTTGGCTTTGGGCAGTAGATGGAGAAGAAGGAGAAGAAACAATGATGTCCTGAATTTTGGAATTAAGTTCAAGAAACATCAGATGGTTTAGGATGTTTTGAGCTAGATGAGCTGAAGGGAATTTTAGTTGGGAGATGCAGGTTTAGGATTCTTATTCAAATTGCTTTTATGACTTATTTTGCCAATGCCATTAGTATAATGATTTCTTTATGAACCTGATCACAATATTATCTTTTCCTTTCCATACCATTGCTTTCATTTGTCCGGTACGGTTAGACATTTTATCGTTCCTACAGTGCAGAACAATTATATTATTTCTCTATTTCTGTAGTGATTGTTGTGTTATCAATAAATGTTTAACTCATCCCACTGAAAATTCTGGATCTGCAGTCTTTGTCAGTGGTTCAGCTTTGCCCACCAGGGTGCAATTTTGAGTCCACAGAGGTTTGCACCGTAAGACATGTGTAAGCCTTTAAAATACCTTGAGACTCTTTACTGGTTTTGCTGCAGTGAACCAATACAATTACTCTTCTTTGGGATACTGGATGTTCCACCCTATTGTCTGACAGTATGCAGGTTGGCTGATCCATTTGGCCATTAGTAACATTCCTCTTCCCCCATACAGTCACACTACCATGGGAGTTTTTTGCCAGTGTTTTGCCTGGAGTCTGGATACCAGCTCTGGCTGCTGCCTCTTCCTGTGCTGCTTATCTCATCAGCCTCTGCTAAAGGCATCAGGCTTGGTGCAGTCTTTAATAACCCAGAAGCGTGCTGACAGGAACACTTTGTTAACAGTCTCTGAAATCTAAATCCACCTTGCCTTTCACCCTCCTATTCATTTCCCTCCACTCCTTTGAAATTTATAGCCCAACAATACATCTAGTCACATTTCCTGGACTAATGTGCATCTCCTGAGCTCTGGCCAAACACCCAGCTGCAGTGCTGCAGCAGAGTGAGGGCAAAATTCTTTTTGACCCCTGACCACAGGAGACAGGAGCTTGGAGCAAAACCTCCCTCCTACTGGTTTGTAAATCTTCACATTCGGGCATATTTCTGGCGGATGCTAGAGCCAGAGGGTGTCAAATTTCTTTGTAGAAAGCATTTCTGCAAACAAAGGAAAGAAAGGAAGCAAAAGATGAATCTTCACTGTTGTTTGCCTTTGCCAGGTAAGAGCACTAGGAAGATCTGCTCAGCGGTTCCCAGAGAACATGATTCCACCACCATTTTGATGTCACTTCACACACATCTTGTCTCAAAAGGCAAAATTGCCTGGGAAGAGAAGCTGCAAAGGATGTAGTAAAGTCAATGCAGAATTATTGGTCAGATCTACCAAAATGGAAAAGAAGTATCTACCCACTAACATGGGACCATCTGAAATCATTGATAACTCACTTTAGACCAGTTTGTAATCCAATCAAAGTAATATTGATTAGATACTTAATATAATCAGAACACTGTTAGTGTCGGATGTGATGGGGTGGACCTAGAACAATTCATTCCAAGGTACAGCATCAGTTTAAGAAAGCTGTCAAGGGATCCCCATGATTGGTCCTTGAAAATGAGGAGCCACCTTGAAGATGGGGTTAACTTTTTTCAGTTTGGAGAGGAGGCGAGACGTTCCATCTGAAATCAACTTCTTAAGTTGCTTTTCCCTAATGGCCAATAATCCAACCTTGCTTACTTCTTTTGTATCCTGAAGCCAACCTATGTGGTCTGGTTTAACATAATAAAGATTTAGTTAGAAAGCTTCTGTCCTGGTCTGCTGGGAATAAGAGGGAGAAAAATGACCACAACAACCAACACAACAAGGTCACCACTAGAGATGTGGCAAAGGACAAGGAACATACCCACAACTTAGTATGAGACAGATATAAAGTCTGAGTTCCAATGCACTAAACTTTGAACCTGCAGTTTTCAGTATCAACATATTTCATACCAATCTCTGCCAGGAAGAAAATGTGCTAATTAAGGAAAAAGTGAGAGGGACCTTGTCCAGCTCCAAGAAAGGTGTCTAGGGACACACTGATGATGAAAGGCACCATGTTGCTTACCCCCAGTGTAGACAGTGCTGAGCTAGATGGACCAATGAGGTGACTCAAGGCACAGTCTTATGCATGTACAGGTAAGAAATAGTCCTATAATTTCCAGCTTTGATCAGCAAGCATGAGAAATGCTGCAAGTTGGAGGATTTTTTTTTATTTTGTTTTGGCTAAACAAGTACAGCACTATGCTGTCAGTATATGACAGCTTCATGTGTTCAATATATCATCTATTGATTGTGGAAAACCTAGTACAAATTTATTTGAGGACTACATGAATATGCAGAATAAATGGGAAATGTACCTGCTACTATGAATCATGGACACCCAAAAGAACTGGCCATTTAACATAAGAAATGTGATTTCTGCAATTATGCAAATACAGCCTAATTAACTTTTTCCTTGTTTTTCAAAATCCTCTCTCAATTAACTCTGGAAATCTTATGTTTGCTCTCAGTTATTTCCATCCCTCATGTCTTACTCCCAGACTAATTTTGCATTACTTCTGGTCCTTGCATATCACTAGGTTGAATATCATTTGCAAACTTAATTTGCCTGATGTTTACTTTTCATTCCAGGTCATTTAATAAAGCAGTTTTGGGAAATCAGGTACACCTGTCCACTCTGCTGGACACCTTCCACACTGCTCATTAGAGTGATTACATTCCTCCAGCTACTTCCCAGTTCGTGATAACCTTTCAACCAGACAGCTCATATGATGAACTATGTTGAACTAACATGGATCAATTGCATCTTTACTGAGGCATGGATCCTGAACAAAGCTCCAACATAGAATAAGTTATTTGATTAACACAAGCAATGTTAGAGAGAGGTTATAGCCTGGAGGTAGAGCAGATGCTTTGCATATAGAATGTCCCCGGTGCAATCCCTTGCATCTCCAAGTAGGACTGGGAAATTGTTGGCCATGCTAGCTGTGGCAGATGGGAGATCTAGTCTAACCCATCTTGAGAGTGTCAGGCTGGGGAAGATTGATCATGCCAACTGATTTCTCATTACTTTCATACTCAGCTATGGGTTGCAAGCCAGCTCCATTGAAAAACAAGGTGAGTGTTTAAGGGATGGATGGATGGATGGATGGATGGATGGATGGATGGATGGAGGACAATCCGTAATCAAGGCACCACACCCTCCTGACCCTGTAGTGTCTCAGCCATTTCTGCAGTGTGTCACAGACTAATTTGTGCCCATTCTTAGCTATGCTGAGAAACAACTAGGCCAAGGATACTTGGGGGCTGCTGGGACTTGCAACACATTGTTCTGAAAAGAATCATTCTTCTTTAGAACAGAAGCAACTAATCTTCAAAACTTGGGTACAGTATTGCAGAATCATGGAACCTCCCCTCACCATCAACTATAGAGAGATGCTCTGGGAGGGAAGGGTTTCTAAGAAGCTAAGCACAATTCCTACTTATTTGTTTGCTTCTATCTTCTCCTACCAGCCACTCTTGTCTCAGCCACAAAAATGAGAAATCAGCTATGAAAAAACCTTGCATGTTTCTCTTTCACTGCTGTCTCTTTGAGATACATTTACATAAGAAACCAACTTCAGGGTCCAGAATGACAGTCATTCATTTTCATAAGAGAAAGTAAAGGAGTGCGGGCTAAATCTGCTCCTTGCCTCTGGTGGTCCCAACCAATGAAAATCAAGCCTGCTTCTAGCTGCTTTGAAAGAATTGGGCCTGCTTCTCTCAAAATGCAGCATTCCAAGCAAGAAAGCTGAAAATCTGAAGGTGAGAAGACAAAGGGGGATGCATTACCGAAATGCTAAGCTTGCTGAGAGGCTGGTGGGAAATAGACTGCCTCTGGTTCTGGGGAAGATACTATAGAACAAGCAAGTTGAGAAGGTGAGAGGATTGAGTTCCTCAATCCAGTCCTTGTCATCAAGCCAAATGAGCAGACCAATTAACTGATGTCTGGCATCTGGCCCACAAGCAGCACAAACCTCCTTGAGCGTGGAGGCAGCCTCTTTTGGAGGAAAAGGCAGGAGGGGAGGTTCAGTTTGGAATCAACTCCATACATGGACAAGTGTTAAGTCCACCAATCAGAACGATCACTGCTTTGATAGCTGCTACTTGTTAACGACTTCACTCTGCATTGCAAAGCCAGTCCAGTTTAACTGCATTTTAGAAGCCTTTCATCTTGATCCGCTGATAAAGGGGAAAGAGGAGTGAGGTGCTCACAACATGCATAGCCATACCCTGGGTTCTACTTTTTGGTCATGCTTCATTATAAGAAAATGTTAGAAGCTGGTACAATTCAGCAGTGTTTGATACCATGCTCAGGTAAATGAGATAGGAGTTGAGGGGCACTGAGGGTTCATCTCTTACCTTAGTGGCCACTCCTATAAAAATGCTGTTTTGAGAGGCATTGCTTAATTTCATAGTGCCTCCAGTGTGGGGTGCTATGGAAGTAGATTCTGTTCCTCATGTTGTTTAACATCTACATGTATGAGGTCATCTGAAGTTTCAAGTGCATTGTCCCTAGTATATTGGTGATACACAGTTCTATTTCTCCTTTCCATCTCAGGTAGGTTTGGCAGTGGATGTTCTGAATCAAAGTCTGGCATTGGTAGTGGACTAGGTGAAAGCCACTAAACTGAGGCTCAGCTCTGACAAGCCTGAACTTCTCCTAGTGGGTGGTCACTTTGCCCAGATGGAGCAAGTCACACCAGCCCTAGATGGGATCACCCTCCTCCTGAAGAAGCCAATATGCAACTTGGGTGTACTCATGGGTCCACTGTTGTCACTGGAGCCTTACGTGACCTTACCATGACATACGGTACCTTCTACCAGTTCCATTGATAGCCCTGTTGTAGCCCTATCTGGATGGGGATAACCTATCATCTGTGGTCTATGCTTCATTAGCCTCTATGTATACGGCAATTTATTTATTTATTCATTCATTCATTCATTCATTCATTCATTTCTATACTGCCCCACAGCCAAAGCTTTCTACATTAGCCTACCTTTAAAGGTGGTTCACTAGCTTTGAAGTTAGTACACAATGCATTGACCAGATTGTTGCCTGAGACTAAGTCATAAGCCCAGTCCTGGATCATCTTCACTGGTTGCCTGTGTGTTTCAAGGCCGAATTCAAAGTGCTGACTTTATCATACAATTCTCTGTCTGGCTCAGAAATACAGTACCTGAGGGACTACCTCTCCTCTTACAAACTCACCAGGTCCCTGAGAACAGCTGTAGAGGCATTTTTCTTGGTGCTTTTTTGAACCAAAGCTTCAAAGTGGTGTCAGTACAGAAACAAACTTTTCCTATGATAGCCTTGTGTATTGAAGGGATTCTACCTGAGGAACGATAAGATTTTTAAGATTCAACAGGCATCTTAGTGAACTTTTCCAGGGTCCAATACCCAAGATAGCTTTTCAGAACCAGGCCAAGTCTCATGCTAGTTTGGAAGAGGACGAGAGAAAATTGCCTTGAAGCTGCTGTCTCCAAGTACATTCCTTATATGAGGGTTGCTTTTGTACTGAGAACCAGGACTTTTTGCTTTACTGATGCAGATTGTGTCCCCAGCCACCCATCTCCAGGAAGTGGGGTGCTACAGCATGTGTATACTGACAGTTTCTGAAATGAGAAGACTAGAGAAGAAGTTTACAAAATCTATGGCAAGCAGTATTATCTTTTCTTCCTGGCTAAGGAAGAGGCAGGATACATTCTCACCCAGGCATCTATGGTGGCCCATGAAGCACCTCTTGCCCTATTCTGGAAAGCAAGTGTGTGTGTGTGTGTGTGTGTGTGTAGTGTTCCTGTACGTGAACTAATTTATACTTGTGCAAATGTGTGTTAGTGCAGATGTGCATTTATTCAATTGGGTATTTGTTCAATGCCCAAAAGTTTTTAAAAAGTCTGCTGCAGAAAAAGCCAATCTGCTGCAGAATCCACAGAATGGATTCAAAGAAAGCAGAACTCATCTGAATCCATTGTGGATTTTTCCAACATCATTTGTTTGTTTGTTTTGGTGTATATGTGTATTATTGTGCAAATTGTGGTTTATACTGAAGTTGTTATTCTCTCTTTTGTATTCACTATGGATTTCTGTATTGTGTGGGTAAATTGCTTCAAGACTGCTTGTTGTAAAGGGAAGCAACACAGAAATTTAACAGTGTTTAATTATGTATTTATTAGATTTATATCCCATCTTTTTCTTTTTTTTAAGAACCCGAAGAGGCTTGCATTATTCTGCTGCTGCTGCTGCTCTCAATCTTATTCCCTACATAACCATCCTGTTACTTAGGTTGTGCTTAGAGTCTGTGGCTGGCCCAAAGTTACCCAGTCAGCTCCATGGCCAAGCAGGGACTAGAGCCCAGATCACCTGAGTCCCAAACCCATGTTCTCAACCACAGCACCACACTGGCTCACACTCTCTCTCAATTATTCATGATTATAATTATATAAGCATGCCAATCTGAATCATTTTTAATTTTATATCTGGCAGTTGCTTCCAACTGGGAAGGATCTGATCCTTCAAGATAGATCAAATCATGGTCTGTTCCATATCAGTTCTTTGTGCACTAAACATGTAAGAATGGACTTTGTTATACTCCAATCGATCATATTGGCTAGAAATTTATTAGGATGCAAAATAGTAGATAAACACTGAAATGTCCCTCAATTACAACTCAAAACAATCTTCTGTTGCTTTATTTTTGGGGCTTAAACGTCTTTCCACATATAGGATAATTTTCAGGAATGTACTGAATTATTATGAAAATTATTCAACACAGTTCTAGTGAATGTGGCAAGCTTACAATTTGATGTTCAAATCTCAGCAAACCCAAAATCATTCAGGCAACATTTATGATGAGCCAAGTAAAGGCAATCCAATAAAGTTCAACAGTGCAAATCGTAAGTACAAAATTCATATTGTACCATACAGTACATTTATTCATTGTCTCCAGTTGATGGAATTTATTCTGTGGGTGGATTCTGGACAATGGCTATTATTATCATAAGCCTAGGAACTCAAGATCAGTTTCTTCTGCCTTTTCTAAGCAGAACAGGGTTTATTTCAAGGCAAAAGATGCCTTCCGTTAAAAATCCATGTAAGCAAGTACTGGGACTGATTAGGCGGACAAGTGTTGTGACTGAAGTCACATTCCTCAAATAAATGCTTACACACGAAAACTTGCCATAATGGCGTGCAAGGCAGCCCCTTAGCATTATGTTGGATGAGGAATGATCACATTTTCTCAGTGGAAACTACACTTCCTGGCAGTTTGCAATAATCAGTGTGCCAAGCCTACATGTTCACAGGGGGAAAGAAACAACATAAAGGGATGGGTCAGGTTTTGCAGCCTTGCTCATAAGAGGAGCAGCACAAAATATGAGGATTAGTTTTGCAAAGGAAACTATCTTGGTCGAGGAAGCTACTCATTCCATTCTCATTCAAGATACACTGTCACAGGAATAATGTGCTGACCATTCATATGTTAGGCCAATGCACCAGAACAGTGACTCAGTCTAGATTAGAAATGGGCATTACCATTCATGTCAGATTAACTCATAAATGAGCCAAGTCATGCCACGCAAAAGAACCGGAATAGCTCATCTACTTTCTGAATCAGTTTGAATGTGTAATATCAACCTACCCCATAAATCCCCCAGATCCATGCCTTCTTACAACCCACATGACCTTTTCCATCCCACCCCAGTTCCTCTGATGTCCAAACATGGCTGGTACAACAGCTGCAGGGAGAAGGATGAGAGTGAAGTACCATTTTTGGTTGGAGAGGGGAACCTTTTTCTCTAAGGGTGCCTCCTGGAGGTAGCCTCATTTCCACAAACTGGTTATAAATAAGTTTTTGCACACAGCCAGAGATGATGAAAGAGTTCATGTTTTCACAATCCTGATTGTCTATGAATGCTTATCATGGTAAGCAAAAGCCCCAGTAGGGCTTCCTCTGCCAGGGCAAAAGTACCAGGTCGTTGAGGGTTTGAAGGGCCGTGATCCCTGGCCACTGATGTTTTCCACACCCAAGAAGGATCGCCTGCCTGTACAAAGTTTGTATTAGGTGGCTGGACAGGTGGCAGGGAGTTAACATGGGATTTCTTCCCTGCCTTAGACACTAATCTGAGCCAAAGCATTTGAAGACTCTCTGTTCATCTCAGTTTTGAAGGGAGCTTTAAGAGTACCTGAAGCACATGTCAAGGTCCAAGCCCAGAAAGCTTTCCCACACACCTTTAGTTTGTATACAATTAATAGTTAGAATGTGTGAGAGTGATACTTTGGATGACAAGCCTAGTGATGGGAAAAATCTCTTTGGCTTGACTTGGCATTGGGTTAATATTAATATGAAATGCATGCCTTCCAAATAGGAAAAGCAAACACTCAGATGAAATGAAAAAAGAGTACAATTGACTGTGGGAAATGAAGTGAAGTGAACTTCAAGGCAGTCATCAGAGAATTTCAGTGGTCATGAAAATCATGTGTTCACCCATGCCTACTTAATATTCATGAGCCTTCTTGGAGCGCATTCATTAAAAATTTTCAGAGATTTATTTTCTATCTCATGATGTTTGTGCGTGTGGACTGACTGTGTTCTGTACATGCATGCACAGAACTGGTCTTCTTTGTAGGAGTTGTAGTTTGGTTTCTCTTGCCTTACAGCCATTTCTGTATGTGAACCTACAAGCTGGCTTCACGCACCTCATCTCCTGAAGTCGCACAGAGCCCTCTTTCACATTCTGTTCTGGAAAAGAAGTTCTGGGGAACATTGTGTTTCAATCATAATTTAGCATCCCAAACCAAATAATTATGAATGTCTGCAACATGACCAAACCTGGTTTCCACTGATATCATATATGCACTATATGATATGTAGAAGAAACCTCCCTCTCTTCCTCTCCCCCACCTCTCTCTTTAATACTGTTTTCAAGTGTTACAAAAGTACAGAAATTTGCACTTCAAATCTCTCTTGTACACTGTAAGTGGTGAAATCTATAAGTGGTCATCATACAGAAGCCATGGAGTCTGTAATGACTGTGCAGGGGCAAAAGGAGATGAAAGCATTTTCTGGTTTGGTTTTGTCATTGTTAAAAGTCCTTTTAGCAACAACTACAAGAACAAATATTCCTTGCTGAGCTTTCAGGTACTCAGCAGGTGTCAACCCTGAAACGACCCAAGAGAAGAAGTCCTGACAAAGTCTTCTAAGGGACTTTCTAGGATGCTCAAGAAGCTGAAGAAGTTGCAAGGGCTGAACAAGGTAAAAATGGGAGGAAGAGGGAAAAGAAGGGGATGCACAGCACCCCCCCCCCTTAGCCACTTCCTGCCAAGAAGGAAGGCCCTACACAATCCAAGACTTTTTGCATTTGCATTATTCATGGCTTCTCAGCTGTCATAGCAGGAAGAGGAATTTTTGGAGTGATGTTCCTAATAACTTAGCACAAAACTCATTTAGTCACAACACAGCTCTGAAGAGAGAAACAGCACATAGTGGAAGAGATATCGCCCACCCATTGGTGCCAGCTTAAGCCAAGCAGGAAGCAGTTTAACCCCTTTTCACATTGGAAAATCCAAAACAATTATGTAAATGTCAAGGAGCCAGCCCAGTGGATCCAGCAGGCAAACCCTGCTACCTGGTCTAATCAGAATTGATGGAGCTGTTGAATCCGGTATCTGTTGGCTTGCCAAGAATAATTTTGCCATTGGAAAACTAATAAGGCTAGACTTCAGGAGGATGAATTTGTTGACAGCTTTTCTACAGATGTACGTGCAATCTTAAAGACTTTAATTATAGACAATTCTCCTCCACAGTTCTCTCTCCACCACATTCCTGTTGTTGCTTCTCCTTCACCAAGTATCTGAAGAGAGTCTCTTCCTCAGGTCCAGTACTTGAATTGTAACTATGAGTAGTTTCCAATCCATTCAGCAAGACCTTGACCTCCCAAAGAAGCTCAGTTATAGAATAACCCACTGAAATTTAAGCAAACATTTAATATCAAAACATTGCCCATGGAAGACAGTGATCAGCTGGATGGATTTTACATTTCAAGGCTTACTTCCACCAATTGGTTCTTCTCCTAAAAATATGTTTGATGATTTGACAGCAGGAAAGGGGTCACAACTAGAATGAAAGGAATATAAAAATTAGCCGGAGGAGAGCATCTGTACAGGGGCATTAGGAAGTTGCAAAGCTTTTATGCTGTCTTGTGAAATGATTCAAGACACATAGCTTCTGTCAAGAAAACAACATGGCAACCCTATCAAAACAAAACAATTTGCCAACTTTTTAATGACCCTGTGTCGGACCCTCGGCTTATTCCTTTCAAACAGTCACTTGGCAAAAGTGCTCTTTATTTCCAATTCAAAGCAAACCAGCTATAGCCACAAGAAGATGAGTCTCTGGGGTCACAAAGTGATGCATTGAACCTAAACTAGAAACTACTTCTGAGAATCCTCCGTTTCAGTAGCCCTGGGTTCCACCCCTCTGAGGAAGGGCTAGCTTCCTAGATCTATGCAGGCCCTCTAATTGGGTAGCCCTTCTAGCCCAACACTGCATCATGTGCTCAGGAACTGGACTGGGCTCCTCCTCTTCTCCTCCCTTGTCCCGTCCCTTCTCTTCCCAACCCTGTCTGGTCCCATGGGCTTCCTGAACACCTGGAGACAGCAGCTTTGGGATACCCTCAGCCTCCTCTGCTGTCTCAATTTCCACACTCCTTGTTTCTGAGCCCTTCCACTCCTCATATGAAGACTTGCTGCCCCCTTGACCCTTGAGAGCATGCCAAGAACGTCCTCTTTCATGCCATAGTAGGTATTTACTATGTGGGGGGTTTGCACCCAGGAAGAAAAGGTTATAGGAAAACCTTCATCTGCCTTCCCTGTGGTTTTGTTTCGGCCATTACTAATTTCAACACAATTATTGAGTCTGTAGAAGGGCTGTCCTTAAAGCAGCAAGAATGCAGGGTTCCCACAAAACAAGCATCAGAAGTAAATGATGGTGACAGCAACTGGGAACGTCAGGTTTTGCATGACATGGTTTGGTGCAGTGCAAACGTGCAGTCCATTTAGTGAAAGAGTGACAGTTGCATATCCTGGTGATGCAAGCTTTGTAAATGGACATTCCACAGGGCTGGGTTATGCAACTCGGGGTTGGATTCCATCTCGAGAGGAATCCAAGGACACTGTTGGATGATACAACATGTCTTCATATTAGAGTTGCTACCGTCTCTTAAAAGCTTCCGTTTGCACCAAGGGGCTGGAGCAGAAGCTTCTGGGTCAGTGTAGGTCCCAAAGAAGGTCCAGGACAGAAGCAGGTGTGTTGCCCAGCAGGACAGGATGAGACTGGCAGGAGACAGAACCCAGTTAAAAAATAATAATCTGTCCATCTGTGGTGGGAGGGTATAGTTTTGCTTGTTGCTTTTCTTGCAAAGTAAACCAAAAAGCAAAAGGGGTTGTTCAGGGCTGCTGCCCTAATGATTGTGCCCTTACTGCTCATACGTTTCTGAACCAGAGGCTTACAAGCATCCAGTGATCTCTGCCTCCTCATGCTCCCTGCTCTCATTTCTGTATTTCATTTAGGGAACTGAATGCAGTCCCAAATGCAATCTGCAGTCAAACATTATCCATTTCCATGCTTGCAATGCAATTTGCAGAACAAACAAACAAACAAACAAACAAACCAAAAACCAAGCTCAAAAATGTGTGCATTTGAAAAGTTCATTTAAAAAAAAAGTACACTGATATGCCATAAGCAGTGGGAAGAAAATGCATACATTTCAAAAATGTACAAAATTTATGGGGTTTATGTGGGGGGAAAACTCATGAAAATACACCCACATTTTCATGTTAAAAGAAAAAGCAAAGTTCAAATCTGACTCAATTGAAGGAAGCGTCAAAGAGGAGAATGGGGCTGCCAGGTTATTCAGAGAAGCTCAAGTTTCACTAATTCTGTCTCTGGCAAATTGTGATGATCTGGACCATTCCTGAATGTGCATATCTACAGATACATGCCCCAGGAAACACCACTGCAACTTTCTCACTCATGGTAATCTATGAATTAGCATGCTGCTAATTTCTATATGGAAGTCGGTGCTTCTTGTGTAAGGATTCTGTAACATTTGATGCTGCCTGAAACTGTGGGGACCAAAAGGCAGGTGCAGGACAGTGATCCGCATAGCCTGCCCTCCCAGCCTTGACAATACAACCTCTGCTAGGCTGCAAACAAATTGTCACGGCAGGACTCTTGGGATCCTTCTCTGTTATGGCGGGGTTAATATATGTCGGCAAACATGGGTCAGGGTTTAATCTCCAACCTTAAGGGCTCTGTGGGAGCTGCTGAGACTCAGAGAAGGAAACCAGGAAAATTCTCTCTTGATTGGCAGTAGATAATAAGCTCTTGCCGTTGTTGCCAACATCAATCAGGGAGCAGTTGCCTGGTGCTCCCTACTGAGCGGACGTTACAAAGGCTTCCAAATCAAGCAACCTGTGGAGCTGTCCTACCGGGCAAGCCATAGGGGGGAGGAAGGAAGCAACTCTCCATTTTCTTCCAGGGAAACACAGTATTCTCACCTTCTAAATGCTTCAGGAGCTTTCCTAACCTTAATTCCTTAATCATACCCTGCATGTGCACAATTTAATATGTAGCCCTTCACTTGGATTGCTGTCTTGAATTATCAGCTACTCATGCACTTACTATTTTTCTTTTCTTTACAGTTGTTTTGGACTGCTTTAAGATTAGCAATGGGTGAATGTAGCCTGAGTGAATTTGTTCTTTATTCAGAAAGCAACGTTGTCCATGTGAGCTTTGACAACAGTTCTCATTTAATATAAAAAACATGCTGCAACTTGAGAGCTGTAATTTGGAATCACAGTGTGCAGCATGATGTCTTATGTCACCACATTATGCGCCTTTCTGCTTGGTTGTTTTCACATGGATTGCCTCTGTAATGATGTCCTTTGATATTTGCTCCCTTTCACCAACAGGAAGATGGAGCCATAGAGTTCACCTCACAGAGCCAGAGTTGTGGTGGCAGAAACAATTAGGAAGGAAACAGCTAAGGAAGCTACTTCAGATAAGGGGGTCTTTTCGTGGCGAGGTCTAGGTGGTAGGACAACCAACCATTTAGGAAGAAATCTGAGTACTACTTTACTGAATGTGCTCCAAAGCTTGTAGTCAATTCCAAACTTAACAGTGAATTTGTTAAGCATTCTTCTAGGCTCACTACAAAGTTGAGTAGTACAACAACTTACAGTCAATGAACCAATTGCAGCAACATCACTCATTTTATGATCCATGGGAAATGACCCTTCTGAAATATTATGGGTGAATGAACTTCCTTGTCAGAAGAAGACTACTGTTCACCATATACCTAACAAGCAGACATCTGTGGGCTTCGTTGCTCATCTTGCCCCAACTAACCAAAGCTAGGTCTTCTAATCTGGAATTAGTGGTGAGAGGGCTTCAAGGTCTACAGTCTTCAGAAAGCACTGAGTCCTGCAATGTCTCCTTATAAAATTAAGTCCATGTCTTTTTGTAGTTCTGATGCTAGGATTTGATGTTAGAATTCCTGATCTACAGTAATGCAAATGAGTGCTTATATATGTACAGGCAGGTCCTCTCAGTGCAGTGCTCATAAAACAGCACCAGTGGGAGAAGGAAGATCTGCAGTGGCCATGAGCATAGCTGAAGGCCACAGAAAGCCTGTGTTATTGGAACATCATTCTGTGCCTCCCAAAGTGACCACAGCTTCTTCCATCCCGGCCCTACCAGCAAGAGCAGCTGCAAAGCTAAAGAATGGACCTCTGGCTTCCTATAGGATCTGGTAGGGAGTTTGTCTTTGGACCCTAACTCAGCCAAGTCCAGGCAGGTCACCACTGGCAGGTCTTCATCAAAAGCAGAACACAAAGCAGAGCCTCCCTTTGGGGTGGAACCAGTGCAAAAGCCAGGACCAGATGAGGTGAGTCCTTTAATAAAACAAGAGGGAAACAAATCATTAAGGTTTGCAATGGGGCTGTGAGTAATGGACATTTTTTTCTGAGTGGGCTGGCAGGTTTCTGCTAATGTAGTGAATTTGGGGGGGCTAATAGAATCCTGTTTGGGAGGTGAGGAGTATAAGCCAGTATAAATATAGTGCAGTGGGTGTTATGGTGGTAAGAGATGACACTGGTGACTCAAGAGAAAATGTTTAAGATATTTATCCATTGTTTCTCCTTTCTCCTATCTGCATTCCCAGGCTCCATAAATCTTGGGGCTATCCTCTATGCTGCTGCTGAATGCCAGATGGTTAATAGGAAAGGATGGCTTATCTCTGACCTAATTATGGAAAAACATGTCACCTGGCTCAAATGAGATCCATGGATATAAGAGAAATACATTTCAGTTTGTTTATGACCGGAATTTAACCCATTCAAATTTCCCAAGCACAATTTGTGGTCCAGGCTAGTATATCCCTGAGCTTGCAGTGCTGTTAACAGATGGAAATGCAGTTGAAAAGTATGTACTTTAGAAAAATACAGATGAACAAATATCTAATTTTTAAAGCATGCACAAATATGTTATAATCAATTAGAGAAGATGGCATACTTTTGACAGTCCATTCAAGTACATCTGAAAAGAAAAAGTTCACAATCTTATAGGGCCATAGGTTAGAGTTGTGAGGTAAACTCAGAGACCCTCAATGAACTCAGCTTTTACAAATGCCTAATAAGAATTGCCAGAATAACAGGAGAGGAACTACCCTCTGTCAGACTGTCCACCAGGGTTCCTGGTGTAGCACCAAGTTCAATTAAAGAGCTTCTTAGTGAGAAGATAGCCTTTATCTATAGTATAACAGGTTACAGAACAATACAATTATTTTTACCAACAACTTCCATCAGCCCTAGCCAGAATAGCCAATGTAGAATCATAGGTCAAAACATCTGATGGACAACAAGTTGCCTATCCCAGATCTACAAGAATTCCATTTTCCTGACCAGACACTTTGTCCAGCAGTCAGCCAATTCTGAAGGTCAGTAGGGAATGTTGAAATGAGAGCTGCCACTGAGTATACTCTCAGTACTAATGACACTTCAATCCCAGCCCCCTAACAACTGCTATCAGTGGTTTCATACAGATGTAGAAAAGCATGGGGGACAACATGGAACTTTGCAGTACTTCATAGACCAAATGTAATATCACGGAATTGACGTTCCCAAGTACCACCTTCTGAGAGCACTGAGCAAGCTGAGACTTAAGCCAAATGAGTTGGCAGCAAGCCAAGTTGGTAGGGAATCAGTCCAGAAGGAAAATTATATTTGGTTAAGGATTGAACTAGAGGATTGCATCTGATGTGCTTCAATTCCCTTGAAGGATCAAGGACAGACCTTGGGTGTCCTCCTGGACATGGATGAAAAGCTCAGACAGCAGCAGCATCCAGGAACATTTTGACCAGTTTACTAATTGTAAACCTATCTGGAGACATCTGACTTTGCCTTGATTATTCATGCACTAGTGACATCTGTGTTGTACAGGCTTTGCTGAAAGAATGATGAAAAGATTATTAAGCTTCAACAAGTAGTGTACTGAACTTTTGCAGTTTACAAAAGCCAAAATAGATTCTTGAAAGCAAGCGAAGACATAGAAATATAGAAAGTCAGAAAGGGCCTCCTAAGCCATCTAGTCTGATCGCCTCATGGTCTTCAATCTGTTAGGAAAGAGCACTGGAGATAATGGCCTTGAACTGCTTTCTCTGATCTGTAGATAAGCCTATTTCCTCTCTCAGGAAACAGCTGCCTGTCCAGAAAAAAGAGGAGGGTGCAGCCTAACAGACTATGCAGTAGTGGGAAAAAGGAATTTCATTAAATCCATGGCAAAGGATGTGGTCTCTCATTTTTAACCTGGGGGAAGGAGTTGGCATGTTGCTTGCCCAGGAACCTGTGGAGGCCCACAGAACACACCTGGCCTATTCAGTGAACCTGTAGGCCACAAAGAAGGTGATGCAGGTTTTCGTTTGCTTGTTGTGTACTGTATCCATATTTCATTATGGTATTCAATATCACATCTTTGACAGAAGTGGTTTTGTTTCTCCCTAAGTATCTTCAAATCTAAAGTGGTGTGCCTTGCCTGGGCGCACAACTAAGTTTGGACTTCCATCATGAGCTCTATATGGGTCTGCCTTTGAAATTGATTTGGAAACTCCAGCTGGTGCAGGATGAGGATGTCTGGGCACTGGTGGGGGACAGGTGGCCAACTCACATGACACTCTTCTGAACAATTCTACTTGTTGCCAATGCATTTACAAGCCCAGTTGAAAATGCTGGTGGGAGAGGTTGCCATTAAAACCTTACATAGTTTGAGGCCAAGGTACTTGAAGGACTCATCTATAACAGCTTGCCTGAATTTTACAGCCAGCAACAGAGGCCCTTCTTACTTTTGCACCACTGAGAGGAGTTAGGCTGATAGTAAAAAAAAGAGGGGGCTTCCTCCACAATGTTCTGGCATGAGTTACCGTCTGAGGTCCATTAAGCCCAACTTTGCAGGCCTTTAGGAATGCTCTGAACTAGCTATTTTCTTTACTTTCTCCTGGGATGTGTTTTATGTTGCTGAGTTTTAAGCTGCAATTATTTTAGTATTCTCTGGGCTGGGATGTTTGTCTATTATTTACTAGTGCTCATTCATTTTATTGATCCTTGTTGTTCTATTATTGTGTTGGGTGTTCCATATATAAGTTGTCTTAAGAGAGCTCTATCTTTAAAGGAAGCTTAAGCAATATTTTAAAATAAATACAGAAAGCAATTATAAATAGCTCTGCCTGCCTGTTCTGTCAGGCTACCATTTTGTGTGTGGTTCCTCCCCAAGCTACTATTTTGTATTCAGTGCTGATTATAAGTTCCTGGAACTCTGCTTAAGCAAAAAGGAAAAGAAATATTGTGCACCCTTATCTGTGGTTTAACTTTCTTCATTTTAGCCAATTGTGGCACCCTCTGCTTGAGTCATTTCCCCCATCCTTTTCCTCCCTCAGCCCCTTCACACACATCCCTCTCAGCCTGGAAAGTAAAGGACTTCCATTTTGCTTCACAACAGGCTGGAGGAGAGAACAGGTGAAACAGTGCCCTGCTCCTCACTGCATCCCGTCACAGCAGCAATCAGCTCCCCCAGAGTTCACTATTGACCTTGAGGAAGGAACAAAGGGCACCTTGTCCTTGCTCATCACTACCTCTGCCAACAGAGAGAAGAAGCTCTCTCCTGCCTTGCAAAGCCAGTGAAACAGTGCTGCACCAAGCAGTGTTGCTGCAAAGAAGAGAAGCATGAGGTTCCTTTCCATAGATGCATATTCTCAAGGTAATCAATGCAGAGTCCCATGACTGACTGGGCAGCCAGAAAGCCGGGGGCCACATCAGCTGACGCCTTGTTTACTCTCATTTCCACCCCCAGCCCCATGGCCAGCTGTCCTCGGCCATGTGCTCGGCACTAACAACAAGCTGCAATTAGTAGTAGCTGGTTGCTCCCTCTGCAATATAAGGTCATATCCATCACTGCATATAAATCAGGTGGGAACTAATAACCTCGATTTAATTTCCCCTTACCAGTGTAGGCACTCCCTGTTCTAGCTCCTGCTGTCCCTCCCTCCGCCTTCCCAAATGAGTCAATTTAAATGAAATGACTGAGCCTGGGGTATTTTAATTGATACGTTGGAACTCAACACTCCCCTACCTGGAAGGATTCATTATTCACGTCACTTCACAGGCTCCAGGAGGCTAGCTCATTAGAAATGGTGGGACAGATCCTGCTACCCAGGCACATGGGCAAGATTCATGGGGCTGATTAATAAGCTGCCCACACAAAAACCATTAAAAAGAGGGCTGCTCAAAATGGGCCCCTTTCCTAGCATGGTCCTCAATGCTCAACTTCTAAGAAACAGCACCTTCTCAACAAACTGCAGCCTGTGCCGTTGCTTGAGGACAGAAAAAGCAACTGAAAGATGGTTGTGTTTATTTGTTTTGACAGGGACCAATCTGACTGCATGAATTGCGTGAAAATAAATCCTCCATTGTCATATAGAGAGGATCCAATCGCTCTCCTACAAGCCGTTGCAGCAGAGGTGAGACTAGCTCTGCAGACAGCTTAGCACTGGGTTAGGGAATAAGAATGAGAAATAAGCAGGCTGGTACCCCTGCTGTTTCCCAGAGAATGTGCTCATTTCATCTCTCTCAGTGGAAATCATAGCAGGAAAAATATCAATGAGCTGCCCAAGTCCTTTATTAGCCGCTCCTCTAATCTTTCCTTTGTCCTATCAAAGCCCTAATGAAAATGATACCCAGATTAGCACTGCTTGGAAGATGCTGCAGTGCCCTCTGCCTCCTACTGCTAGTCTCAGCTTGCCTCATCAACTCACCCAAGGAGGGAGAGGAAGCAAATGGAGCCAGGGCTACACACTAGGGGAAGAATTGGTCTCCTTGGGTGGCCAAAGTTGGGGAGAAGGGAAGGTGCTTTGGTGGATACTGAAGCATTCGCAGGAGGGGCCAAGTTTTCAGGCACAGCCAGACATACATGGAACAGTCTTTGTTCCCAGGGAACGCCCTTTTTGGTGGCAGATATACTTACAACCGCTAGCTAGTTTTTCTTTCCCATAGTGATGCCCTTCAAAAGTCCATGGCCTTGTAAACTATAAGCAGTTCCTGGATCCTTAAACCTGGAGGGAGGATAAGAGTAACCCTACCTTTGCCATATATTTTGCTCCAGATGCATTGCCCTAAAATGTCTATCATTAGAACGCACATGGGAGGATTATGGGAGTTGTGGTCCAAGGCATCTGGAAGTCAGCAGGCTGGGCAAGGATTCCTTGGGCTGATTCAACAGCAAGGAAGGATCTATCTTGAGAAGGCTTCCCCAGCCTTGTGCCTCAGGTGTTTTGGATTTCAAATGACAACTGGCCCAACTAGTTTGGGTCAATGGTGAAACACAAAGTCGTGTGATGTGTTACTGCAAGAAGTGATGATGTGTGGAGTCACAAATGTGTTCCCTCACTTTAAGCCATTCCCTGAAACTTGCCAAAATGGTGATCCTACTTGCATTTGGACAACCCCCGCCCTTCCCTGTTTTCAACTCAGCATTAAAGCCAAATATTGCTGCTGTTGTGAGGGATGTGTGTGGGTTTGATCTCCCTGAAGTGAGAAACAAGCTGATCTGGTATGCACCCCACCCACAAGATAGGAACCTCTTTATCTACCAACTTTTGCCTTTCCTGAATGTTTCAGTGCAGTTCATGGATCAAAAGATATGTATTGACGTTTGATGACGTGCATGCGGATCCAAATAATAATTGTGGTTAGTGCCACAGTGACACTGAATGGAAACGGACTAGTCCATCCTCCTGCAGAATTTGTAAGTAAAGTGCAAAGTGCACAACAATCTCAGAGCTCACACCTCATACCTCACTACAGTTTTGACCTTGTGCAATCCTGCCAACTCCTCTGCTGAAGAATAAAAAATTTCCACACCCTGGAACAAAAAGGTCCAAAGTTCACTTCAAATATTGCTTCCAAATAACAAATGTATTTGTGACCTACTTGTTTCTCCGGAGCTGCAACAGGCATACTTATAGCTTAAAGGACAAATATCACATTGGCTGAAGTGCAACTTTTTAAACTTTTTGTTGCTGTTTTAATTAGAAAAAGCAACCATGCAAGGCCCCAATCAGGACTGAGTCTATGGCATAAAATGGGGAGGGGTAAGCATTTCTTCCCCATTCCATTCTGCCACCAAAGCACCATTACTCCACTCCTCCCTGTTATTTTTCTCTAAAGATGGTATTTGCAGTAACCAGTACTTTCGGAGGAAAAAGCTGATGCAGAAGGGAGATATTTTAAAGTGGAAAAACAGTGTGGGGGGATTGAGTTTCCTCCCAACATGCCCAAGGAGGACCAAATTTTGAACCCTGTAGCTCTCCCTCAATGTGCAATCAAAATGTTTATCTGCACATCTCAGTCTTGTGAAAGGCTTGATCTACTAATGCCTTCATGTGAAGCTGCTGCTAAAATCACAAGGATATTCCAAGCCATTTGTTCTGGCTAGCAGCCACATTTTCCAAAGCAAGAAAATAAACATTCCTTAGGTGGGGTTTATGTCGTGAATACATAAGAAGACCCCTGCTGGATCAGAACAAGGGTCTGATCTAGTCCAGCATTTCATCCATACAGTGGCCATCCTATTGCCCACAGGAAATCTACTAACATTTATATACTTATTTATCTATTGCCCCATTCCCATAGGCTCTGGGAGGTTACAAGGAATTAAAACCAACAGTGATTAAACGTTGACTTAAAGCAGCACATAAAGTAAAACTGATCTGAGAACTAATCTGGGAAAGCCTGTCAGAATAGATACATCTACAACTCCTTTTTGTAGGTAGCAATCTGGGATGGCAGACGCATCTCTCCCTGCAGGCCATTCCACAGTTTAGGGGCATCCATAACATGAGTGCAAACCCAGGTTGCTCCCCAGATTCCCCAGCAACTGGTGTATGTAGGCTTACTGCCTTTGATACTGGAGCTGGCACATAATCTTGAGCACTGGTGGCTATTGACGGCCTTATCCTTATGAATTGGTCCAATCCCCTTTCAAAACTCTCCAAATCAATGTCCTTCTTTTGGAAGTAAATTGCATAGTTTAACTATGCCTTGTGTGAAGCCCTTCCTTTTATGTATGCTGAGTCTTCCACCAACCTGCTTCATAGGATGAGCCCATCCACTTTCTCCTCTTCATACAGAATTTTGTTCAGCTCTCTCTTTACTCACAGTTTTCCTAAGCTACATAATCCCAGCTGTTGTAACTTTTCCTAAGAGCTCCAGCCTCTTGAGCATTTTGTTTCTTGCTTTTATGCTGGCTGTACAATATTCCTCTTTAGGTGTGGTGACGGAATAGGGTTGACAGAGACCTATTATTAGAATGGAATTTATTCCCCTTACATTACAAAACAGTTTCCCCCACAACCTGCATGTTTGCACTGCTGTGTAGACCACTTTCTCCCTCTCTCAAAATATTTCCTCTTGGACGGTTTGTCAAAAACTGTTGGCAGTCTGTATCTCACTCTGGAACAGGTTCAATCAGTGCTCTTTAGTGCTTTGAAATCTCATTAGACATTATGAATTTGGGCAATTTAGCCTGCTTTTCAGCCAGCAGTGATGCACTCTGAAATCAGTAATTCATGATTTTGCAGTTTAAAAGGTTTGATTTAAAAAATAAAACTTAAGCTCTGCCCTTCAGAAGTTATGGGCAGAAGACAGACCAAAAAAAAGCCTCTTGAACTCTGAGAGATGGATCTGGATTTGAACAGCAGATTCTGGAGTTACAGTATGAATTGGACTGTCTTACAGTTCAGTACAGAAACTTCACTTGAACAGAATTTGAAGAAGAATGTTAGCCTCCCAGCAGTGTCATGATTTCCTCCAGTTAAAAAGAGAAAGCAAGGGAAAAGAAACACCCTTATTTTGCCCATTACATGTTTTTTATTATTATTATTAAATTGTCTTGTGTTGACTATTATGCTCAAGGGTGCAACCTATTTCTCAAGGTGCTCTTACTTTTTGGGTAGCAGGAGCCAAGAGATGAATGACAAAGGATAGGCAATTTCTCCCAAACTGCCCGATGCTCTTGTAAACTTCCTCCAAAGCACCTCGTATTGATCACTGCTGGAAATATGATACTGTGATAGGTGGACCAGAATTGCAGCTGTATTGTTCCTTGAGAGGGGACTTCCACTCACAGTGTGTGTTTATGGCCCCTAATATAATAAGACCAAGATCCCAACTGGCTACTGACTTGTTACCACAGTTTACAAGAATGAGCCCAGGTGTCCTGCACAACGCTTCCACCTAAACTTTGATGAGCAAATGCACTTCAGATTTTCCCCAAAGGCTGCAATATCAGCACATTTCAAATACTGCCCTGATTTAACAACTGTTCCATTAATTCCCCCAAACAGCCTGCCCTACATTTGAAACACTTGACAACTTACAGCTTATTTCTGCCTGAAGAGACTTTCAAACAGTATTTTAAAAGCTGATTACATGCTGGTTCAAAGCAGGTGTCCCACCACAGCGAGACACCTGGCAATAGCAAGGGTGTTAGCAAACTAATCTAGAAATTCTTTGATCGCATTTGTCTAAGGTCAAACTCTTAAATAGGTTTCGTTAGTAATAAGTGCCCATTTACACTCCAAAGTGGAGATCTCCTTTTCCGCCCATCTCTCTTTCCGATCAGCTTCCACCCAGACAACGTGCAAGAGATTTTATGCTGAGATCTATGCCCAGTTGAAGAGCCCTCCAAGAAGTTGTAGCTCCAACCTTCAAGTGGAAGGACGCTTTCTCTGAGCAGTTCAGAGGATGATGTGTGGATGTCACATCCCTTTCTAGGGTGTCCATTTGTACCACAGTACCTGACTGGCTGTTCTGAGCATGAGGGAAACACAGTAAACTGGCTCGGGAAGCATGTGGCTAATTGAGAAGTCGAATGTGTGGAATCAATGGAAGGCTGCACTCTGGTCTTGCCTCTGGGCTTTCTGCACTGTTGAGAACTGCAAGAGGAACTGGTATGCAGCAGATGAAGTAACACTAAAGAGGCATGTACAGGAAGTAGGAGAGAGGAAAAGGGCAGACAATGGGAGGAGGAGCAGGAGCAGGCGAAAGAAGCAGCTGCCAAAGAGGTGTACTTGCATGAAAAGAAGAGCAGTGCCATTGGCTGCCAAACACTGCTGGAAAACGGTGAATAGCATGGGGAGGAGAGAGAAGCAGGCTCAAGTCAAAACAGAGCAAACTTCCCCCTCTAGTACCTTTTCACAGGGCATTTTAGGAGCAGGGATTAATCAGCGCCATCTTCTGACCTGTCTCTCCACCTATGCTCTGCAGACCACACAAAGGTCCAGGAGGGAAGAATTCATCTGGAGTCCCCAAATCAGAAATTGCCTTGTTGTGCTTGCTCGGGACTTGCAGGAATGCAGCACCAGCCCATGTTTATCAGCAGGGATGCTAACATCTTCCTCCGCCACCCCTCAGGTTTCCCCTCCCTTCTGAGCTTAGCTACATTCGTCACAAGAAGAATGGGGGGGGGGGGGGATTTCCCAGCAACCATATAGTGTTTCCTGTTCTAATGCAATGTATTTTGAGGTGGCTTCATCCTGAATGGGAAATTTGGACCCAAATATATATATTTTTAAAATCCTACTCCAGTTGGAGATAAATACTTTGAAAAGGATAGGGATGCATGGATGTTGTAAAATCTGTTCTGTCTGTGTTTTGTACACT
Organism: Varanus komodoensis; assembly: GCF_004798865.1. Taxonomy (NCBI): domain Eukaryota; kingdom Metazoa; phylum Chordata; class Lepidosauria; order Squamata; family Varanidae; genus Varanus; species Varanus komodoensis. Next base: position 124,784,253 of record NW_025335268.1, read on the forward strand.
GTTGGGAACCTCTCATTCCATCATCTGCTTGTTAACAGAAATGAATTTTGGGCAAATGAATTTGGTCATATTTGCATAATTTCAGAATTGCACAAAGTCAAACTCCCAAACATGTGGTAATCCTGCCAAAATGTACAAAACCCCAAGGAATCTGTATGGATAGGGTATGTATATATGTATGTATGTTGTCATGCTTTAACCTATAGGATAAGCATGCTTTTCTGGTCAGTAGGTTTGCTTGTTTCACATATTTTTCTAAATTTGCATAACAATACATAAAAGAGAAGAAAGTCCATAAATTCATGGAATCTGCATGACTCAGAATAAACTGATCTGCTGTGAAATCCATGGGTTAGATTCTTTAAAATATGCACTTATTTGAGTCCCTTGTGGATTTCTCCAAAATCCTTAGGGTACTAAGTGTTCCTAAAACCTATACAACTGCCTAGATGTTTGGACTCCACTCAGAAGCTTAGCTTTGCAGACTCTCTCTCCTTCATTTTGGTGGGTGCTCAGAGGCAGAAACCTAATCATATATTTGGCATGATGACCTTTGAGAAAAGTGTGAGCATGGGTGGGTTTTCCAAAGGGTCACATGTTTTCCTCAAGCAACTTTCCTGGAAGACCATTACCATGAATTAGAGTATTTCTATGCAGTGAGTGATATGCGCTACTTCTCTGGGAATCTTCTAGTACAGCTAGGAGTAGCATAAACATGACACAAGTCAGAACCAGATGGTTCTGCAAAACCTTTGGGCAGAAAGCTACAAATACTGTTAATAACTTGCCATTACCTTCAGCCATTCACTTTGCTGAAACCTCTTGTGCTTGAGCAGTTGACATTAAGTCACTTAGCACCTCTATGATGCTTTCAATTTTTCATTGACAATTCCCGGAACTGTTCTTATAAAACACTGGATACCTTGTAAGGATCATCAGTAATGTCTGTGAAATATCTATATTTTGGAGGCAATGTACTATGAAGTTTGCAAGCAGTTACCACAAGGATAATAAGTGGGAAATGCATACAGTGGAACGAAAATACAGCCTTTTGTCAAAACCTGTCTTTATCCTATGATATTTTCCACTTAGTCCAGGTGACATTTTTTACCTATGTTTGGTCAGACCTTGGTCAAGTAGTTCTGTTCATTTCTGAAATATGTGAATTGCTCCAGCTCTGGGCCTTCCTCCTTCTCCAGCACAGCAGGGTGAAATATTAACCCAGGTCTCCTCCCCATCCATTTAATCTCCACTTGGAGCCCAGTACAGGCAGCAGATCAGAGAAGCCAGAACACCAAGAAGGGAAGAAGCAAACAACATGCCCAGCTGATAACTCCAGAAGCATGTTATCTTTCTGGAATGGGGCTGAGGCTAAGGATAGATGGTTGTTTTAAAATCCATTGCATCTGCATTTTGTGGATTGTCAGGCACCTTTTGTTTCAGCATCCACCAACTGACAGGATTAGAATTTTTCCCGTTTGTCAAATTTGCATTCATTTACACATGCCCAAATTTGCACTTCTAAAGAAGAGGGGAAGAAAAACCAATAATGTGTTCATAATTTTATATTGTATTTTTGGATTTTTAATGTTTATATGTGTTGTAATTTATTTTATAATTGCCTTTATTTATTGTTTGTAAGCCGCCCCGAGGCTTCGGTGAATGGGGCGGCATAAAAATGTTTTAATAAATAAATAAATAAATAAATAAATAATTTAGCTTATGGTGGGGGAGAAAGTCCACCTTTCAGTTGCTGTTGTTTTTTCATCATATTTTCTAACAAATTCCCAAAAGTTTTTGAAAAAGGTCCACCTGCTTTCAGAATCCATGAAACATAGGAAAAGGCCAATCTGCTGCAGAAACTTCAGGTCAAATTCATAGAAATCCAATCTCATTTCAATCCATTGCCGATTTCTTCAACATCCCTATTTGAGGCATGACACTGTGTGCAGACAACTTCCCAGCACAGAAGAATTACAACCTACTGCAGGAAAATTGGGGTGTCATATTTACTATGAGTTTCCCAGGGGGACGGAAGAGTTGAATTGTGGCAATTTAGGAACAAAACTGTCAAGTGTAGTATAACTAGGGAAAGATTCTGTCACAGAAATGGGTTCTGAGGAGGTCCTTGAAGAGGAAGCAGGTAGAATAGAAAGCAGGGCAGTGTGAGGCTTATTTTTTTGAAACCAAGAGAGCACATTCAGTGCCAAGCTGATGACGTCTGAAACAGTGCATGATTACACTAAAAAATAAAAGGTACACCAATTATAGCAACCATATAATATGTGCCAACAATAAGACACGTCAGCATTTGAAACCAGAAATGTAAAACTGGAAACAACTCTAAAATGCAGCTACATGAGATCAGCAAAACAAAGCAAAAAGAATCCAGCAAAATGGATGCTGAAAACCGGTGCCACCAAACCAGAAAAAAGGCCTCCATTTGACTATGTGTCAGCAAGTCAGCAGAATTATGACTTCCTCTGAGTGCAAAGCATTTTACAGGCCGCTCACTGGAGACAACACAACGGGGACAGGAGAGTTTGGCTGCCTTGATGAATGCCATGAATCAATCACAATGATTTGGCTGGGTAAGCTCAGTGAGTGATCAGATTTAGCCAGTGGGCTGAACGGTCCTTGATAGCTCTAGCATATGGAATATAGTAGCCATTCAAGTGTGGGGAAAGGAGGAAGAAATAGTTCTGATGGTGTGAATTCAGGAAGGGAACAAAAGGACTGAGAATAACTAGAATTGTGATAGTTAGTGAAAGCTGGAGTGCAAACTTGGGGTAGGGGTGGATGAATCATTCTGTTCTGGTCTACCCACTCATCCCATAACAGCAGCTCTCTAATTCTCTGTTGCTCTTTCTTTTTTGTGAACAGAAGACAAAAAAGCAGTTTTTCTCCAATGGATGTGTGTAACTAATGGAGGCCCACAAGGTCCTGCATTAAGGCCAATGCTTTTCAATCTATTCATAAATGATCTGGATTTAGGAATAAGCAGTGATGTGGCCAAGTTTGAGGATGACACCAACTATTTAGGATGGGAAACCAAAAGTGATTGTGAGCAGTTCCAAAGGGATATCTCCAGTCTGACCTAATAGACATCAAAACGTAAATGTAGTTCAATGTAAGCAAGTACAAAGTAATGTGTATTGTGGCAAAAGATCCCAACTTTAAGTATAGGTCTTATGAAATCTGAGCTAGCAGGGACTGAACAAGAAAGGGATCTTGGGTTTGTGGGAATAGCTTCACAAAAATATCAGCCCAGTGCACAGGTGCTATGAAAAAAATCAAACTCCATATTAGGCATAATTAGGAACAGAACAGAAATAGAGCTGCTAAGATCATACACCCCTTATAGAAACCTATGGTGTGACCATACTTAGAGTATTGTGTACAGTTCTGTTTGCCTTACTTGAGAAAGGAAATTACAGAGTTGGTAGAAAGTAAAGAGAAGGGCAATGAAAATGATCAAGGGGCTGGAGCAATTCCCCTAAAAGCTTAGAACAAAGGCAAATAAGGGGAGACATGATAGAGATGTTTAATTTATGCATGGTTTGGAGAAATGGAGTAGGAACATTTCTCTTCCTTTCCCATAACGCTAGAAACTGGAGACACCCCATGGTGGGAGATTCAGGAGACATAAGAGGAAGGACTTCATCTCACAACTTATAGCTGAACTGCGGAATTTGCTGCCACAGGGTAGTGATGGCTCCCAGTGTGGGTGGCTTTAAAAGGGGACTGGACAAATTCACGGAGGAAGAGGTTATCAGTGGCCACTAGCTTTGGTGGCTATCCGTTACTTCCTTTATCAGAGGTAGCACGCATACACCCATTGCTAAGGAGCTTGGGCAGATGGAAGTCTTGTACCCTTCCTGCTGAGGGTTCTTGTGGGCAGCTCATTCACCACTGTGTGAAGGGACTGCTGGACTGGGTGGTCTGACCCAGCATGGCTTTTCCTTATGTTCCTGTGTTTTTGTGGTCACTGTTCTCTTCCAGCAGAAGTTCTCTAGCTTTGTCTTGCTGTTTGCCCAAGTGGTTGGCCAGCTGTTGGAATCTGGTTTGCTGGAGGAAGCTTCGGGGGAGGAGAGCAGGAGCAATCAGCAAATAAGCTTTGTGACTCGGGAAGAAGCCCAAGTCACAAAGAGCAACATGATTTGCTAGCTGCACTGCACGACATGGACCAGCACTGGGAGACTTTGTAGCACCGAGTAGAACAAAGCAGGCTCTCAGTTGTGCAAAATCTCCCAGGCAAAGTCCTCATTGCATTCTTATTTATGAGGAAAAGATCTATCCCAATCCAGGGCCCATTAAACCTGCCGGAATTTGATCTCTTGTAGCCTTGGCACCTTACTGTTCAGAACTTACTTGGATGATGTGGAGAACAGGATCAAAAAGACCTTCAGCCATGTCCAGTACACAGTGTTACTTCTTGGCCGCAGAGCACAGTGTACAGGAGAGGAGAGACCATTCAAGGCCCTGGAAAGGATCCCAAATCACCTCATCAGTGAGCTTAGAGACAAACTGGTACCTATATGAAAAATAGTAAAGACAGTCCTGGTCCTGATGAAAGGTCCTAGTTAAATTAGTGTCACATAAAGAAAAATGGCTGCCACATAAAGAAAAATGTATATCCAACACTTATCCACATCTAAGGTTACTTGTAGTTTGGCCAAGACATTCATGCTTTTAAGTGTATAACCAAAAAGCTTTGCACGTACTTTTGGTGTCAAAGCATTTTATGTGGCACACACTCAATCACCACCCATGGAGAATAATATGGCCTTGAAACTATTGTAGTCTAATTTTGATGCTGTGCATGTTCATTTCTGCATCAGTACAACTAGAATCATGATCTCTCTTTCTTTCTCCCTATCTCTCACATGCGCGCGCGCACACACATCATATGTAGCTTGAATGGTATACTGCAAGCAAGAATAAGATGACAACATACTTCTGGAAACAAACACTGTTTATCCAATCTGAGTATTAATTTCCTGTGATGAATACTTGAATTCAAATTTGCATCCTTTGAAAATTGACTTCTATTGACTTGCTTTGGCAGTTTCTGCAAATGTGGCTGGAGAATCATTATTTCCACTGTCGTGCTACATATTTAACCAAGCACAGGTGATGTTACCAAGTTACTGAAGCTCATACATTCACTGACTGCAAATCACAACATGACAAAAACAGCCATTACAAATTTATAAATTTACTGAAAACAAAGCGGGGCAGGGGAACATTTGGAACATTTAAATATGAATAGCACAAACTTTCAAAAGGGCTGCGGATCTTAAATTCATGCAGTGCACAAAGATGAGACATTTCTGAAATTTTAGATGTGCTGTAAATATTTGGTTCTTCTCTAGGAGCTGTCCTCAGAAGCTGCAGCAATTTTCTGGGGAGCAACTGTGTAGACCTGGGCTAGAGTAAAGGTAGCTATTAGCAGGCCATCTGGCCCAAAGAAGGGACAGGACCAAGAGCTGCAGTAAGCTGGCTTTATTACCTGGGTTGCTGTTGGGAACGGAATTCAAGGCCGGGCATGACCAGCTAGCGCCAACTTGTTAATGTCTCTCATGTGTGAAGAGCAATTTGCAGTAACTGCATGATCGATCTGTAACTCACTCTTCAAAAATATAAGAGGGACTAAAGAAAGAAAAATGGGGAATATGGCCTTGCTGGACAAAAGCCCACAAAACTGCAAGGGCAACAAAACGCTGGCCCTTCTCTCAGCATGATTCATCAGGAAAGATGCAATCCTGGAGACATGAGTTCAGCAGCCAGTGTCTGCAACAGACAGATCGATGGCTATATCACCCTGAAAGCTAGTTCAATTCCTGGCTTCTTTGTGCTGTACAGAATAGAGTGCCAGTGTGAGTGCAGAAGTCGTAGCATTTTTCTAGTGGTTGGGATAGAGCACTGATACCTGTATGAAAGTGGTACAAAGGGCTGGGAATCAAACAACTTGTGGTAGGCTGCAGAACTCATCACGCTTAAAGTACCGGGTCCGTGTTACAGTTTTGTGATTAACTGGGGAATGGTGGGGATTGTAGTCCAACATATATGGAGGGTATCAGGCTGGGGAAGGCCAGCCATGTCTTCATTGCCACTTCTCTTTATTCTGTAGCCTGAACGGAAAAACGTTCCTGTTTTGCAAGGTTGCTGATATCCCTCTTCTTAGACCATTGCAGGGGGTGTTTAGAAAGGCCACTAATCTCACCAGTGCTCCTCCAGTCCTTGATGTCTTCCTTCTTTGATGAGTTGGGGTGAAAAATGGCACTGGGATGCATGCTAAGCCTACAGTGCACTGGAAAGAGGGCAACAATTATATGGCTGAAAGCCTTAGGAGATGAAAAAGCAGTCCTTAAATTTACTTTTTTCCCTTTGGGCCCATGAAAAATCAATTTCTGCTCCTGGTAGCTATAGGGCTTTTTCACTACAGCTTCTCCATCCTTGAGTCTGATACTTTCAAAACCTTTATTCCTCTACATTGTTAAATGGATTCAGTACTGAACAGGAGCATCAAAATGAAATCTAATGCAACACTGAGAAATATAAAGTATGCAATTTTATATACATCAACAAAATTCATAACTCCAACTTTACTTAAGCCTCACCTGAACATCAGATTTTCTATTCCTTCTTTGGCATTCTTTTAATTAATGGGAGGCTAGCTTCAGCTGACTCACATGACATATCATTGCAGATCTGGTGCCATCAGCACCTCATCCAATATCCACCTCTTAAATATTCTCCCATCTCCTAGTTCATCTTCTGCTTCCTTTGCATGAAATTGAGAGTAAGAACTTCCCAGTGATTAGTTTGTAAATTCATCATGCTATCATTCCATCCCTCATATTTTGTTGTAAGGTATTTCCCCGTCCATAAAAATAAAATCCATCCAGTTACCCTAAACACATCATTAAGGCCCAATCCACATATGTATCTTTGGCACATGATAACTTTTCACTCAACCTACAGCTACATCATCATCATCATCCTGCAATACATTTATACACCACCTTTCATCTTCTTGCAAGGTACCCCGGGCAATTTATGAGGTTCTCCTCCTCTCCATTTAGTCCTCACAATAACAGCGGTGTGAGGTAGCTTAGGTGGATTGTCCCAAAGTCACCCATTGAGGACCATGGTTGAGTGAGGACTAGAATCCAGATCCCATGCGTCCTGGGCCCAGCACCCTCACCACCATGCCACACTGGCTCTCGTCACATATGAACTGTTTCCACTGAGACATACAGTTGCCATCTGAAATGAGCACTCTGCCTGTGAGTGCCCTTCTTCACATTATGACATTGTGAGCATGAGTATATATGTGAGTACATTGTGAGTATATACGTAGGAAGATTCAGCAATTCCTTTTGCTAAGCTTTGTTGCAGGCAGGAAGTCTTACTTTCCTGCCATGCACAACTGTGGCTGATGCCAGTTCTTAACCCCTGTCAATGCACAATCACATATATAAAGTTTGAGAACAAATAAATACTTCTCCAATATTTGGCAGCTCCACCTTCCCCTGCTGCCATGACTGTGTTATAGCCACAGGACCAATGGCATTCTTAAGATCAGTCCTGCTAGCACAGAAACAAATGAAACAGCATTTAGACCATCACACCTTGGCAAAGAAGAATCAGAAAGGCATGTAACAGGACCAGGACTTAAATCTTGCCTATCTGTCTAGAGTTGCAGCTAATGGGCAGCCTTACACCTGGTGCCCCTGCATGTCGACATTCCTAAGTACTGCAGATCTAAGGCCAGGCAAGCTGTGTCAAAGCTGTCACTAATCATATTATTTTCCTGCCAAGCCATAAATCACTCAGCTGGCACCTGGAAGATAAAGAATTGCTTTGCAAAGGACACGCCATCAGAAGCTTGGTTGGAAGCTCTGTTCTGCCAGCCTCTCTTGGCAAAGCCAAAGTCTTTTTCCGCCAAGTGGCTTTTGTCGAGCGCCCCTTTTTTCCAAGTGAGCATACTGGCAGTAGTCTCCTGTAGCCAGTCTTTCTCTGCCAGCCTACTTTAGTTTGGCTTTTGTGAGTTCCTAAATGAAAGTGGTGGGCCTCTCTTTGAAGCCATAAAGGAATGTGCTGATAGCTTGGCATGTCCTGCCATACTCTCCAGTGGAGAGAGACCAGACAGATGCCAAGCCTGGGCAAGCAGCATCAAGTGCGCTTGCCAGATTCTTGGCTCCAGCCAGGAATGAGCGTACAGGTGCTGCCAAAGGAACTTCTGCCATGGCTGAAGTTTACTTTGCAAAATGGATCCTCTGAGACACTGACAGATAAGAAAAGCCATGGTTAGGACAGTGGTGGTTCATGAATTCTGGCACCAGGAGACTCAAGCAACCAGAAATGTCAAAATCAGGAGAACAGACCTCTCATGTATGTGTTTTTGATGAAGGTTCTGCACAGAAATTCATGGGCCAGCTCTAAAAGTGGTCAATATGTATCATCATAGTGGAATCATCAGGAAGATGGTAACTTGAATAGTTTCTGGTACTGCATTTCACCTTACATGAGCACTTAACAACTCTCCATTTTTGCATTCTCTCCAAGTTGATCAAGCAATGTCCTAGGGATTCTCTATGACAAAGCCTCACCAGAATAAGACCCACTGGAATGAATAAGAGGGTTAAAATGAACTGCAGACACATTTCAGTGGGGCTTGCGCTGGAGAATTTTCATACAGTTCAGATCTTTTCCCATATTCTGAGAAAGCTAGAATATAGGATGGAATAGGCTCAATCCTGCACAACCATGTCTTGATAAAGCCGCCATGTAACATACAGCAGAGAAGCAATGCAAAAAAGGAGATGGCGAATACGCTGGAATTCAAATTCATGTCAACTCATTCATATGGCATTTAACAGTATGTGCCTGGCTTTGTTAAAAGGACATTCGGGGCATAATGATGTAGTCTCATCCATCTCCTTATTGGGAATGTAACCCCCATTCCCACCACTCCAGTTCCAGCAGCCCAGGTCATTTCGTTGAGTTCCTTATGAATGCAACATAAGTGCTAAAGGATTTGCCATATTCTTAACATATGCAAATGAAGGTGTAAGAGGAGTGATCTAATTTAGAAGGCAAATAGGAAGCATAATATGAATGTACTTTGAGCTTCTAATATCCCCTCCTTGCAGGTAACCCATGCACACAGTGGACTTGACAATAAGAAACGGATGGTCTTGGTATTTTAAGTAATATAACACAAACAAATCCCAACCTGTTAGCCATTTCAGAGAAGGATGATGGTAGGTGAGGGCAAGAGCAGTTATGAATGGAGTCCAGGTCTCGTAATGCATAAGGATCTTTTCCCCGTAACATACCACTCACCCATTTTTGTTAAAGCTACCAATTACTGGAACACTGTTAAAGAAGCATGTGATAATGGGCTGTCACATATCATAGCATGGAGCAACAGTATGAAATGCCTAATCTCCCTGGGAAGAAAGACCTCTCCTTGTGATTTATGAGCACTCTTACTTTGATATCACTATAGCTCACAATGACTCTGTGGATCAACAGTAACTCAGGAATTCATCACCAGATTGACTTTTAAAAGTGTTTCAATGTGCTGCCCACAGCTGTGAAATCTCCATCCATCTAATCACATACATATGAGGGTTTCCTTTGGTGGATAAGTCTTGTTGAGATAAAACAAAACTTGACCTTGGTGAGCCGCCTCCTCTAATCTGGCACAATGCTAATAAAAATAATAGCAGCAGTTGTAGATCAGGCGAGCAGGACAGCTGGGGATGAATGAGGAGCCGGGAACCAGAAGAGATCACCTGCCCTTGTTAACTCCCTGGTGATTTGCACAGAACTCTTCCTTTGCTGCAGTAGCATTTTACAAGCCCTTGAGACAGAAAGTGGTTAATTAGACTTTGTAACCCACTGCTATGTGATGAAAGGAAGGTGCGATCAGTGGAAATGCACTTTGGGGTTGGTGGGAGGGCTGGCGGGACTGAGCCAAGCTGTTCCTGCTTCCTTTCATCTCCAGGCATTAGGGAGCTGCTGCTGTTGTCACTGTACAGCTGGCATTCAATTACCCCTTCTCATGTGAATGCTTTGATGCAGCACCCTGGCCAGAGCCACAGCTTTCTACAACAATCGCTTTGCATGATCTTCATGAAAACACTTGATGGAAGCCCATATAGGGCTCATCCACACAGCTTGCTTTACATAGTGGGGATGTATCAAACACATTTCAGAGTGTGTTTTTAGAAATGTGAATGCTGGAAAATCTCCTCAATAGTTTTCATGCATGCCTAGATGTGGATTGAGGCAGTTTCAGGCACTGGGAGTCAGATTTTGAGAAACAGGCATGGGTTTCCCTTAATCCCTGCTGCACCATGAGAGCTGGCCAGAGGAGAAAACTGGTGGGACTTCAGTCCAGCCAAATCCAGGGACCTACATCACAGATTCCCAGTTCTCTGCTCCCAATACATACTTCATGGATCTCCTTAGTTCTCCAGTCTATGAAACACAAACTTCCCATTGCACCTTCACTCACACTCTCCTTGTCCAGACCTTTTCTGCCCTTATGATGATAAGCAAACCCAGGTTCTGCCAACAAATTACCACCATAGCCCCTGAATCTCCGGGCTCGGACAGCCAAGACATCAAATACTGTTTTTCATAATATGTTCCACAGCATTCATGAGACTACTCAATCTGCATGAAAACAGCACATCAAAGATGCTTCCTCACATTGCCACATCCAAATGGTTAGAGGAATGTATTTCTATATCACTGTAAGAAGCCAGACATGGAAGTCCATTGACTAACCTGATCAGAGGATTAAAGTCATCCCCTGGGTACTTCCAGTTCATGGATGGTAAGAGCTGAATCCTCAGCAATCCACAATTAAATTGTGGCTTTTCCTGAAGGATCTAGTTTCAGTCACTTCCACAGAAAAGCTCATCAAAGCATGTTATATGACTGTTCTCAGTCAGAGAAGCTATTGGCTTCCCAAGGGATAGACTGAGGGCATATAGTACAAACCCATCTGCTGATCCACCTAACAGCAATAGTGACCAATCCACATTTTACCATCTTATTGACAAGCATGTAATAAGAAAACTTGTCAAGTGCTTTGCTGAAATCAAGATATGCTACGCCCATGGCATTCCCATGAGCAACTAGACTAGTAGTTCTATTTTTAAAAAATTAGACAAGGTTCATATAGTATGACATATTCTTGATAAGCCCTGCTCAGGGACAGACAAATCTATAAAGCTCTATAAAGTTTGTTTGTGTACTCTTTTTTATTCTATTCATTCTATACTTTTTTTCTGCATCAGATCGACTTTTTTAACCCTCATATAATGGTCTGTGTTTTTGTGTACATTTTTAAATATGCATTTTAAGCGCTTTTTGAAAAAATAAAATCATTCTGGTCCTTTTTCAAATTTAAGAGTTTTAAGAGTTTTATGTCTGCTTTTGAAATGAATCTGAACATTGTGTGCTTTGGAGATGTGGGATTGCAAATGCAAACTGCAGTTGGATGGCAGAGTACATTCTAGTTCATGTTCAGTATGTGCAGATTTGGTAACTTCTCACTTAAATATCAGCCAAAGTTTTTTTGTTTTGTTTTGTTTTAAAATATTTTGTTTAACAAATCAAAACATCAAATCCAAAACAGATAAAAAATTACAACCAAACCAAACAAATTTATCAGCTACTCCTACCCTTGATAGTTCCTATGAACTAACCTATTATTTAATAGATGTTCAGAGACCAATCACTTAATAATCTGTTTAGTATTTGGCTTGGTATGAACATCAGGCTGACAAGTCTGAAGTTTCCTGGATCTGCCTTTTTCTTCTTTTACCCATCTCTCATCTTCTGATGCCTCATCCATTCTTTAAGAACTCTTAAAGGATCATCAGGAGGGTTGGCATAATAGCCACAGGCATCTTCAGCTTCTCAAGGTGTATTTCTTCCCATCCTGCAGACCTGAACTTGAAGTGCTTGGGTGTTCTGTAACCATATCTTTAACTACAAATCTATCCTGATAACATTTTTCTACTTGTTCTCCTTTGATATTAACTATCCTTGAGGGTAACGACTGAGACAAAATAAGAGTTGAGTAGTTCTCCCTTCAATCCATTATGTCTGGATATTCTACCATCAACTCCCAAGAATGGACCTATCATTTCCTGGTTCATCTTCTTGCTCTGAACTCAGCCAAGAAACCCTCCTTGCAGTCCTCAGCTCTCTATGGGTATTAGCCTTTCTTACATCCACCCTGTAGGTTGGCATTCTGTTCTGTATTCATCCTTATCTCTTTCCATATCCCACTTTTAGTCTTGGCTTAGCAGAGTGCTTCCTTTGCAGCCTCAATAGCTTCTTTAGATGTCTCCTTTTTTCCTTCTCATAAGAATAGCTTCAGAATTTCACTTCTTAGAATGTCCCATCTTAAACTTGTTTTTTACATCAAAATTTCTAGCCATGAGACCCTACCTAGCTTTTCTTTGACCTTGGACAGGAAGCAGAGAAGAAAACTCATACCTCCAGTCCCTTCACATTGCTCTCCAGAGCTTCATGGTTTATGAAGATCCATGCAACATTTTCTATGACTGTATCATTGATTTCCACATGAATCAGAAGGAAAGGATAACATCTCAGGGTTTCTTGAGCTTCACCAGCCTCTCCCGACTATGGTTTTTAATATGTCCAGAACCTTGTTTAACTCTGTCAGGCCCTAGAAGTCTGGAGAATGTTTTCCTTTTGCAGTCTACTTCCTCTTCTTGCAGCCTTGTTTAATTGCAGTACATTCTGTTTTGCTTTTTCCTAATGCAGCTACCTTGAACTGCATATAAATGTGACCAATGCAAAGCAGGGTATAGGAGTATGTTGTAGCATCTGCACCTTTCCAGGGCTGTTCTCTTGACCTCTGTCGCTCTAACCCTTTCCCCATAAATTTGCATGAATTCTTGTTGGAAATCAGAACCTGCTCATTTCATGAATGGCTCAAAATTAAAAGGCAGCTTCACCTTGGCTTACACTGTGAGGAAACTGCTATATAATGGGCTAATCAGAGATTATTTTAATCTGGATCACACAGAAGCCCTTGTAGAGAGAGCTGAATATTTAGCTGCTTCTTTGATAACCACTGCTATTATTAACACCCTTCTACTCAGTGTAAAGCAGTAGGTAAACTATGGCTCTCCAGAGATTTTTGGGCTACATTTTCCCATCATCACTGACCATTGGCAATAATAGCTCGGGATGATGGGAATTAGTGTCCAACAATATTTGGAGGGCCGCAAGTTCCTTATCTCTGCTTACACTCTTTGTTTACCCAGCATCCAATAAAAGTATCTCTCCTGGTCTCTATGCTTATTGCTGGAGTAGTGGGAGGCATCTTAAACACTGAAACACAGTAAAATTTGTAAACTTTAGAAATGGCAATTGAATCCAATGATTTTTTAGGATGCATGTGTTAGGGTGGTGACAATGTAGAGTCTCTTTGGATTTTGTTCTGTTATAATTAGCACAGTTGCCAGTTTTTTAGCTGCCTTATTCCCATGTCAAAAACTCAATCCTGGCGAAGGGAACACTAGCAGATGAAACTTTTCCGTTGCTTTTGCTTTGTGACATGAAAGGCTTCACCTGCTTCATTTCTTAGCATAGCTGCTGTTTAAAAGAACATAGCTAGTAAAAAATGATAACTCTATAATATTCTTCCACATTAAATATAGAAAATCATTTTGTACATAAGAGTATATTATTGTCTTTTAGTGATTTTAAATATTCAAACGCACATCACTGATTCAGAGTTTATCGGTTTGTCAACTGATCGAGGAAAACAGCCCTGTTTACATTGATGTGAATAGTTCTCTCATACTAATTGCTACAAATCAAATCTCCATTAAAGCCTCAGTTAGAAGAACCTGTTCAAAGCTTGATAATCCAGTGAGTGTCAAATCTTATCCTTAAGACAGAAAGGAGGAGGACAGCTAGACAAAAGGCTTGACTTGAATCATAATTTCCAGTGCAATTCTATGCATGTCTACTCAGAAATCAGTCCCACTGTGTTTTATATGATTTACATCCAGGTAAATGGGAATAGGATTACAGCCTTAACCTTTGAGCAGATCAAGACTAGAAAGTGCCTTCACAACTGCAGATTTCAGGCATTGTTTGATTTGCAGCTCTTTTTCCTGGCAGGATTCTAATGCCTTTCAAAGCTGTCCAACATGCAGTCACTTAACAAATGAAGCTTTTGCCATCTAAGGACACAGACCAAAAGCCCGCAGCCCAGCATTCTGTTGCCACAGCAGCCAGCCAGATGCCTACAGGAAGTCCACAAGCAGGGCATGATCGCAATAGCATCCACCTACGCATGTTCCCAGGCAAAGGTATTCGGAAGCACATTGTTTCTGTTACTGGAACTAATATGACTAGTAGCCATTGATAGCTTTATCCTCCATGAATATATTGAATGGTCTTGTAAAGCTATAAAAATTGCAGGCCGTACCTGCATCCTGTGGTGGCACATCCAGTCATTTAACTGTGTGCTGTGTGAAGACATGCTTCCTTTATCTGCCCTTAATCTCCCACCACTCAGCCTTTTTGAGTGACTACTTGTTCTCAAATGTGGAAGAGGGAGACATTTGGTTACTTCTCTACTGTTTCTGCACCGTTTAATGTTATATACCCATCAGATCCCCATTATCTGTCTTTTTTCTAAAGTAAAAAACATATCCATAACCTTTACTTTTCCAGGAGTTACTCCAACTCCATATTATATTGGCTGTACTTTTCTTTACCTTTTCCACTCTACAGTATCCTTTTTAAAGTGCAGTGACCAGAATTGTATACAGTATTCCATGTGCAATCACACCACGGATTTGTATAAGGCCTTACCATGCTGGCAGATTTAGGACTGTTTCCTTTTCTAATGACCACCAACAAAGAATTTGTCTTTTCCACCACAGCCACATACTGTGCAAGTTCACATGTCATACTAAGCCACCTTGTGAATATGCCCCTCTGGCTGGCAGTGGCTTAAAGCCCGCACTTCTTATAATGACTGAATGGCTGAATGAATGGGCCTTTTTTGGTGAAGAAACTGGGAAAACCTGAAGAACGGTAAGGAGTATGATGTGAATAAAATGGACTCTGAGTTCCCAGATGGAAAGTGAAGAAATGCTGACAGAGTGAGAAGGTCACGATGCCTGGCAGATAGTCCCAAGGATACCTTACAAGGAAGGCAAGTGATCAGAGCAGTTTGGAGGAAGTGCAAGTGAAACAATGAACCAGATGAGACTGGACAGTGAGTTCTAGCCCAAGGAACAAAGAGTTCGAACAAAGCTCTCAGATAAGGTGTGTACAGCAGGGGCTTTGCAAGTTTCCCTGGGCCAGACTCATTAGCGCTGCAATGTCTGTGTCTCCCATTGCTCCGCTTGAGATCGATCAACTCAAGGTGGGGCTTTCCTGGTGAGTATGAGAGGATGAATGTTAGTGTGAGTGGATGAAAGTGATTTCCCTGATATTATAGTTAATAAAAGAGCTCCTGATTTGCAAATCCAGTACCAGTTGTCTATGTGTTTACTTCTATCTCCACTCTCCAAGCTCTTGGGGTGATAAGCACTACTTAGGATTAAAAAAACCAGAAAGGTCCTTTTGCGACATTCTTCCTTTCCCTCTACAATCCCACCAGCTCCGGCACATATCCAGGTGGCTTTAGAGCAAAAGTCCTTGTTGTCTCATCATCGCCTTTCTCCAGTTGGCTCCTACTGCTGAGGGAAACTCAGCCCTCTCTTGCACATCAGATCCCCAACCGGAATTAACTTTCAGAGCCCTTATGATCACGGGAAGGCATTTGCATCTCATTCTGGGGGAACGTGCAGTTGCATAAGACTGTCAATCTACCCTGCAGAAACTACACCGAGTTCAGATAGCACAACGGCCCACCCTGGCTCATCAGAGCATGGCAAGTTGCCATGTTGTGGAAAGCAAGTGATTTGCTTGACATATTTTTGTTGCCCAGCATTTGAAGACTGTTCCGAAGCTGCAGCTCATGCCAAAAGAGGCAGCTAGATTAACAACTGACAGTCTGAACATAGAACATCAATTCTGGCCTGTCTGTATTGGCTGCCTATATGTTTCCGAGCCCAATTCAAGGTCCTGATTTTTGGGAACATAATGCCTGTTGCAATGCCTCTTCCAGCCATGTCATGCCTGCATGCTACTATCAAGGTCTGGGACCTTCCACCAGCTGCCACCTCCAAGGGAGGCTTGGCTGCTGGCAACAAGAAGGGCCTTTTCCAGTAATGATCGCCCAGTTATGGAACAAGTACCCCACTGAGGCCCACCTGGTGCCAAGTTCAATATCTGTTCAGCACCAGATTAAGACTGTCCTCTACCACAGGGCATTTAAGTCATTTGCCATTACATCACATCTTATGTTAGCTGCTTAAACAGGTTGTATGATTTAATTTGTATAAGCTGCTGTTGCTTTTTACATTTTAAATGGTTTTAAAATGTTATATGGTAACTTTATGATGTTTTATTGTTGACTAGATTTTATGTTGTATTTTATTTGTTGTAGTAAACCACTCAGTTTCAGCCATTGGGCAGTATAGAAATAAAATTAATAATAATAGTAAAAGCTGCACAATCTAGTACAATACCAATATCTCATTTCTGCTCAAGTAGTGCCAGCTCAGATGCTGTCAGCATGTATGTGAACTTACGTGTATCACTTTAGACTTGCTTACACTGAACCCCCTAGGTCTTAATGGTGTTAACTGTACTCATCAAAATCCTGTATGTCAACCCTTAGTGACTCCTTCCTGCTGCCTTTGCTTGTGCAAGATTCCCGTTCCTGATGGATGCCATCTTTTTGGCATTGCTTGATAATCATGCTGCTGCTCTCTTGGGCTTAGTGGTACCTTCCCGGATCTCACAGCATGTGTTCTATATAAACACATGCTGTTCTATATAAACTTGCATTATTGCAGTTCTGAGTAAGCCCCAAGCTTCTTGCAGAGATTTCACCCTTTTCACTTTCTGTATTAAGTTAATTCTTGCCCAAGGCTTCATTTTTGCCATGAGATGCCACATCTGCTGTAAGCTCAACTTTCTCAAGAAGCCAGGACTAACTTGCCTGGTTCTCGTTGCCTGTAATGAAGTAGAAGACAGTGCAACCTCCCCAGCTCCACCCAGCCCCGGCCCATTCATCTATTTCCCCTCCATCACTTATGCCACAGACTTGGAGTCCTACTTGGTTTCA
Source organism: Varanus komodoensis (assembly GCF_004798865.1). NCBI lineage: Eukaryota > Metazoa > Chordata > Lepidosauria > Squamata > Varanidae > Varanus > Varanus komodoensis. The sequence continues at coordinate 124,801,519 of NW_025335268.1, forward strand.
GTGCAGAAGGAAGAAAAGAGGACATCAGCCACTTCAAATGGTATCTCTCATGCCAAATGCTGGGTGCAGGCAGGCTGCCCTCTCTCCAAGCAAGCCTCACATGCCCTCATGCTCCTACAGTGCAGACCGTGAACCAATTAAGCCACCCCTTCAGTGTGTTCCTGGAGTGACCATCAGGAGTTCTTCTGCACACAACAGCCCAAACTTCATACCCAGGAGCCAAATCCACCCTCCTAGATTCAACCCAGTGGTGTTGCCCAGATGATTATGCCTGCCCCTCCTGCTCCCATTTTCCCCCAACCACTAATCACTTAGTGGTTCTCCGACTTGTATGTCATTTTTCCTATTCTCCTATATGGCTTACAGAGCTGCGAGGTACATGTTTATACAGGCCTACAACTTCCAAAATACCCCAGCCAGCATAGTCCATGACCAGGGATGATGGAAGCCATCTGCCTTTCTTCTGTCCTGTGATTGCACCCAGAGCTACAATCTACAATGTGCTTTCTGGCTCTGGACTCTTTTCCTATGGCCCACCCAGCACATGAATGCAGCCCCAGGAGCTTTTCTAACACTAAATTTGGCTTGCGGACTGAAGGAGGCTTTCAACCCCAGGAATTTCATGCTAAGTAGGAAGGAGTTATCAGTGCTGATTCAAGGAATGAGCCATGCATATGCCTACCCATTTAGCACACCTACGGTATTACTCTCCACACAGTTGTGTTAGCGTTTTACCAATGCAGTTACTTCGGGGTGCGGTTTCATCATGCCAAGCAATGTGTAATGATCCCAGCTGAAAGGGAAATAGACTGACACAAATGTCACATTGTAATGAACAAATACATTACAAGTACGTAGCAGCCTCTTAACTAAAAATGTAAGGGGTGGGGTGGGGGGAATCAGCAAAGGATAGAATAGAATGGAGGAAGAAAAATGACAGTGTGAGATTGATCTAGATATATGACTAAGGAGCCTTGCATTCTGTTAGAAATATTACTTGCCTCACAAAATTTAGAGTGCCTCATTATGAAGCATTGTGTAACATGTGCTGCACGCCAGTTAAATTGCATATATATATAAAGCTAATATTTCATCTCAGCGTATTTGGTAGCAGAACAAGAAGAGATTGGGTAGAAGGCATATCTGAGTCATGCAAAGCACTGCAAGGAGAAGGCATTTGTCCTTCAAAAATGATTCATTTATTCTTCATTTGGTCTTCTGCTAGGATTGCCAATATTTTAGGCAGTCTCTGTAGCTGTGCATTTTTCAGCAATCAACTGTGCAGACTTAGGACAATGATAAGGTTCATTTCCATTCATCCAGGACTGCTAATTTTTGTAAATTAAGCTGATAGTAAAGGACAAGGAGTAGACCAGACTGGATTTTTCCCCATTAGATGGCAATCCTTTTTTCTGGTCCAATAAGCTACTGTTAGAGTTGCCAACACTTTTTCTGGACAGACACCTATACCTTTTGCAAGCAAGAATTCAGCAAATGACATATTTTCCTACCATGCAGATATATAGTGATGAAAATGTTTTTTGTGCTAGGGATCTGCCTTGTTGGACCAAAACTAATTTTCCAGTCTCTGGCAGCATCCATCAAAGTTGCTGCAGGGATATTTCCAAGATCAAGCAACTACTTGAGGTCTAAATGGATGTAACTTTCTCGTCTTTGTTAGATAAGGCTGTCTTGTACCCTGAAGCAGATATTTTGGGCTCCCCCAAAATGCTAAGCTTTAGTATGAGACTTCAGAAAACATTGTAGCTGAAGGTCAAGTTGATAGTGCATCCAACAGAAAACAGCTTGAATGCAAACTGGTAACTACAGTAATAAACATTATATTGTGAAAATAAACTTTCACTCCAGAAATGTGAGGCTGGCATAAAGAACAGAGACACAGCTGTGTTATGGAGGAGGAAGCACACAGAGAAACTGGAATAAAGCCGCACCAAGAATTGAGAGTGGGGAGCAGCTCCCCACAGATCTCGAAACAGGCTGATCACATGTATCTTCCTAACCCAACTGACACACCCTCTCCTGGCACACTGAGGATTCCATGTGAAAGACCCACAGGATTAGGTTCATCCAGGTGTTTGGGTCATTTAAACATTAGCCCAGCCATATGGGAGCTGCATCCAGATAAGCAGCTCCTACACAGTTGGGAGAACATCTAAAAAACACCATGTTCCAGAACAAGGTGGACAGACCTCAGGCCTGCAGGATCTATTTTGCTTGTTCCAGGAAGATCCTGGTTTGCCTCTGCAATCAACCCACTGCTTGTAAACACTAAAAGAAAAGAAGAAAGAATGATCAGTAGCCAAAATATAAAGTCTCCACACTTAGGGTAGCTATTGTATTTATTACATGTAGATGAATGCTTACTGCAGCCAAAAAGATAAAGTATGAACAGAAAAGACATATCCATAAACATGCACTTCCATGTCTCCAAGGGCCCTGATTGAGCTGCAGCATCCTAACAACTTTACAATCTAGGCAACCTGGGGCCTGTGGACTGCCCATAACGGCCCATTTTTACTGGGATCCCCATTCTTTTGCCACCATTGCCACAGCCACAGAATTGTCCGTAGCAAAAAAAGAACCAGTTTTGCAAAGAAGCAAGGTGTGCAAGGAGTGTGTGCTTCCCAGAAACACAATGCTGCACTATCTACACACCTCGTTTCTTTGCAAGATTGCTCTGGTTTTTGCCACCACCGTGGTGGTCAAGGGAGAAACTGCTAATATGGCAGGTGCCCCGCCACCCGCCCTCTGGAGGTTGCCCATCCCTGCTTTACATTTTCTCTTCAAGAAATATAGATATAGCAGTGCGGCAAATATAGTAAAAATTATTATCGTATACAACATGGAGCTGTATTCACATATGTCAAGCTCAGAAGCGGAAATTATTTTGCTTCAAGAAATGCTCATCTGTGAACTCTGATGGTGAATATTTGATAGCTGTGTAGCACTCCGCATCTGCATGTGACATTTCTGTGGATGCAGTCAGCACTGGAAGGCAGTTGAAAACTGGCATACAGAAACAATTTAATAGTATCTATCATGTGGTATATTTGACAATAGACATGCAGCAGCAAATATTATTCACTGTATCGGATAGCTGGCATGCAATAGCAAGCAGTATTGACAGGATCCAATATGTAGCCGTCACATTTGCCAATAGTGTTGTCAAATCGAAGAACAATATATGACTTGATGAGACAGCCTCTATTTGCCCGAATCTGGCATGAAGGAATCAATATTTGACAGGATATGACAGGAGACATGCAGTAACAATCAAAATTTGACAGTACCTGATGGTTAGCTTGCAATAAAAGTTAGTGAATTTTCTATTGATCTTCATTTAGGCCAGGAGTGGGGAACCTACGGTCTCCAGATATGGTGGGGTACAACTCCCATAATTCCTGACTATTGGGCATGCAGTGTGGGAATGATGGGAATGGAGTCTAACAACATATGTAGGGCCATAGGTTTCCTACAACCTGATTTAGGTAATCAATAGGCAAATTTCCAATGTTGATTTGTGTTGACATCAAAATACAGCTTTCACCATATTTTCAACCATTACAAAGCTTCATCTCAGCACAGTAAGAGTAACCATCTATTTTAATTAAGACATGCAAATGATCTTGCTTGAAGAACCTTACAATCCTAAGCTAAACAAAAGCCTGATATTTTGCACTGTAATTTGACTCATACGTAGTCAATTTTTAGATCCTTTGGGCTGATTCAGATTTAGAATATTTCCCATGCAACGCAATCAGCTAGGGGATAGTCCTGATCACCTTAAACTCTCTATGAAAATATTTAGTTCATTGCGCAACTAAAGAAAAAGTCCCTTCCCATGTACGAAACAAGCTGGCCTCTAAAAGGAAGGACGCCTCCAAAAGTGGGTCCCCTGCTGATTTTCATAAATGACCCCATTTGTACCAGGTCAGACAGAGAGCCAGGCCCTAAGCCAACACTTCAAGTAAAGTGTGAAAAGCAACAGTCAACAAGCACAGACCTCTCGTTATTGGGAAGATGCAGTTGTAATAGCATGCACAGCTTAGCAAGCTAGCTGGCACATTGTGCAGCAAGGAAAGCTCCTAGATCAGGGATGGCGAACCTATGGCACGTGAGCCACAGCGGGCACGCAGAGTCCTCTCTGTTGGCACAAGAGCCAAGTCGCTCCAGCAGCCGAGCATCGGATAACAGCACACATAGGGGCCATGCACATGCTCAGAAAAGAGTAGTGGCACCAGGGGATGACGTCATGAGCCACAACTCATTAACAGCAACTCGTCCGAGCTTTCGCATGGCCAGTCAGTGAGCTGCCACAGATATATATATATTTGCTTGGACTGACTATGAGTTGTTTTTTCTAAACTAAAACCTCAGTTTTCAGGTTTTATGGTAGTGTTGGCACTTTGCGATAAATAAGTGCAGTTTGGGCACTCGGTCTCCAACAGGTTCACCATCAGTGTCCTAGACACTGTTCAGGAGTAAACCTGTATGAAGCACATTGCAGCAGTCTAACTGTGATGGTAACCAAGGCACGGACAGCTGTCATATGGCCCAGGAACTGCCATGGCTGGCACCCTGGTTGTTGCTTTGCACATGTGCTCCTTGCACATTCCTGCCACCTGAAGATCCAGGGACCATGTAGCTCCCAAGAGTTCTCACAAGCCAAAACTTGACCTTTCAGGGGTACTATGGCCACATCTGGCTGGGGTCCCAAACTCCATATGCTTTCTATGCATGGTAACAGAAGACATTTAGATAGATCTGTACAAATATCCAGTAACATTACAGCATGCAACCATACTGTCTAGGCTCAGGTTCAGACTGCTGTATGCCACAAATCTATCAAATATACCACACCTACAGTTTTACAGTCCTGCTGCTCCTTCATATGCATGCAGATAAAATCCCATGTATAAAGAAAATGACACACAAATATATGCACAGACACAGAGCAAGATCTGTTTGATAAGGTTGTATGAGAACTTCCTTTTGATTCATTTTCTGTCCCAGATTTGCACTATTCACACCTCCAAACTCTAATTCAAGCATATTCTTTTCAAGGAAATTATGCATGGTCCTATGCTTGCACTCACATTTGAAAAATATGCACACTTTGGAAAATGCACACTTTGGAAACAGATTCATTTCCATGCTACAGTCAATAGGGGGAAATGTATATCTGGGTGAGCATGTTAAAAAATAATGTACCCAGATAAGCACTTACCCTGTTCAAACTTTTTATAAAGCTCAATATCAAGAATAAAAACAAGGTGAAGCAAGCTTTGAGATGAAGCTCAGAGAATTTCAGTAAGATGAATCTTCACAGGTTCTCCCGTCGCTATTATGCAAACAATCCACTGAAAGCAAAGCCAAGCATGTGCCAGGGATATTACTTCCTGTCACACAAAGGCGTCCTTACAAATTTGCATCCAGTTTCTTCTGAAATTCACACAGAGGCATATGTCAAAACCAGCCTTGCTAGACAGGGACCACTCTTGTCAATTTAAAAATCCTGAAGAGCCGAGACTCCTGAACGGGCTTCTCTGTGTATACTCAAAGCGCAGCTATGGTAGCAGAGAAGCCTAGAATTAGCACAGTTCCTATTTATAGCACTTTGATTAGAAGCTCGTCACCTCAAAAGTTTTTATTCCCTTTATCCATTTATAAGGCCATAACACAGTTTGAGTAGAACTAAATAGCCCAGTGTCCCATGGATCTCACCAGAACTTAATGTGCCATTCAGATACAGTTAAATTAGTAATAGACAGCAGCCGCCGCACCACAGGGCTCTCACTGCCTCAGAAAACACTCTTTATTTCCCATCTCACTCTATCTTTCTGAATGGCTTATGCAGCAGAGAGCCAAGGAAAAAAAGCCAGCTCCGAGATGGCAGGAAGCTCTTGACAAAGTCAGCCCCTCATTTCCTGCTGCATTCGCCTGAGGAGAGAGACTCGGAAGAACTGCGGGTTCATTTTGAGCTTGCAGCCAGCAGGACCAAAACAATTCTGCAAAGAGTTGCTGAGAGACCAAGTAGCAGCTAAGTTGCTCAATCTAGCTTCCTTTCCACTCTTCACAGGACATGTTGTGATTACCACAACTGAGTGCACTTTCAGAGCCAGCTTTCCCTCATTAGCATAGCTGAGATGGTCTAATAATCTGCTGCACAATGGCTCGCACATTCCTTTTTCTCATCCTCTGTGAGTCATGAGTGATGAAGGTTGGGAGCAGGGCATCTTTCGGTCCTTCTGACGTAGCGCACGGGCAGCTCAGCACCATCCTCCACAAGGGTCTCTACAGGGAGATGCTGGGAGTGTCTGTAGCTGGCAGCCAGCGCTGCCACTTTGTGGAGTGCTAATCCCTTCTAAGCATCCTGTAGCAACAGTCAGCAAAATGCTTTCTCATTCTTGACAAATCCTTGCCAAGTTTTGCTGAGCAGCGAATTTTTGGTCATCTGAAGTCTTCAGACAAGTTAAAGCACCTGCCTCCAGGGATAATTCCACTGAATTGGGTGAGGCGAGCAAAGGTGTCAAGTTTATACTCCATTAAAACCTGGTAATATTTGCAAATATCAGATCCTTCCTGGAATGTACCCAGCTTGGTAATGGAGTAGGAGGACGGGCTGCAGTTGCCTCATTTTCAGCATTTCCCAACCTGGTGCACATCATTCCTGGCCAGCGTGCCGGCTGAAGGACACTTTTCACAATCCCCACCAACAGGAGAAGTGGGCTGCTAACTGCAAGATCATGTGAAGTTCAGGACAACACCTCTGGGAGGCTACAAGATGGGGAAGGCTGCCTTACTTGTCCATTTAATATGTTTTTGTGTGTAAACATGATTTTGCAGGTCTATATTAGCTGACCTTTACCATGCAGGGAACTAGCAACTGCTATTTTCTTCCAAAGAGAGTAGCCAAACATTTTTTAACCCACTCTGTTGTTCGCACTTCCGCCTGCTGCAGGATGATGCTCACTTCTACAACAGTTTCTTTGCTGGACAGCACCACTTTGTATCATAGGGACATAGCCATCACTCTGAAGAAAGCAGGATTAAGCAGAGAGCACTATCCAGAGATTATGAGCCGGAAATATCAAGGATGCAGTTCTGGCAGTTCTTTCCTATCATACCCCATCGTATTTCAAAGTATTTTGGGGTGCCTTGGTCTTAAATGGGCAAGTAAGGGTCATTAGTTTTACGAAAGCCCTGCTACTAGTTGAAATGAAAACTGCTAGAAGTCTCATGAATTAACATAGTGGCCTGTATTACTGGCCAAGTTTTGGGATCCTGTCTATGCAGATTATTACAGTAAGAGCTTGCACTTCATAATGTACCACTACATTACTGACTATATGATATCCTTTCTGTCTACAATTTGGCCATCAATTTGAAAGGCAATCTCTTTCTTAGCTCACACACAGTAAATGGGCCATTCTGCTTAACTGAGCCACTCTGCAGATCTGGAACTCAATTTTGTAATGTGTAATAAAATGTGCAATGCACAGGTGTGATACAAACATGCAGTGAACAGAAGTGGAGCTGCTGTCGTTTTTTATTTCCTAAGTTCCTATATCTTTCTAGTAAAAATGGTGTGCAATCAATAGTTTTACAAGCAGGTGCATCCTGGATATGTCCATTTTACAGAGGGGAAGCTGAGAATTAGTGCCTTACATGAGCCAAACAATGAGTCCATGGCAGAAATGATAACTGCATCTAGATCTTTGGTCCAAGACTACAGTCACTCTCACCATTCATTTTTTGCTATTTGGAAATGCAACATTATCGTTCATGACTGTATAGTTGCTCCCTATTGCAAGATTAGGAATATAGGAGAATTTCATTTTTGTTCGCAAAATGTGAGCATTCCCCAATCAAAGCTCCCAATGCAAGTGCAAAAGCAAGTATGTGTCCAGTGAAAATATTCTCAAATTGTTGAAAATGTGCTCATATTCATTCCTAATTTCCAGTATGATTTGCACAGAGTTCCATAACTATCCTTAGTAGACTGAATCAGCCCCACTTTAATCTATGGAGAACATCTGCACAAATGTTTGTGCAAATTCGGAGAGATTTACAGAAATATCCAATTTGAATGCTGTTTGATTTGCACATATTTCCTGTTTGTGCAGAGTGAGCAACATTATCAGCACTAATGGGAACTGGGCATGGGATGAGCAGTGAGAATTCAGAGAATTCAGAGTTCAGAGAATTCTGGCAATCATGAATATCATTTGTTCACCCTTCCCTATATGAGACTTAAATCTTTCATCATATTTGTCTGTGCTCTGGGAACTCTTGACTCTTCTGGGGAAAGCTAAAGCTAAAGGCGAAGGAGAAGAATTGAGGATGGGTGAATTAAAAGAGAACCTCTGAAACACTTAAAAAGAAAGGTGAAATGCAGAAGACACAATACAGTAAGGAGCCCAGGAAAAGCTGTTCAGCTGTTCACATCTCTCCACGCTATTGGATTCACATGAGGAAGAACAGGGTATTTGAGCTGAACAAAAAACCTGAAGGACAAAGTAGCTTTTCATCTCTTCAGTAACTAGACCCTAAAGCTTTAGATGTTGGCTGTACTAGATACCTGAATTATTTTCATTCGTACCAGCAGCCTCAATAACCCATTTTATTTCATCAATGTATCTACTGCTTGCTATTTATTAAAAAAAAATCTCTAAGTGGTTTGCAAAACCCAGAATTAAATTTCATAAATGCAAAAAGCCTTACCCATTAAAATATTTAAACCCGTAGTTCAGTACTTGCATAATAAGTACTGAACAAACGAACTGGGCAGCACAATCATTCAGGGAAGGCTTGGGTAAAGAGAAGGGTTATTAACAAACAACTAAAACACATTGCAGTTCTTTATAAAATTATGCAGTCATAAAAGTTAATTACATGTTTCCATAAAATTCCTAAAATGTTATATCTAGAAGTAACGAAACGACACATACTGTTTTGATAGATCTAGATAGTAAGTATCCCAGTTCCACCCAGATTTTTCATTACTTGTTTAACTCATCACCACTTTGAGTTAGGCTTGCAGCGATCCTCCTGAAATCCCACTCTTCTGTTCAATCAGCTTTTTCTCATGCTCAGTCCTGCCTTAGGAAGTGAGCCAAGCCAAGCCATCTGCAGACACTCACAGAACTCCTGTTGTGCAACCCAGCGCCCTTCTTCCATAGAAAGTGTTGCACCAAGCAAGCCTGCAGATCGCGTGTGTAGGAGGAGGACACCACTTGTGCAGCCTTCAGTTCCTGGCAAGCACCCCTGTGAACACGCAGTGTGCTCAGCACCAAGCTGGACTCAGGGCTGTAAGAAAGTGGGCCAAAGTCCAGGGAGCTGAATGGATTCCTCACACATCCCTACTTTGCGTGTCTTGGTATAAGTGGATGTGGACAACTTGTGGCCCTCCAGATGTATTCACCTACAGCCCTCATGATCCTATACATTGTTTGCATTACCTAAAGCGAATGGGAATTGCAGACCAAAACAAGTTGGCCACCCGTAGTGTAAGGAGATGACATGTATTATTCTGTCTGAAGAATAAGATTAAGATGATTAAGATTAGGATGTTATGGTTGTGTCATCAATGCTATGCCAAGTTGTTCTTTGTCTATATCAACCAAAGCATCATATACAAAGGCTACCATGTGATGTTTGGGAATGAAAATATATGATAAACCATAATAGCATACATGCCTTTTGTTGTTACAAAGGCTACAAGGGCATGTGGCATTTCCATCAGCAAAACAGAAACAGAACTTAAGAGTAAGGAACAGAGAAGAAATTCTTTAGTGATGTTGCTTGATGGACCAAACACTATGAGATATTCTCTGGGTCTGAATAATGCAGCTTCATTGCTCAGTATTTTGGCAAAGCAATTGCTTTAAACACCAATCTGGAATAAGTTATCTTGGCAAAGACAAGCGTATGGCCCCCTTAGAATGCTTTGGTGGGTGGATATATTTCTGAATGAAGACCTTGAGGTTCTAAAGATGTATGAGAAATTCATTTCATTTCGTTTTAACCAGAATTTATCTAATTTGCACCTCTTAAACTGAATACAATCTGCAATCAAAGTCCATATGTTTCTGAGCTTGCACAGTAATTTGCAAACAAAAAATCAATTTAACAGCAAGTGTCTGCTTAAAAAAGTAAGGAAATACTCTTTTATTAATGGTGGAAATATGTGTACATGTCAATGATGTGCACAACTGATGAATAAATTTGGAACAATCCACAAAAATATGCACAAATGTTCATGCAAAAAAACCCCCAAATTATCATATGGATGCAAGATGGAACACGCTCTGATGTGAAATTTGGAGGACTTTGATGAGCTCAAGTTTTGCTTATATGCATGCCCCTGTTATGCTCCTCCTTGCCTTCCCCTTAAATGTGAAAAATACACACGCCCACACACACCTCCCTTAAACATTCAACTGTAAGCACTGGTTGGCTGCCAGCCTGCTGGTGAACAAATGATTTATACTTCAGAGAATGAATCAATACAATATATGACCAAAGACATCTTTAATCTTTCAGAAGGATTAGGCTGCATGGGGACGTCAGCAGCATTGCACAGCTTTTCAATTCAGTTTTCAATTTGGAGAGCTAAAGAAATGGCTTCTCTCCTTCACCTCTCCCTTCTCACCACATGCCTCCTCTTTTCTCTTCTGAAAATTAAAGAGGGGTAGAAATCCAGTTTCATATAGCAGGTGAGTTCTTCTGTAATTTATCAGCTGGTTATTTTGCATTACCAGCAGGACGTCAGTTCCATCAGCCATATTTTGTTCCTTTGAGAACATATTTTTCTCTCCCCTGTGCCTACCAAGATTTGTCCAACATCACGGAAAACTTATCTCCTCCACCCAGCTCCACACATCAAGTAGGGCATGATGCACTGGGATGCATCATATCATCTAGGAATGAGTCAGATGCAAAGGAACACAGAGCATGATCAGTCTGCCTTTACAGAAGAAACCCCAAATTTAAAAAGATGAAAATCTGTCAGCAGACATGCCATGACCCTGCTGCGGCTGAAGGCAATATGACTTTATCTGTATGTATGAAGCATACAGAAATGCATTGCTTCTCCAACCCTGAAGCTGTGTTTTCAGTTTGTCTATGACTTCCCTGGAGCCTGGGCTGATGTATCACCCAAAAACTGGGATGAAAATCGGAAACCTGGTTTGATGTCCTGAACCCACAAAGTGGATGAATGGCTAAATCTGAAAGAAGGGGAAGACGTCTACAAAAGGCATCTAATTGTTTTGGCTTCATCAAGTGCATTGAACTGGTATCTGGGGGAGACCAAGAGAGGAGGATGAGCTACAGTTGCTGCAGCAGCAGTAGCAGCAGCTGCAGCAGCTTTTTACAGGCCCAGAGTGTGACTCTACCTCCAAGTTTTTGCCAGCCCTGCAAGTGATGTAGTTGGGTAAAGACTGACAGGGGACCAGTAGAGGATAAAATACAGGTGAGCATGGACTATAGTAGTTCAGTGAATAGTTCAGTGCAGTTTCCCTTCAAAAAGGCCATTCAGATATGCCCTAAACCCAAAGAGGACACATAATTCTTTCACATCACATCACAGACTCTGTAGGAGCAGCAATGTTTTGTACATACCTACACGTAAAACTTGATTGTCCTATGCAACAATCCCTGAGCAGGAGACAGGGACTTAGGGGAAACAATGGGTTAATTCAGCCTATGCATACTGTCTGCTTAATTTGGTTAAACTGCAACCCAGAGATCCAAACTATAACATCATAAATCAGTGAGAAAATACAACCACAGCACCTCTTGTCCCATTGCTGTACCAGTTCCTTTATCAACCTTCTTCCCGCAAGCTGCTGGAGAAAGCCAAGGAGAAGGTGACTTAAGGGATTGGTGGTAGCTTGTCATGGGATGCTCAGTGACTGAGTGGCTCATCACCAATTCTTTTTTCTGAACAGTTTCTGTACCTTTAACCATTACAGACCCAGTGGAAATCAACATTTGATCTTTTCCTGGCAGGAAGATGCAGTGAAATCATCTGTTCAATTTTGTCTGCTAGGTGGCTGTCAAAGCCACAGAGCTTCTGTCCATTAACAGTTACAAATTTGAGTATCAAAGCAAATATAGGTTTGGGATATCTATTGAAATATCTTCCATGCCATTCACCTGGCACTGAAGAAGCCATTTGGGATACACAGAAAGAAAGAAGTTTTACTCATCCCACAATGCAAATCATAGGAAGTGTGCAGCAAATGCTGAAGTGCCATCTGCTGGTTCTATAAGTATTCACACCCATCAGGAACTCGTTTCAGCATTCTTTTCCATGACATGTCCACCAGCATTGGTTCAAGACAATTGCCTTTAATGGTAGACCAAAAGAAAAAGCAACCTCCCAAAGTTTCCTTCAAGTGAAAAGGGTCTTTTAACAGTTCTGGACAGGTTAGAGAACAAAAGATAATCAGTCAGAGCAAAAAAGAAAAGATCAGCCCTAGAAGATTCCTATTTCGTCTGCTTGCAGTTGAGTGTTTGATTAAACACACAAGGCATCTCAAATTCATCTCCATCATCTCAGGAGAAAATGGTTCCTCCCTGAATCATTCCTAGTCTGTGGGTATAAGTTGACCACCATTCTTCTAAGAATGATGGGATGACTCTCCACCTTTCAAAGTAGCATCAACATATAATCCAGAGGTTGGTGCTTGGTACCAAAACCAAGTAGTATCAACATATAATCCAGAGGTTCCCAAATGTGAGAGTGTGGCAGGAGGGATGTGTGTCTGTGTGTGGCAACCCCCTGATTGTGCACTCTAGCTGCTCCCTCAACTCCCAGTATCCAAAGCCTCTGAAGGGATTGAAGTGGGATGTCATCATTTTCTGTTGATTGTTCATTGCTTATGGAGAGTGGTAGTGAGCCATTCTTCTCAGTAAAGTCACACATTCAGAGAGGTGAAATTGCCTACAGCTTCTAAGGAGGCCTGATTCACAGTCTGATTTGTCTGGGGGGGGAATTTCTTCTCACACCATTTTGCTTGCAGCAAGCGCTTCTTTGTGTAGCACATGGTGTCTTAAACATAGAATGGCTGGGACAAATCCTTCCCTCTCTGTCTGCAATGCCCTGAAAGCTGCCATTCCTCTGCAGACAGTTACAATAACAAATACACCTAGGCTGTGCAATTAAAAGAGCTTAGGAGAGATTTATAGCAGGATTATATCTGCAGGGTATTACCAATGTCTAACATTTGGACACCATGTGGTCCTTAGAAATAAGCAATTACAATGAGCTTGATGTGATGTATAAGCACAGAAACACAGATGCTTTGCTCAGGGTTGGAAGAGGTACCTCTCTTGACTACTCCAACAGATGGGGAGAGAGAGGCAAAGACAAATATTTCACTGGTAAAGCTTCCAAGAGCCCAGTTCTGGACTTTGTTGATGAATCTTTGGAAGCCAAGAAGCACTTTGGTATCTATGCCAGAAGTCTGCATCTCAGATTGAGTTGCCACCTTTTCTACCAGTCTTGCTCCTATGATTTTAACAGCAGTCTGACATTTTACAGACAAAGTTTTTTTTGACATGGAGATAAATGATGAGAAAAGCTTCACCTGTCATAGTTGTGTTTTTCAAACTGCGGTTGAAGCCCGAAACTAAGACAGTAAAAATGTGGCAACCGTACAGGTTTCACAATGATTTAAACTCTTCTCTGCCTAATATTTAGTGTTCTCTCCAGCAAACCACCCCCTCCATTCCAACTGAGATGAAAGCAGTTGTGCAAACTAGAATCCCCACTGGATTGTCAATGATTGTAAATAATGCATTGCCACTGTCCCAGGCTGAAAACAAATGGTGTGCCGCACATTGTGTCTTAGCACTGAGGCTCACTCGCAATGCATCGTGGGTGGAGGTGGTATTCAGCAAGGTATTAGAACTTTTCCCATTTGGACATTTGGCTACCTCTTTTGTAAATGTAGCTCTGTCTAGCACGGTCCACACTGATACAATAGAAGAAAGGCTGCTGACTTTGTTAGTGGCATACAAAATATTGCACAGATATTTTTGCCTTTTCATGTGTTGGTATTTTAAGCATTCATCATCTACATCAGACTTCCTCAAAGGTTTTGAACTACAACTCCCATCATCCCCAACCAGCATAGCCCATAGTCAGGCATTATGGGGGTTGTTGTTGAAACTTCTGTAGGGCAACAGCTTGGAGAAGGACACTCTATACCAAACAAACACTGGACACTAGTATTTTTTCCATCTCTGGGCATGGAAGAGTCTAGAGGTATATTTGCAGTTTCCTTATCATGGCCATCTCAAAACGATGGCTTTCTACTTGTGTGACTAATAAAACATTTTGAAGCCAATATGCTCTCTTGATCCTGCGTAAAAGCTAGCCACTGCTGCTGTTTTCCTAACGTTTCCATTTGCAAATGGGAGTCAGGGAACGTGACTGACACTCCGTTGCAAGACGATCCAGTGTGCTGGTCATGCCCATCTCACCTGTCTCTTGATAGTACTGTGCCAGAACTTGAAGAAGTATGAACCGGCACAAGACCCTTCAAAGCAACACCAACCACTAGCAAATTTCCCTTGACTGATTCAGATATTATCTTTTTATGGATAATGTAACCAGTGGAGGCCTATTATTCTCTCAGCTGTTAACTTCACAATGAACAAATGTGTTCGAGTAGAATTCTGGAATGGCATTTGTGGCTTCCAAGCCTGGCATATGAGCTAAAACAAAGATAGCATTTATCTGGTAAATCCCATTATTCATCACCCCATGGGGCACTGTGGCGCCCTATCTCATTCCTCAGCACGACAAGCCCTCCAGCTATTTTGGCTTCCAATTCCTGTCTTTTCTTATTACTCACTAGGCTGCCTAAGGCTGATGGGGGTTGCAAAACAAAGCATTTGAATAGCCACAAGTTAGGCTGGGACAAATCTCACTGCAATCCACCCCTCTAGCATTGCTGGACTTCCTCTCATGTTTGACCCAGTCTTGCAAAGGAAGCCCATGAAGACCCACAGAATGAAGGCTCTGCAACCAACAAGCTTTTTCAATGTCAGGTGAAGCAGCACAAAGGCTGCTGCAGGTGACATGAAAGAAGGATGCTGCCTGAGCATCAGTCATGCTGGGATCCATCCCTGGTAAACCCCACTCAAACAACCTTCTGCATCAGCAGTGCTGCTGCACATACAGCAGAAGAGGAACACTGCTTCTGCACCATGTGGGACTCAATTATCCACCAAGACCTCAGACGCAGGTCTGTGACAAAGACCAGAGTCCAGAGAGCTGAGATAAGGGAATCTGTCAGATTTCAGCCCCAGTACAGATTCCTCCACATCCCTAGCCTCAAATTGCCCGTCCCTGCTCTTACAGCAACAAGAACAATAAATATGATCCATGGTTCCAAGGATTTCAAAACAGCATCTGTGTTCATCTTGTTCCAAGGATTTCAAAACATATAGGAAAGGACACTCCTTACCATTCTCCCTGGATTTCTGGATGAAGGCCTCAACTCCACTCTCACCATAGCTGCCTTCAGAGGCTAAGGTTGAAACATAATTCCACTTGAATGCTTTGACAATATCCACCATTGCCTGGGCCTGGTAGGTGTCTGAGGGGACAACACGGGAAAAGAAGTCATATCTGCTGTTGTCACTCAAGTCAGGGGCAGTGGAAGCATAGCTTATCTGTGGAATCTGTGAAAGCAAAGAGAAGAGTGGTCTAAGCAATCCATGAACCACATATTAGCATCTACTGAAGCATCAAGTAGTCCTGCCCTATCAGCCAATAAATATACTGCTGTTGTACAAATGGGGTGAGAGAAAACATCTCAAAGATTACAAACTAAGCAAAGACAAGTAGTTGCCCATTTCCCACTTACTTCTGTTTGAGTAAAATCACAGCATTAGATGACAGTGCAGGAAGTTGCCTTAACTGTATGAGGCCATCAACCTGGGCTTTTCCAAACATTTTGGCCTATAGCACCTCTCAACCCTTATCATTTTCCATGTTGGCTTATAGTCCAAAACATGTGAAGGACATCCAGTTGCCTAACCCAGTGCACACTGATTTTTCCAGCATTTCTTTTTCCATCCACCAAGTTTTCCAGCATTTCTAGCACACATCTTTCCCAACCCAGCTTGGAGATACCAGAGAATGAACCTGGGACTTTCTTCATATACAATACTGCTCTGCTATGACCCTTCTCCATGAATGTGCTCCACAAGTTCACAAGGGATCTGCATTATCATGCAAAGCTGCCAAAGATCACATACTAACCACAGTTCTGGACAGCAATACTGAGGGCAACACACACAGGCAACATAAAAAATGTTTTTATGGCACCTGGATCATGCACTGGAGTGGGCACCATTTTAGTTAAAACGGCTTAGCCTGATCATAAAGGCATTCAGCTGCCATAAACACCCTTAGCATACTGCCAGCTACATGCACACTTCCCTCCTAGCTTCCTGGGATTATGTATTTATGAGGATGGGGATCCTCATTTGTCTTTTAAATGAAGGGATATCCACAAGTTTTTCTTGGCCACTGAAATGCATTGCATTTGGTGGTGGAGGGCCATGGATACTCACTGGGAATTGCCATCAGAGACACAAAATCCTAAAGACAGTGCAGTTGAGCATGCCTTAACTTGCGCTCCCCAACCTGCAGATCAAATCAGCCGTGAGGATTTAAAATCACAGAGAATGGAAAAGCCTATGCCTGCTCCCAGCAGATGAATGCACCAGCCCTCTCACAAGCATCAGTTTGAAAGAGAGGACTACACGGCGGTTCCAGCCACTGTAGCTTTGGGACCTTTCATAATTGTGCAATGCTAGCAGGGACTAGGAATCTTTCCCCAGAGCCAACCAGCATTCATGCTCCAGTGAACTCTTTGGAATGTGGGTCTGAATGCATAAGGTACTACTCTCTACTACTTCTCCATAGTTAAGACACAGAAAGTTGCACAGAGATGTTGCTATGGGTACCCTAGGTCCAAGAGAAGGGTACGTGCTAATACTGACATTCTGGAAGAGCAACCTAAAGCAGATAGAGATCTCAGCCCCATGCTCCTATGTCTCCCAGCCCAGAACCCTAGTATGCATCTGTGTCCTGTCCCTTGGATTTTTGCACTCTTTGATAAAAGTAATGGGATGACAGATATGGAGAAAGACTAGGGCTAATATCCTTCAAGTGTGGTCATCAAAGCAGCCTTTTTGTTCAGCCCTAGGAAATGAGACAATTTGCATGACAGGGAACAACAGCCAAGCCAAAGCTAGAGGAATATTCTCTCTTCCCTTCCCAAAGAACAGATTCAGTCTGATCACAGATGAGGAAGCACTCAAAATAATCATACCATCACCATTCTGTGTTTTCTCCCACAAAACCTGGCACCACAACAGAGGATGACAGATGAAAGAGAGACTGGAGTCTCCCCCAAGAAGAAGAAAAGAAGACAGACAAAAGCCTCTCGTTTCTAAAGAATTACATGTAGGAAAAGGAGAAGGGTTCCAAATGGATTGAGCAGCAGCAGAAGAAAGATCTAAAGAGTTCCTAAGACCCAGGTTTCAAATTGCCATAACAGCCAATAAAACAGTTCTCTGCTGCTTTAATTTCCCCCCTTTTCATGGTTTATATTTGCTTAATTGGTGCAGCTGTCACCGCCCACCAACTTCGCCTCCTCCCACGCTTTGAGCCTAATTATGACAGGCTTCAAAAGGACAGTCGGGAACTCCAGGGATGGGAGAAAGAAAAGAAAGATGTTTTTATAAAACATGGCAGCTGATGCTATCAACAAGTCACTTTGGCAGCAACACTCCACTGGCTCTTGGGAAGAAAGAATAACAACATACTCTTTTGTTTTTCCCCTTCCTCCCCATTCTCTGGCCTCTTGTCTGCGTGCCCTGAAGGCCAAGTTACTGGCTGTCCATTATCCAAGCAAGGAAGGGATTTTCTGAGGACTGAGTCATACAATTAAAACCTGACACTTCTTGACTGCAGAGAGACTTCAGTACCCATGGGAGAAAGCTGGCAGAAAGGCCAATGACATAGGGAGAGGAGCCCTCGGCCCTTACTAGCTGGTGTAGCAGGACAAATGCATGTGGAAGTGTAGTTGCAGACCAGCTGGCATAACAAATATGGGCACTGGCCATCAAGTTAGTGACTTTACTGTAAGCAGTAAGCGCATTCAGTGTGGGATGCAGGATTATCCCATGGACCAAAGCCATACCTCCTGCTGTGGTGCCATCTGTGTCATCCCATCCACTTTCCACCTCTGCATGGAGAAAGTGATTCTGCACATGCAGGATTTTTTGAGCATCTTGCTCCTAGGGATGTTTAGATGTTGTAAAAATGCATTCAGTCTGCATTTTGTTCAGTCATTTGTTCCATCATCTACTCCTTAACAGAATGAGATTTTGCACAAATACCTCTGTATGCGTTTGCACAAAACTGCAGCTGTGCAAATTTGCAGAGCAAGTCCCCAAACAATGTATGTTTCACACATTGCCTATGGAAAAATGCACATTGGGAGGGGAGGGAGTTTTTCATATTTTTTCTATATAAAAAAACTCAGGAAAATCCACTCACTCACTCTGCAGATTGAATCCTTAATGGTGTCCACTGTGGATTTCTTCTTCCCACGTTACTTGCCTCCCAACTAGAACAGCAGCATGGGAAGGAGACACCCAGCTTGAACCTGGACCTACAAGTGAATGACCTAATTGAATGCAAGGGATCCATTTGTTATCTCTGACCCCTTGTGTCATTTGCTCCCCACCATATCCACCACTGAGAGACTGAGCAGCGTGCCAGGATTTCCCTTCATGTCACTTGCTTATACCCACCCTTCAACTAGAAGGGTGAACAGCACACAAAGCAGTCCTCTCCTTATAACTGCTCAGGGATTTCCAAGAACACTGAGGGCCAGTGTGGTGCAGTGGTTAAGAGCATGGGACTGGGACTCAGACGATCTGGGTTCTAGTCCCTGCTCAGCCATGGAGCCAACTGGGTGACTTTGGGCCAGTCACAGACTCTCAGCCCAACCTACCTCACAGGGTGGTTGTTGTGGGGATAAGATGGAGGAGGAGAATGATGTAAGCTGCCTTGAGGAAAAAGGCAGGATATAAATAGAAAAAAGAAAAAAATGAGGATTCCTTTCATAGGTCCCACCCTATGAGAAATAAGGGAAGGAGAGGAAGAGGAGGACCCCGGGCCACACAGAGTTCCCAGTGCTCTATGTCCCAGATTGGGTGAACCCACCAGCTAAATTAGACCCATGGGTGAGAAGTTTCCCTTTTCTACTTTACCAGGCATTGCACAATATTGCTCCAAACATCCCTCTGCCTCCCCCATATGTTCCCCTGTCTGCCAGCAAGGGCACAAGGAGGGCTTCCCATATCCAGGCACTGCACTTACTCATAAACTGCCCCTGGTGAGAAGAGTCCCTTTTCCCATACCTTTTATCCCAAGCTAAAAATCCACATGGTTAGGCAGGCCATCATTTTGCCATGCAGGCAGTGATAATGCCACACACAGCTCAGGCCAGCTTTGGGTGAAATGGAACACCCTTCAATTTGGCACTTCATGAGGCTTAAATGAGTGCTGTCACAAAAATAAGAGACTGTTAGCAGTTAGTTCACAACACTCAGGCTGCTTTGTTTTCTACTTAGACATTCTTAGAGAATTCTCTGTCACAGCATTACTTAGGAAGGTAAATTCAACTTGTTGTTTGTTCATTATTATTGTTAGCAGAGCAGACATAGGCATTTAAAATACACTAAGTTTTCCCTATGCTCCATTTAAGAATGTTGGACAAGAAAACAAAATGCAAATCACATTCTGATTTTGAGATTTCTTCAAAATTCTAAAAGTAGATCTGTTGTCATCTCTTGGTTGTTCTGATTTTGGAAGACTTTATGCAGAATATCTTATCACCTGTCTCAAACACTAAATGCTCTTACAAGTTATCCATCAAATGCTCTTGGCTAAAAATGCCAATTGCTTGTCAATTATCAAGTACCATTTCAGTTTAATGCTACTTCAAACCAAGCCTGCCATACTGTTAAATATGTTACAAAGGTGTTTTTAAAACTATCTTCCAAAGAATCTTGGCTTCTCTGACAACTTATCAGAAGTTCCTCCGCATGAAAATAGCTGAAATACAGTCTTCTTCCACAACAGATCTTCCTTCTCCTACAATGTGAAACCATGGGGGACTGTTGGAAGTGTTCCATGACAAATGCACAACTCATAATCAGCAATGCTGCGGTCCTACATTATTCCAGATGAACAAAGGGTGTACCTGAAGTAGAGAATACAATAAACCATTCTATAAAAGCTTTCGGTATTGTCAAAGATTAGTTGTCATGCAATGGCATAAATCTCTAGGGATTTATTCCCCCTCTCCCAGGAAATGGGGAGGGTTCTTCATTTTCTCCACTTCTTCTAGGTCTTCACATTTCAGGTGCCAACAATGAAATGTAGAATTAAAATGCCACTGGTGTCCAACCTAGATTTTTATCTATTTATTTATATATCATCCAATAGCTGAAGCATTCTGAACAATTCATGAAAGACCACAGATGCAATTTAAAAAATAGAGCGAGCATAAAATGTTTCCAACACACAAAATTTAAAGAACAATTTAACAGCTGAAACTAATCTAATACAAATGAGACCTATTAATCAAATATCAAAGACTCCAAATATCTGGAGAATCCAGAAGATATTTAAGAACAGAACAAAGAGCACATTTTGATGGTAAGTGGAACATTTGCAATCAAAATTCACGGGGGAGAACTTTGAGGTGAATCTTTGGGAGAAAATTAAGTTCCGTTCTAATTCCTGGAGACCACACAGGCCATTAATTATGATATATAGTAAAATGTATAATGGATGTTTCATTTCAGCAAGAGTCTAATGACTCCACAGCACATTATTATTGACATTATTTAGGTTTATAGCTCATCCTAAACCTTTAAGATTCTGAGCAGGTAATATAATTTTTCTCATTAACCCACCATGGTAAAGCACTATCTCCATTTTGCTAAGATTTAAGCCTAGATTTAAGTGACCAGACCAAGATCATGAAAGCTGCAGTGAAGTCTGAATCCAGATCCTATCTGTTAAGCACACTGAGACATTCTTTAGATGAGTTGAGTGGGTGAAGTCATATTGTTATGGATGGACAGTCATTCCTTTTCTTAAGCAGGATGAATGGTGGATGTTTACTGAATGGTAGCTCATGGTTAGGAAATGATTGGTGATCTTTCTTGAGTGTTTGAATGGGGAGGCTTGGAAAATTATATACATCTTCCTCTAGCTAAGGGGAAAGGCAGATATAAGGATGCTACATATTTATGTCCTCCATTTATAGAGTTGGAAAGGCCAGATCTGCACATGCCATATTATACTGTCCACTTTACGGAAAGATGAGGGGGGTGAGGGGGGTTATTTATTCATTTTTGCACACAAAAAGTGTAAACACAATGAAAATGAGGTTGAAGAGAAGTTTTAAATCTGAGGTTTTGTCGTCTTCCTACTGGCCTATGACCATAATAATTTTTGGGTGATGGTGAAAAACACATGAAGCATGTTTGAGAACAAAGAAAGAGAGGCAGAAGCAAATAAAGACCTGCGACTCAGCTAAAGCAGGGGTAAGGAGTGTGAGGGTCTCCTCAATTGCAACTCCCATTGGTCATCCTAGGCAACAGTGAGAGCTGACGGGAATTGCTAGCCAGAAGCATCTGCAGCACATTCAGCCATTCCTGCATAGCAGAAGACACCTTGTAGGGTACATGGTACTTTCCTCTGGAGATGTGAGGGACAGGATTGGATGCATGATAAAAGCACACATGCTATACTGGTTTATTTTAAAATATACAACATCTTACAAAAATGTTACAGGCCACCAGTGATCTCTCCACAAAGGTTGCAAGGGCCAGGTATTTCTGCCTAGAACCTTTCATGACTCCAGGAAGTGGGGAGGAGATGACAATATCAGAGGACCTTCAGGAGCTGATGAAATCACACCAACCAGGGGTAGAGGAAAGGCGAGAAATGCCCTTGCCAGGGAACAGCTTCTCACAGATATGAAAGGCCGAGCAAATGTGGCTTAATATGCGGATGGCAGGGATTAAAGCAGTGTCAGCCTCTTTTGCTCTGTTCATTACTTAGAAGAACTATTGATTCTCCATTGGAAGAAGAGGTAATGAAAACTAGAGACTGGGGGAAAATTGTTCTGTTCAAGGTTGGATATGAACTTATTTAATTATGCAAACTTAAACTCAATTATCCTTTGAAAAATGAACTTCTCTAAAATTTGGGTTTTGATCTGTTTTTTAATTATCCAATTTCAAGACAAAAGCAAACTTGAAACTGGAGAAATTCTTAGTTTGAAATGAGAAAACCCATGGGGAAAAGTGCAGTTTCCCTCCTTGCTGGGCATTGGTTTAAAACTCTCAAGCCCTTGAAGGAATAAAAAAGCCCCTTAAATTAATTAGCCCTGTCCCACAATGAGTGGTGCATTAAAATGATTTAGCACCAGAGAATCTTAAATGGCTATGCATTTATATAGCACTTTACACCATCAGAATGCTCTACAGGTGCTAATTAATCTCAGATATGGAAGAGATTATTAAATCATCACAGACTCTCTCCCCTGACCACTACACTTCTGCTCAGTTTCCTCCCACAATGATGGAGAACGTTATTAAAGCATCAGCTAGCTCTCTGATCAAATTCTACAAATTCCTTCTCAGATTTCTACAGCAAATATCCCCCGAAGGCTGCTGCTTCCAGAATTTTCTGAATATAGGTATGGGGATATTGACTTCCATCTGTGTTTTGCAAATTATCAGGTACCATTTCTTTCATTATTCACTCATTGTCAGTATCTGCCTTTTTTCTATTTCCCAAACTTTTGTTATTCACATTTGTGCAAATTCACTCTTCTCAAAATCCCCCCCAAAACGTTCAAATCCCCTCAAATTGCACAAATCCTCCACTAAATGGATGATCTGTTGACGTTCCTTTTTACAATTTGCATTTTTCAATTACTAAAATTGCATACAAACCTAGAAAGTAAAAAATTAGTCTGGATTGCTGCAGAATTCATGCAACTTGGGGAAAAGCCCGTCTGCTGCAGAATCCATGGGTCCAATTCACAGAAATCCAAATTCATGTTAATTTGCTGCAGATTTCTCCACAATTCGTAGTCATGAGGAAACCGCAACAGCCATAGATTTTCTCACAGTCAACTCCAAACTCTGATGACCAGAGGGCAACAATTGTGCCGAGCCACTGAATCAAATGGCTACTGAAGAATAATAATACCCAGCTATTAATATTCTGCTTGTGTGGTATTTTATAGCCAAAATTTTGTTTGGGCCTCACCTAGAGAACCTTCTGGTAATGGGTAGTATAAAATTCCTCCTAAGAGATTAATTGAAATAAACTATCTGCAAAATCACAAGTTTTTTTTTTTTTTAGCATAGAAAAACTCATTACTGGAACAGACAGTTGGACTATCATGTGAGGCTTCTTTCCGCACTTCTGTAGCAGAAAGTATTATGGCTGTATCTGGAGAAAAGGAGCGACCGCATGAAAGGGCTGCTGCCTTCCAATCTCTCTTGTGGGCTTCCTACTGGGGAAGTCAATTGGCCATGTTAGGAAAATGACTGCTGAACTGTGTGAACCTTTAATGATCCCACAGGCCTTTTGTTCAGTGGCACCATCAAGGCAGGACTCTGGGGCAGAGTTATGGGGTAGCAATTAGCCGAAAGAGCTGCCTTACCACATTTTGAACTGATTGAAGTAGTAGACATTGCCATCTATAGGAAGAGTGTAAGATCACTGGTTAAAACCCAACATAATTCCATTCATTTCAATGGGTCTACCCTAGGTAGAATTCATCGGATTTTTACTTATTAATTCCAGAGTCTAAAATTACCTAACTGCATCACAGCATTTCTCGCAGCCTTGTGTTCTTAGGCCAAACTGGGCTGTCATCTTAAGCAAAGCTGGCAGATCAGGAAATGCAGTGATCTCTCTAACTACCCATCCCTTTCGGACTTATTTCATAGGATAAGAGAATTTGGGTAGCCTTAGACAAATTGTCCCTTCCTTTTTAAGGCTCAAACTTCATGAGACACTGGGCAAGTTCACCCAGCACAACAAGCCACAGTGGTTTCTTATACAGCATGATGTGTCATGTCATCCAAACCTTGTTGGGGTATTCTGGCATGATACATTTGGTTTTTAGAAACCATGCCATGAAACAATTATCTGTTCCATAGTTTCCATGCTTCACCATGGTTTGTCTGGTTGTCTGAATCTGGTATGGTGGTTTCTACAGTCCTGCTATGCAGCTACCACAGAGTACCCTGGAAAGAGCAGCTGCTGCTACAGGAGCTGTTCCAGCCATCCAGTGCGGTATTGAATTCCAGGCATGGGGGCTGGTGGGATATGTCACAACATTGGAATGTCTGGGGAAGCAGGGTAAAAACCATGCTAACATAGAAGCCATCTAATAACCTGTCAGGCACATCCGGGCAAAAACAAGTTCCATGGAAACCACACAGGGCTGCTTTCTCCTCAGTTTTTGTTTGATTTGTATTTGCAACTTCAATCTTTTGCTCAGACTGCTCAAACTTCCTGCTTCCCAGCTACCCATCTCTTTGCCCTTGCAAGAAGAAAAAAGACGGTGGACAGGGTCCATGTGTTTCCTTCCCACACTGTTCTTCTGCTGCACTGAAAGAGACCAGTCTTGAGGAAAAGCTGTGCTTGACTCAGATGCAAAAGAAATTTCATGCATAGTTATAACTCCTCAGCTACTTTCCTCCCCACTCACAGCAATGTTTAAGCAACTCCAACTCTCCAAGGGTTGGGAAGGTATGAATAAGCAAAATCCAGCTTGCTGACATTCTCCAAATGACATCTCAAAGCTTGTTCTTCCTTATGTCCTTATTGGATTGCACTTTGATCCTTTTTCTTTTCACAAGAAGATCCATACATATTTCTGTGCATATTTTCCCACATTTACACATCCATTGTGCACATTTTTGAAATGCCCACTTTAATGATTAAAGCATATTTCTGCATTTTTTCAAAATTACACCTTTTTTCCAATACACATATCTTTCAAATGATTTTTTAATCCACAAATCTCATCACAAGCTTACTTTGACTACAGGTCATATCAGAGATCATGTTCAGTCTAAGAGGTGCAATTGTACTGAAATTAATTTTTCACACAACCCTAAAAGTGTTGATGGAGCAATGTGACAATCACAGGTACTGGGGGCATATATACTGAAGTCAAGAAAATTAGCACAGTCTTAGGAATGGACAAATATGTAATTCATATGATTGTTCAGATCCTGCAAACACCACCTTGAGTCTTGACTCACCTCATTTTCTACATTCATTTCTGCTCTTTTTATTTTGTTTGAACGGGAAAAGTGTAAATATTGAAAGGAAGAAAAAAAAACCACATTTAGCCCCAACATGCACACTTTCCCCTCATGTGAGAATGCACATTTCAAGTTTGGAAAATTGCAAGCAATTTTGAGAACATGTTGTCCTTCTCACATTCAGGCTTGTAAATGGGACATGCCTTTGTGATTTTCAAATATAAACAAAATTATCATGCAGCCCTACTTAGCCTGACAGAGATTTGCAAATCATACCAAAATAGCAGCCCACCGAAAGGGGTTGTGGGGGAAGCATCCTGATGAGGACAGAAATGGGTTGGTCAGTGTGACAGGAGAGCAGAGCCGCTATGCTAAAGTTCTGTGTTAGGCTGGGATCAAAGCTACTGTTTCTCGCAAGCACTGCCGTCAGCTTCAAGATAATTATATGTTCCCCTAATTATGGTAATTTACATAAAGCATTTGGCTGCTGCTTATAATATTATTGTAACCTGCTTCAGGATGATCATATCCAACATAACCCAGCCCCTGCATTTTGGAAACAGGAACCACAAAGCCACCTTGCAAATTAGAACATTGTTGTCAGGTGCATCAGCTCATCTGGAGGAAGCCTCCATTACCGTAGCAGGGACTGACTGGCAGCTCCAGCCCCCACATGCTCTGAGTAAGGCACCTTGGCACCATTGCTGCACCGAGTGGAAAATCGGCCTGAAACCTTAAGGAAGCCCTCACCATTTCTGGCGAGAATGCAGGGCACAGAAGCCGAGCTTTGTCTCATATTTACATTGTCCTTGAAGGGTGACTAACAGCGGCTGGTTGGCTGACTCACAAGGGATGAATGCAAAGACTCAAGGCATTTGCCAAGCCATTGGGGAGAAACAGGGAGCTCAGTAGGGAACCTGAAGTCAAGCCTGCAGTCTTTCAACCAAGCAAGACCCTTCCCTCTGAATTTTCCTGCCATGGGCAACCCAGGATGTGCGGGGGGGGGGGGGCACTGTGCAGGGGCGAGCCTATAGCAGAGGGATCAAGAACAAAGGCAGGGCAAAGGGACTCGGTAACAGGAGACAGGGGATCAAGGGTTGTGTGGGGCACAGGCAGCCCCGTTTTATTGGGTAGAATTGAATCACTATCTCACAGGCTAATCTCAAATGACTGGTTGTCAAAAACTTTGCACAGTAAAAGGCACCCTAGAAATAAGTCACACAGAAACCAAAGGTGTTGTCCATTAGGAAAAAAAATTCAAAATCCATAAGCATTTGGCATAATATTTTAAACTTCCACTTTGTCAGTACCTTGTGTATCTCACAGATATAAATAGCATGTACAGATTTGCCCTATAAAGAATCCCAAATTAAGAAAGCCCTACAATTGAACCGCATGGTAGCATTTCATACCCTGCCACAACAGTTTTGCTATGGAAGACAGGCCTTGCTTACCACTACCTCATTCAAGATTATTCTTCATTTCTCCATTCTCCGACAGAACATTTTCTACATTTTTCCATTGCCTCTTAACTACCCTTTCTTATTTATTACACTCTTTTCATTCAGTCTCTCCCTCTCGTTCTCCCTCTTAAATGTGATGCCAGCATTGTAAGTGCACAACTGCACCTGAATGCTAAGAGAATCTTGAAAAGTAGTGCCTTCTCTTTTAACTACCTGCAGAGAAAGTGTGTGTGTGTTTGTGTGTGGGAGGGGAAGAGAGAGCGAGCACACACAGGCAGGAGAGAGAAGGCAGAGAAATGAGAGGGAGAGAACCTTTATCAAGGCACAAATAGGATTATTATATGTGACAATCTGCTTTGTGTTCTTTTCCAAGGGGCTGTGATCTGCTTATTAGGTATCTGTGACCAAGACTATTTATGTGATGCTTGATTAAAATTCTGCTCAGTGAGCAAAGCTGTGACATCCTAACGGTTCCTTCAGGGGAGGGTGCATCTTGATTTCTGCCTCTCTCCCCACCCTGCCACCTCCCTTTCCTACATCATCCGAGACACTGGAAGTAATACAAGCAAAAACACTGTAGAAGCAATAGAAGGGAATGAAGGAGTATGTAAAGCAGTTGTCTATACAAAGGCTGAATGATCAAAATGGTGTGTGTACAGGCATGAGGATGCGAGCTCATGTAGAACTGTGTGTACGAATAAGATATGAGGGTATGTCTTTGTAAAGAGGCTTTGCTAATTTAAGGCATTTACTCATATATTGGCAAGAGTGCATCCATCTACAGTGCAGCATCCATGTGGTGCTTTGGAAATGGCTGGAGTCACAGGGTTCCAAGTCCCTCAACTAATATATTCACAGGGTTCCATTCTGCACCAAAATCCAAGCACTCTCCGCTCGTCTGTACCAGAGATTCTGGTTTCTGTGCCTATGCAATGCGATTTTGCCCGTTCAGATTCAGTGGACGAATGAGGGCTGAGAATATGGATGACTGCTCTTCACAGCTTGCTTTAAAATAATAATTTTAACAGCACTCTTAAAGTAAGTTTTAATGTTTCATCAGAATATGTGACACGATTCCACAAACCACTCATAACAACACTGAAAAGACGCAGAAGCAGGAGAGCGGTAGGCATGCAAATCTTCCACAATATCAGCCCAACCTTTAGGTATGGTTTCTCTACTTTACAGATGAGAAACAAGTGTACCTCTCTTATAGAACAAACTTACTGTGCATGAATGGGGAGGAAAAAATTATGTGAGGCACATAAAGTTTGATATAAATTTAAATCATGTTTATTTAAAATGATGGACCTGTTAAAGGAAGATGAGTGAAGGTTTCTGACTATGCTTGTCCCCTTGCAGTTAGGTGCTTAGGGGAAGACACACACACACACACACACAAACGAGGAGAAGCACATGTGAAAAGACCATCCCTCTATTATACACCATCCTGGAGTTGGGAGGCCTTCCCCACCAGCCTCTCCGAGAGCTGCAAAAGTCCAAGTAGATGAAAGGAATCATCCTCAAAGGTGATCCATATTTGCCCATGGGCTTTGGACTGGAAAACCTCCAGAACTGCCCAGCAGCTAAAAGGGACGACTGGATATTCACCAGCCCTGCCCCCACCGCCCTTGTACTTACCTGCCAAATGTGCCCAAAATGAACAAAACCAATTAAAATAGCCAATTGTGAAATGATGCCATCTCCTGTACAACAGTGAAGGTGACATACGCACATTGCCCCATATAGCCAGTCAGGAAACCGAGTTAAATTTCCTGATTCCCTAACATGCAACCAGCAAATCCACATTGTTTGCAGGAAAGGAAGGAGCCCCAGATGAAAGAAGCTGAGATGGGGCTGCAAGGGCTGATATTGCCCTTGAACACACACACACAGTCTATGCAACCAGTAGGACTAGCACATGCTCTGGCTTCTTGACCTGTGGCACACCCACCCACAGTCTTTCCTCCACCCCTAGCTGTGCAGAAGCAGGAGGAGGTTATTTTGCAGAAATTCCCTGGATCAGTCCAGTCTGTTATTATGTGTAAAGGAAGACTGATACTCAGTGAAGAATACATCCTGAGATCCTGAAACCCAAACATGCCATAGGCGGCAACTTCTCTTCATAACAGTAGCGCTCTCCCTCTCATGCTCACACACACACACACTTCTCCCATCTCCCTGCCCTCACCTCCCTGTTGCCTGGGCACCAGCCACTTCTGGACCAGTTGTCTTAGGAGGGGAGCTCCTCTGCCACCACTGCCACTGTTTCAGACTCCTCTGCACACAGCACTGCAAAAACATGGACATGATGGCGGCTGTGAAACAATGGCTCCACCTCTCGAGATGTAATAAGGCCACTTCTCTCTGCCATCCTCTAATCTCTAATCATTCCAAGTGTGTTTGCTGGCATCCGCTTCCCATGCCTCTTCTCCATCCCCAGGCATTAAGGTGATTGTGCATTCAGCCTCACTCCCTCCCCATCTGACAGTTGGGATCCTTTATCTTCACATCCAAAAGCCCTGCTTAAAGAGATGCTCATTTATATTGTGGCACTTTCAAGTTCAAATCCAGCTGCAAATAAGAGAGCATGGTGGTTTGCTAAGTGGAAGCAAATGAATTTGCTTAATTTGTCCCATTCCATGAATTCGCACCTTTGCTAACCTGTTCACAGACATTTCATTGCCCTGGCAGATCTGAGACTCTCCCCTGGAATGTGACTTTGGTAGCTCTCTGTGTTCAAGTGCCACCTGCCTCTGGGGATTCTGCCAATGCACCTTACCTAGGTCAGCACTTCTGCCATTTGCTCTTAAGTCCTCCCAACAGAAAAGTTCTCCCTTGTTACTGTCCAAGTGCTTTCAGGACATTCACTCACAGCCCACACCTTACTGTGCCTTCCTATTCCAATCACCTTTTAAAAAACATCCATTTAAATGTAGTTGTATGTGATGCTATTAAATTTTATGTCATCAAATTAATTACAAATTAAATTCAAAGCAACATGAAAAGCAACAGGGAGCCATCTGCAGAAGCTTTAGGGATGTGTTTATATGCCAAATACTCTTCCCTCCTATACACAACTGTTGCCCCAGCAACCATTGATACAACTTTTTCTTATTGTAGACATGGAACGTGGCAGGCCAAAGGCATATTAGGGTGTCCACTTAGGCATAGCCCAAGAAGGCCCAAAAATACTGTCTTTCTGTATATGCTGATTGATAGTTGTAGTTGCAAATTTAGAAATAACTACTGAAATTTGAATGGAGGATAGAATTCTCCCTATTAAGGGTTCTTCATCTTTGAACTAGACTTGGAGGAGGCAGCCCATCAAACAGAGAACACCTTCTCTATAGAGAATTGATGGCAAGTCTCCTGGTAGGGATCCTCTCTGAACTGTCCTTTAGGGGGACAGTAAGGGGATCCCTGTCTCCTGGTTAGGGATCCTGGTAGGGATCCCCTCTAAAGATCTCTCACACAGATGCCCTTGGGTTTACCCATGAGTAGGGCCACTGGCATAGCAAGCTCCATGCTGCCATGGAGCTTGCCGTTGTCCGAAATGTCAGACTAAATATGCAGGTCACCAGGGAGGTACCCACAGCTACAAAGGGGTCCTCAGTGTGGTGTTCATAGGCACCCATTAAAAAACACGTGGATTTGCAGTTATACATGGGCTTCAACAAAAGTGAGCCAAACATTTTAATAAGTATCCATTTGAAGCTGGCATCTATATGACATCCAATCATATCCTGAAAGCATTTTAAGATCCCCAATCCATTGCATTATATGTGTTCATCTTTGCATTTATCATTGCAATTTCAGTCTTCTGGCTGTCAAAAGGGTACAGAGAATCCATTTCCCCTTCCATTTCTTAATTTCCATGAAGCAGGTAAATAATTTAAAGAGTTTATACATCAGTGAATATTAACGACTCTCCCAGTGCAAAATTTATCTGTGTAATAAACTCCTCCCAAATAGAAGCAATTGCTAGACATTGCCAGCACATGGGTTTTACAGAAGCATTAGCTGTATTATAGCAATTAGCTGAATTCGACAATCTTTAATTAAAGAGATGTTGTGGAATCTACTCAATATGAAACAAAAGTTTTTGCTGAATAAGATGCAGCCCAAGATCCATGTATGAAACAGGCAGTAGCTACATGCTTGTCAGGCACTTTGTGGAAATGCCCACAGCAGGTTCTTAACTCCCCAATGTACCTGTACACATCTGAGCTCAAGAAAGAGTTCCAGTGACAGATAAGCCCTTCCTCAATATGAGGTGTGATGAACAGAAAGAACTCTGTGATGTGGTTTCAGGAAGCAGGTCGGAGTCTTCACTGACAGTGAATCTTCACAGAAAATGGGGTGCATTCCTTGCTCATTTTTTTCCATTCCAAAACAGGCATAACATAGGAAAGCCCTGTTTCTGATTTTTAAACAAATAAATAAAGCCTTTAAAGCAGCAGCTATAGGGGGATTCTCATTTCAACCAGAGGAGCATCATTGAGGGGAAGGGGCTGAGTCTTCTTGCCTCACCACCACAATGTTGCTTTCATGATCTAAATCTTCTCCTCATGTTCCTCGCAGACATGCACTGGAAGGAAAATGTAGCTATAATATGGAGGACTCTGCCAAGATTTGCACCAATCCATCCCATGGGGAAGGACAATTCTGGATTCAATTCTTGACTACAAGATGCAACTTTAGAATGTCTGACTGCCTGGAGTGATGGTGACCATTGATGGTCCATGCAAAGTCAAGTCTTTGGAACACAATATACTGAGGAACTTGGCAACAGGTAACAGCGGGTAATGTAAACTCAACTGAGAGCAAAGAAGAGTTTGTCATTTGGGCTAAGATCTAGAGCAGATATGCCAGAGTCTGAAGTCTCTCTCTTGGGGTTCTTGTAACATGAGATGTATTGAAACAGCTCTATCACTGAGCAATGTGACAAGACAAGCCTTGCTGATTTTGTGGGGTAAGCCTCTGGGCCAAAGTCTGTTGAATCTGTTTCCAGTAGTGTTCTTGTGCTCACACGCTCTCCCCCCAGCTTTTCCTTCCAGAGTTCACATGGGGTGCAATCTGAAAGCCCACCACTTGCCTCCATGACAGAATCCCAACCTAAATTTGGGGTCCAGTGTAGAGTAAAAATGGGGAACTATGTACCTGTAAAACATGCATTTAAAGTAATGTTTGCTTTGGCACTCAGTGGGAGTAAGAAAATCTAATTAGAAAATGGAAAGTAACTCGAAGAGTTTTCCACTCTCCTTTCCCACCTCTTCCTCTTCTCATCTCCCAGTTCCTGGTCTGGATGGGGCTGGACTTCCCCTGAAAGAACAGTTTCATGGTTTGTGTGGGGAATGGCAGTCTCTGGAGCCATGATGCTCACAGCAATGCCCATATCTGGCCCCAGGAAAAACCTGGCTCTGCTATGCTCTGAAAAACTCCAAGTTAGATTACTGCAGCATAGTCTATGTGGAGATACCCTTAAAGATGGTTTACAAAATGCAGCTTGTGCAAAATGCAGCATCCAAACTAATTATGGGGGCAGAAGACATAACTTCATCACAAACATGGACCACTTGCATTTGCTGCCTGTATGTTTTCATGCACAATTCAAAGTGCTGGTTTTGACATATACAAACTTACACAGCTCAGGACTGAAATACCTGACACAGCACCTCTCCCAATATGAACATACCCAGACTCTACACGCCCTCCTCCAAGGGATCCTCAGAAGGGGATGGGCTTTCTGTTTGGAGGCCCTCCAAATTTGGAATGGTCTCTCCACTGAGGTCTGCCTGACGCTGCCTCTGCCATCCTTTTGGCACCAGGTTAAGATGTTCCAATACACTCAGGTATGGATGGCATATAATCAGCCATTTGTGTCCGTTCTTTTATCACATCCAGGTATCTTCTTGTAATGGGGAGGGGAATTAGCTCTTTAGAATTGTTTTCAGATTTTGTTATGTGAAGGTTGCTGGGTTGTAATTTTTTGAATGACTGAGAGAGCTTTAGCTATTGGCCAGTACAGAAATAAAATGAATCAGTTTTGCCCACTGCAACCTGGAGTCATTCAGATTATTAGATTGCAAATCCCATAAACTCCAGGCAATATGGTCGATGTAGTGGTCATTCAAAACATCTGGAAAGCACCAGTTTGTCTACCCATGAAACTAATAAGACCGTCCCTTATCAGAAAGCTTATAGTCTGCATTTGATGAATAGAAAGGCCAGCAATAGATCCAGCAGGGAGGTAGAGCCACCAGCTATGATCTTTTAGCATGCAATATGCATTTGAATCATTCTGGGTATATCAGGAGTGCCTTTTCATGAAGCAAACAATGCGAACATGTTCTGCAGCTGTTATTTTAAGCTGTAGTCTAAGCTCAGTTTAGGAACACCTGTTGATTTGCAAGCTACAGGCTTTGAGCTCAGGAGGAGTCTTTCCTCCATTCTGCTTTGGAAAGAGTGTAAATACAACACCAGCTCCCAAAATGTCGGGTTTCACAGAGATTCTTTTTCCCCCCTTCCCTTTGTGTCTTTTTGATCTTGCACTCTGCAATAGCCTAACTCCCTACATCAGCCATTTTCTCAGATAAAAGACAAAAAGTGCTTTTAGATACATAAAAGCAAATACAATGTGGG
Source organism: Varanus komodoensis (assembly GCF_004798865.1). Taxonomy (NCBI): domain Eukaryota; kingdom Metazoa; phylum Chordata; class Lepidosauria; order Squamata; family Varanidae; genus Varanus; species Varanus komodoensis. The sequence continues at coordinate 124,835,067 of NW_025335268.1, forward strand.
AATTCAAGGTTTTTTATGAGTGGGGGAAAAAGGTATCTATGCACAGTGCTTTGGGCTAGGGAATGGGAATTAAATCTGAATTTTCTCTTCCTTAACTCAGGTTTGTTTACTTCCAACTTGTTAAATGAAAAGAAGTGATCAGTTCACATAACTCCTCTTCAAGTTGAGGGTGGCTGCTTATCAGTTCTTTGCAAAAGAGTTGCAAGCTCGGGGGGGGGGCAGTTTCTTGCAGCATCCAGACACAAGCTGAGATTAAAATGTGCCCCCCACCACCACCACTTGCAGTTGGTTGTGAGCATAGTAAAGCACACCTCACTTCTGAATGAAAACATCACATCAGAGGCATTTGACAATAGAACTAGTCCCTTGAAGATGCTGGAGAAGCATCTGTTGGTGATGTTCCTAGACGTGCTGCAAGGCACTCTCCAGTTCTGGGACTCATTGCTGCCATTAGTGGACAACTTGTGGCTCTCCAGATTATTTGTCCTGCAAATCCCATAATCCCTCACCATTGGATATGGTGCATAGGGCTGATGGGAGTCGCAACCCAAAACATCTGAAGGGCCAACCACTGCCCACCAGTGCCCCATACAGTGGTAGCTGTCCTACAAAGTTTACCAGATAGCAAATAGACATTTGGAGTTACCCAAAGGAGAGACCGATGCTGCAAAGATCTATACTCCATAGGAACCTGGAATGTAAGATCCATAAATCAAGGCAAGCTGCGTGTGGTCAAACAAGAGATGGCAAGACTGAACATCGACATCTTAGGAATCAGTGAACTAAAACGGACAGGAATGGGTGAATTTAATTCAGATGACCATCAGGTATACTATTGTGGGCAAGAATCCCTCAGAAGAAATGGAGTAGCTTTCATAGTCAATAGAAGAGTAGGAAACGCAGTACTGGGATACAACCTCCAAAATGACAGAATGATCTCAGTTCGAATCCAAGGAAAACCATTCAACATCACAGTAGTCCAAGTCTATGCCCCAACCACTGGTGCTGAAGAGGCTGAAGTTGACCAGTTCTATGAAGGCCTACAACACCTTCTAGAATTAACACCAAAAAATGATGCCCTTATCATCATGGGAGATTGGAATGCTAAAGTAGGAAGCCAAAAGATAACTGGAACAACAGGCAAGTTTGGCCTTGGAGTACAAAATGAAGCAG
>NW_025335268.1:124836339-124889970 GCF_004798865.1 Varanus komodoensis
CCGAGTCTATGCCCCAACCACTGGTGCTGAAGAGGCTGAAGTTGACCAGTTCTATGAAGGCCTACAACACCTTCTAGAATTAACACCAAAAAATGATGCCCTTATCATCATGGGAGATTGGAATGCTAAAGTAGGAAGCCAAAAGATAACTGGAACAACAGGCAAGTTTGGCCTTGGAGTACAAAATGAAGCAGGGAACAGGTTGATAGAATTTTGTCAAGAGAATACTATGGTCATAGCAAACACTCTTTTCCAACAACCCAAGAGACAAATCTACACATGGACGTCACCAGACAGTCAACACAGAAATCAGATTGACTATGTGCTCTGCAGCCAAAGATGACTTTGCAAAGGTGACAAATAGATTTAAGGAATTAGATCTGATAGACAGAGTGCCTGAAGAACTATGGATGGAGGTTCGCAACATTGTACAAGAGGTAGCAACTAAAGCCGTCCCAAAGAAAAAGAAATGCAAGAAAGCAAAATGGCTGTCTAAGGAAGCTTTACAAATAGCTGAGGAAAGAAGGGAAGTGAAAGGCAAGGAAGAAAGAGATAGATACACCCAATTGAATGCAGAATTCCAGAGAATAGCTAGAAGAGATAAGAATGCCTTCTTAAATGAACAGTGCAAAGAAATAGAAGAAAACAATAGAATAGAGAGAACCAGAGATCCCTTCAAGAAAATTGGAGATATGAAGGGAACATTTCATGCAAAGATGGGCATGATAAAGGACCAAAATGGCAGGGACCTAACAGAGACAGAAGAGATTAAGAAGAGGTGGCAAGATTACACAGAAGAACTATACAAGAAAGAGATTAATGTCCCTGATAACCACAATGGGGTGGTCAATTTGTCTCTTGAGAAATCTATATGCAGGTCAAGAAGCAACAGTGAGAACTGGACACGGAATCACTGATTGGTTCAAAATTGAGAAAGGAGTTCGGCAAGGCTGTATACTGTTGCCCTGCCTATTTAACTTATATGCAGAGCACATCATGAGAAAGGCGGGGCTGGATGAATCACCAGTTGGAATTAAGATTTGGGAGAAACAGCAACAACCTCAGATATGCAGATGATACCACTCTCATGGCAGAAAGTGAAGAGGAACTAAAGAGCCTCTTGATGTGGGTGAAGGAGGAGAGTGCAAAAGTTGGCTTGAAACTCAACATTAAGAAAACTAAGATCATGGCATCCAGTCCTCTCACTTCCTGGCAAATAGATGGGGAAGAAAGGGAGGTAGTGACAGATTTTATTTTCCTGGGCTCCAAGATCACCGCAGATGGGGACTGCAGCCAAGAAATTAAAAGACGCTTGCTCCTGGGGAGGAAAGCTATGGCAAATCTAGACAGCATACTAAAAACCAGAGACATCACCCTGCCGACAAAAGTGCGTATAGTCAAGGCTATGGTTTTCCCAGTTGCAGTGCATGGCTGTGAAAGTTGGACCATAAGGAAGGCTGAGCGCCAAAGGATTGAGGCCTTTGAATTGTGGTGCTGGAGGAGACTTCTGCGAATCCCTTGGACCGCAAGGCGATCAAACCGGTCAGTGCTAGAGGAGATCAACCCTGACTGCTCTTTAGAAGGCCAGATACTGAAGATGAAACTCAAATACTTTGGCCACCTAATGAGAAGGAAGGACTCCCTGGAGAAGAGCCTAATGCTGGGAACAATAGATGGCAAAAGGAGAAGGGGACAGCAGAGGATGAGGTGGCTAGATGGAGTCACTGAAGCAGTTGGTGTGAGCTTAAGTGGACTCCAGGGGATGATGGAGGACAGGAAGGCCTGGAGGAATGTTGTCCATGGGGTTGCGATGGGTCGGACACAACTTCGTGACTAACAACAACAACAATAGTTATTGCATCAACTTTTTCTTTAACACTTGAGGTATTTTCCGTGGTAATTCAGTGATCCTTACCAACCATCTTGTAAAGCAGTGGTGGGAGCTTGTGACCTTCCAGTTGTTGATGGACTGCAGCTTCCATCAGTGCTAGTCAGCACAGCCAAGGGTGAAGGATGCCAGGAGTTGCAGTCCAATATTACCTGGCAGGTACACCTTCCCCATCTGCACTGTAAGGAAACAGCTTTCATTGTCATGCTTATTCTGTAAAGGAGGCCTATTATGAAGAAGCAAGATGCTCACCATGTCAACATCCTCAAATTTCCATACTGCCCCCTCAAACTCTGGCATGGCCACAGAGACACATTGGAAGCATCATTTCTGCTTTGACATGAACCAGAATTTCCATTTAATCTGAATGTGTGCGTATTCTGGTTAGTTTAAATGCTGCTCCATTAAGCACTGCTGTATAGGTGAGAGAGGAGACACTAGCCCTTTCTAGGGTGTTTCTCAGACTTAGTGCCAGTCACATTTTCTGCCAAACTGCGGTTGCACAGTCATCTCTGTCCCCTCCAGGCCACTTGCAGAGGCAGTCACCTCTCTTCTATGCACCCTCTTTCCCCATCAGTATATGAACTGATGCAACATTTTCTTTAATAACAGTGGAAGGTGCCAATCTGAATCAGTTTCAGATTGGAGAGAATTCGACAATGACAGCAATTTCGAGTTTTCCCTCCAGTTGAGGCGCACAGGATGGAATTCTTGAACTTGAACCATCAATTTGAGTCTCAGCATGATTAGCAAAAGCAGCAATATCCACAGTTTTCTCTTTTTAAGGGAGAAAAAAGCAGTTTCAAGGAGAAGAAGCAACAGTTTGTGGTAGTTTTCTCTCTGGTGAGATAATTCAGAGTGTAGATTTGAAGTGAAGGAGACCTAAGGCCATATACTCTGTGCATCACTTCATCCATATGATGAATAATGGTCAAGTGGTCCCCAGCTGCCACCGCCTTCTCTGGATGAGTATTCCTCTCTATTTTTGAAGCAACAAGCCTTTCAAATCAATATAGTGTCTGGCAGATCCTCAAAATCTTAGTTGAAGAACCCCAAGGGCATCTTCCTTGCTTTCTAAACAGCAAGTCCCAGAATATCTGCTCACTAAACTGAAGTAACATAAAGAAAACTGCTTGCAAGTGCCTAGATGTTCCTGTCAATAAAATCAACAAGAATCTGGTAAAGATTCAAGAAGTCACTGATGAGCCAGACATGAAGGAGAAATTGTGTCCCATGCATTCTACTGTGTTCTAATGACTGGCACTACTACTCCAACTCATCGGGAAGGCAATGGATACTTGTAGTTTGAATAACCAAAGTGGCCATGTGCCAGAGTTAAGTAAGAGTTCTAACAAAGCAGGAGTTCCTGAACCCTTGTTTTCAATTTGCAAATTAAAAGGAGGGGGAAAGAGATGGTGTCCACTAACAAAGAACAGGGAAGAAGGTAGGTATAATAATCCAGCAACAGCTAGCTATCAATCATAAGAGCAAGCTGGACAGGGATTTTGGAACTATTTATTACTTAAGTGCTATATCTAGCTGTCTATCTCTTTATTTTGTGCCCAACCCTGATGAAAACCATAATAGCCAAATATATTAAAACACAATGAAAAACTATTAAGGCACAATAATCAGGGGCAAGTGGGGGATACAGATCAGCAGACCTGCTTACACACTCAAGGTCCACTTAAGGAAGGCAGTCTTTGCCTGTTAGTAGAAAGACAGAAGAAAGGGAGTGAACTTAGCCTCCACAGGCAGGGAATCACCACCAAAAAAGTCTTCTTTCACAGTGCCATCAAACACATCTCTGAAAGCATTGGTCGGGCTTTTCCTGAAGATCTTAAAAAGTGGATCAGCTCATATGGGAGAGGGGAGTCTTTCAAATAGCCTGGTTGCATTAGTGCATAATTAGCATTCTGAATTCAGCCCAGAAACAGACTGGTAACCAGCAGAACTGTTCTGACAGGGGAGTCATTGCTCCCTCTAACCAGCCCCAGTTGACTCTGGGCCACAACGTTCTGAACCAGCCAAAGTTTCCGAACAGGGTTTGAAGGCACATCTACCAGTCACCATACTTAAAAGTACATCTAAGCATTTTACAAAAGAAGTAAATACATTAAAATACATGATGATGTACATTAAAATATAATTAAAATACGTAATCATTGCTAGAACATTTCATTAAATATTAATAAAAACATTAAAACTGATACAGCACCATAATTACAAACAAACTGTAATGGGGAATAATCACTTGGCAGTATGTGTAATATTGGTTCTGTGATGCACACCTGCTTGTATAAACTGCCCTGAGAAAACAGCCCCGGAGCAATGTGCAACATTTGCTTTACCTACCTATTTACAATGTCAGAGATCAAAACAAACTGAGATGTCATGGTCATGAGTTTGTGACTTGTCTCTTCCATTCTATGATGTGCAAGCATGTGCTCCATAGCAGGCTGGTTGCCCGCAAACAGTCAAAATGAGACACAGTAAGGGCGCTGAAATTAGGCTCAGCTGAATATTGCCCACCTCCCTACGTAAGAAACTTGGTCTCCTGTGAAGGCGGGGGAATTTAGGAGACCTCAACCATGGGCCCACCTTTTCTCAGCACTATGTCTTTGCGAAAGATGGGATGTCATAATCTACCATTACTCCCAGAGGCTTGCATCCATGTATACATCCATGTATACATGCATCCATGTATACATAAATCCTGTAAGTGGTACGCAAGTGGTTTTCGCAAAATGTACAGTGATCAGGTGTCTGCCAAACATGCAGGAAAGCTATAGCTTGTTTCTGAACTATCAAAAGGGAAGTAGGAAATTGAAAGCTTTTGAACTACCTCATAAGAACTGTAATTTCAGAGGAACCTCCCACCTAAACTTGTATACATGCACCCAAACAGTCAGGTGTGCTTTTGCCTCCCTCAGCCATCCCCACCCCCTCCAAAAGTATGGAAAACTTCAGAGGAGGACCAGGACACTCAGATCGGCCATTGCTGAAATAGGGGCCACACGCAGCATTCTTAACTAGTTAAATCCAAACTCCCCCGATCTGGTATGAGCATACTTGCTACCAGCCACCTTGGATGGATAACCCCAGCATGGCCCAGAGCTTGACATATAACTGACTTTGGCTCTTCACTTCACAAATTGCCGAAAGGCAAGTACAAAGAGGTCATCTGATGAGTCTCTAACCTCGTAAGTCTTAGGTCCATGTTACCACCAGGAGGCTTCAGCCCTCAGGTCTAAAGAAGTTGTTTCGGTAACCCTCTGCTTACTGCTTTCATGTCCCATGGTGCTGTTCACCAACGTCTTCCATGTTTCTCCATCCCTCAGATCCACAAGGAGCCTCATAATTTTGATTCATTTTACAGGAAATATTTCCAGCCAAGTTAAGCCAATATTTGAAGCTACTTCTCATGTTACTATATTAGGAATATAAATCAAAAATCCTATCCAAACCCAACTGGTGATAAATTAATCCTTCACTGCCTGAAATCATGTGGTGAGCAGCTGCTACTGTAGGTGGATCTTCCCCTAAGGAAACCACGGTTGCCTCAAGTGACCACTTTTGGTCCTCCACACAGTCCACCTCCTCACTGAGCAGCATTCTTTCAGCTGAGGAGGCAAAGTTGGAACTTTCGTCACAGGACTCTAACTGGAGAATTCAATGCATTCTCTAGAAACTGAAGCTCTTGAGAAAATTACAGAGTCCTGCGATTGCTCCAAAATGCTCATCAAGAAAGCATGCTAGGAACAACTAGGAATTCAAAATAAGTGAGTTCAAACTGAATTGGTAGAAAGACAATTTTACTAAAAATGGTCTGGAACTAAGTCCATATATACAGTGTAGGGCAATACCTTTGCACCAACCCAGGGCACTTGCCGAGCGCCCACACCCAAAGAAGGGCCCACCAACAAGAGCCTCCTGGGGTTCCTCCTCTTCACCATTGGAACCTACTAGTCCATCTTTCTTGGGCCAGACAACAGTGGTGGTGAGAAGGAGGAACAGCAGATGCCACTGTCTACTAGTTCACTGGCTCTACCTATCAAAAAAGCAAGTGGTAGCTAGGATGAAAGATGAGAAGGTGACAGTGGTGGTAAAGTCAGCTCACTGAGAGAGGGGACCCACTGAGGGTGTCTTGTCCAAGGGGGTGAAGAGAGAGAAGGCTTGCATGAAGCTAAAGCTGCGACGCATGTAATTTTGTAAATGCCTTAAAATGGAGTGTTGGAGGGCTGTACAGATTTAATTAGACTAGCCTCTGATAGGTGCTACTCATATTTCAAATTACACTAAAGGCTGCTTGAATAGAGAGACAATAACTGATGCCCTTCTGACCACTTCTTTAAAACAAAAACAGGTGTGGGGGGACCTCAGAGTTATTCAAACTCAGATCCATCCCCAGTCCTATGTGGAACTCACAGGTCCTTTCTGTGTGCCAGGGTAGGAAGTTAAGTTCATAGGCCTGTTGGTTCATTCATACTGTATGCTGCTTTCTGTGAAAGTTTTGCCCTCTCTTGTACACCATCCACAGTAACTGGATTCAGCTCCCATCACCTCTTCTTTTATCAGGTCATACCAAATGCCAATGATCTCTGCATAGTTGTTAAAAAAAACTAGACAAGATGAGACAAGAGAATATGTCACCAAATACAATTCTGAAAGGAGATGATTCCAAAACAATTATTAATTTCATGCTTTATTTTATGCAAATGGTGGATTTGCAGGGAAGATGTGGTTGATTTAATTAGAATTTCCATCACCAAGCCATTTGGATTGGAGCTTTTAATTAGGATCACATTAAACAAACTGTCAGGGATGCCAAGGCAAGGTTTTTCTTGGGGGTGGGGGGGTGTTAAATTGATGCCTGCTGGCCCTGTTAATCAATGCAGGGAAGCAAGTTATCCTTTCTTTGGCATATCCATCCACACAGTCCTTCCTCCCTTGCCCAAATATTATTTTTGGCAAGAAAGAAAGAATGGGCACAAAGCTAGCTTTCTGATATCAGCAGTGTAATTGCTTTCATAAATCTTCCATTTACTGACTAACGCATAAAGCTTCAAGTAAGCTTGCTCTTAAGCACAGTCCCCACATTCCAAACAAGATTCCTCAAGAAGAACAAGCATAGCAAGTGCATCATTGCCTGACCTATAGTATTTATTTTATTTACATATCTAACCTGTCTAACTCAATGTTTTAGTTCACTGAAAGCAAAAACCACAACATGCACATCAAGTACCATGAACAGAACAACCCTAACATCATGACCTTTGTCACAAACATTGAAATTATATATTGAAATGCAGGCAAAACAAACATGAATACTAGAGTGAAAATAAATGTACGCATTTATTAAAACATTTAAAAATCATGATAAGGCGCAGCAGTCTGTCCGAAGGTTTCTCCCTGCCACAATTGTTTGCTGAGTCATTTGAACCTGGATAATGCACAACCCATCAAAGGGAAATTCCCCGAATGAGGAAGCCACTTGGCAAGAGAGATTTTTGCTGCTCTTGCTGAGGGACTAACCGAGCACAGCAAACCTCTGCCTCAAGGCATCCTAGCTCCTCCCACCTCCTGCTGCAGAGATATTCTTTGGGGCATGAACTGGGTCACTTAGCTAGGCGGGGAGCTGATCATTCACCTTCCTATCTGCACCTGAGAAAGGGAGTGTCTCCACCTAACCCAACCTCCTGGCCCCCTCTTCTCCATGCTGAGAAAAAGTCACCCAGGTAAGAACAGGAAAATGAAGACCTGGCTTGGCAGGGATGGTCCATTCCTGGCACACCACCACCTAGCCCAACATCCTTTTCCCCACCATTGCTAGAGAGAAAGCTGCTCAGCAGGAGCAGGGCAGTGAGCAGAGCAGCCCTTTTTGGCAGCCATGTCCAGTTGATTCTCTCAGTCGAGCTCCCCCATGCTCTCTGCTGCTCTTCAGGGCATGAGCTCTGTGCAGAAGAGACTCTTTGACAGCCATGAAGGACCAGAATCATCTCAAGATTGCAGCTGACAAAGGGCTTATCCTTCTCCGCAATGTTCCCTAGGATACCCCTAGGTGAAATGAGGGGAAAGGTGGGGATGAGCCTGATCATCTGTTGGAGTCCTCATGGCTGCTTGGCACTAAACGATTCACCCTGATGGGAGGCTGTTGTATACAAACCCACCCAATCTGTACTTCGTGTTCATGGCAAACCCATTCCACTAAACAGCTGCAATAGCAAGAAATGCCTTATCAGCAGCCATTTCCCTCCAAACAAGGATTGGTCTTTCAGCGCTTAGAAAGTGCACAATTCCTACCACAGAATCATTCAAGTGACAGAAGAAACCTGGGTGCTCAGCAGCATTTGAACAACTGCAAATTTACTGCACAAAATAAAAGGATTTTATGAAAAGCACTTGTGTTGTGTTCTGCACCTGAAAAGAAAGCATTTCTAGATCCTTTCACGTAAGAAGTGGTTAGCCTTGGGTGGTGCACTCAAAGATTTGGTCTTGGATCAAAATTTCTCCAGTTGCACAGCCAGGACACCGTTTGCTTTAGCAGAGACTCTCCCAAAGGAAATATGTTCAGCACATAACACATAACAATCAGATTCTGATTTTGCTTAGGCTGCTAGCTGGTGTAAGAAATTTGCATTATGTCACTTCCCAGCTACCTTCTGCACTGCTGTTATTCCATCATTAATGTTGCAACAGATGTCAGCCTTTGGCTGCAATCCTAGGCCTCTTTATGGGAGGGAAGTCCCACTGAAATCAATTGAACTTGCTTCCAACTAATGTCAAGGATCAGATTCTTTGGGTCAAATAAAATGAGAAAGGGTTTCCCACCAGGGAACAATCTGTTTTCTGCAATGGCTTAATTCTGTCAGTCTTGGAGCTGAGTAGCCTTTCTACACTGGGGTAACCCCTTTGATGCCTCATGGTTAAAGATGGTTGGTGCATGTACACACCTGAAGGATGGGGCCAGAAGCCACTCTATTTAGCAACCTCTTTCCCAGGCATTATGGGCCAAATCTGTCTCAAATGTAAACCCTCCTGAAATTAATAAAGTGAGTGGTGGGGTGTACCTGGCCCTGTGTGTTTTTCACAGCAAAGAAAAAAAAATGAAGAATGGAGAAAAGAAACAGGCAGCTGGGTCTATGTGGCTGATTGGAAAGGCTAACAAAGGCTTGGAGAGTTTTGATGCAAGCTCAAAGATACTACCAAAGATAAGAAAAGCAGAAAGCAAGAGAGGGAGGGAGACAGAATTGGGGGGGGGGGGGGCAGAAAGGAAACAAGATTCTCAAATCAGCACTTGTCCTATTCCATAAACAAAATGTAGATCAATAAATTACACTCTCTTTTCAAGATTTAACATGCTGACTCCTTAACCTTGTCAAGTGTGATACATCAGCCAAGGAAGCAGGATGCCAAACCTGGAAAATGAGCACGGTTGGAGGAGAAATACACTGGGAGAACAAAGGAAACCCTGATTACAATGACAGTATGCCTTCCCTTAGGATCATACTGTTGGCACTTTATCTCTTAAGTGTTTGTTTCCCTCGAGCTATGAATGTGCCTCATCCATTAATTTCTCCTATTCCACATCTTTTACATCTCCCCTTATCCCATCCTCCCTCTGCTGGCTATTCAGTGATGTTGCCAAGATTATGTGAGCGGAGCCAGCTGGTGCCAGAGGTCAGACTAGATGGCCCAGGAGACCCCTTCTGACTCGCTCTGTTTCTATGTTTCTATGAAGACCAAAAAAATGAGAAGGGTTTAAGAAAGGGGTGTACAACCTTTTCAGTCCCATCCTGGATTGCATCTGATACCAGGAGAGGACATTGGTGTGGGGGAGACTTTAACCTCACCCCCCTTCCACTGATCCTACCCAAGATCACTAGGATATGGTGTTCCAGTCTTCACTAGGGGTGAAGGAATCTAAAGTGATCCTCCCCCAGTGATCCCCATTAGCATGACTGGCTCCACACCACCAGCAATGGTATAAGACTAGAGAAACTGACCACTGCAGGATCAGTGGTAAGGAGGAAAGGATTTCACTTGCTTCCCTCCCAGTGATCCCGATAAGCATGGCTGCTTCCAAAATTTTCAGTAGGAGAAAGAGGCTTTATTGATGCAAAAGCAGAATCTCCAGTTGGCCATCGGGGGAATTTGGTGGGCATATAGGCAATGAGACTGCACAATGGGTATCCAGGGTCTGCATGTAGCCTGAGGGCATCAAGCTGTACACTCCTGCTCTAGGAGAAAAACTGACCAACTTGGAAATATGGGTTGACCCTATAAGCAGAGGGAAAAGATTTTTTGGGGTGGGAGGGGGAGAGTCAAGAAATCAGATTTGTAAGAAAAGAAGCTTGACCTAAACAAATGTGTGGAACTTTTCAGATACCAGATTTTTAATGTTGTGAAGGAATGTCTAAACCTCAAGGCAAGTGGAGACTGAGCGAGAGGTTATGATCACATGGAAGGTTAGTTAAATGGTCTGTGCAACTGATATCAGGGCTGGAAACTCACTCACGGGATACCTTGGGACCATTTCCTTTGTTGCTGCTCCCATATGGAGGCCGCTTGAAAGCACTTGGAGCTTAGAGATTTTTCCTGCAATTGGGCTGGCCCATACATTAAAAGGTTTAACGGAATGCAGACTCCCACTGACAGCCAAATGGAATGGGTATTTTTGGCAACCCCTGTAGGGTCTGTTGCCTATGAAGTGGCAATCAGATTTCCTGAATAATGATGTAAAAAAGGAACTGATGACACTGCATTTCATTAAAGAGGTTAATATTATTATAAGGATTATCAAAATCATGGAAGTTATACCCATGAGACTTTCACAGGACCCAGAGGAGAAAGGCAAAGAGAGAGAAGCAGCGTAATGTATCACGATGTATCATACACAAATACATTATGTATTATGTATCACGACACTGCCAAAAGAGAGATCATGAAAAATGCTAAAATAGGTTAAATGAATGGGACTAAGATCACCTTTGGCAAGAAATGCAAAAATGATTTTTTTGGCTGTAGCATGAGAGCTTTGGTACAGAAACAAACGCAGATCACATTCTGATGAGGACATGAAATGCCTATAATATTACAAGTGAAAAAAGTGCTATGGGTCATTGTATCATTGAGTGTGATTTTGATTTCTTTGCTGTAAAGTAATACAACTAACAATAGCTGGGTTGCATATTCCTGAATGAGATGAGAACATGTATCCAGTGATGCATTTAACCAGCAGAAGTTAGTATTTATTTATTTATTTGTTTTAATATTCATTGTAGGGATAATGTGATAAGGATAATAGGATAATTATGATCATGAGATAATTTGATTGAATCAGGTTGCTAGGAACCACAAGTATAGCTAAGGTATTTGTTTTTTCAATAGCAGGGTTTTTGAAAGAGAATTGGATGTGCAACTGAAGCAAAGAACCTATTGCTTTTATTTATTTCATGTATTAATATGCAAATACATACAAAACAGGGGCTGATAGTCTTCAACTTTATTACATTTCCTAGTCTACCCACCACAGAATTCAACCACCTTGCTACAGGGAATGATGGTTGTTCCATGTGGGGCAGAGATGATAAAAAAAATCCTCAAATTTCACATCCCACTGAGACAGCAAATTCCTATAGGGATAATCATTAAAAGAAGCTTTTAGCCTGTATCATGGGTCAGTCCCTGTCTGAGTTTGTGTGCCAGGAGACTGCGTGGAAAGATGTAAAAGGAAGGCAATATATTTTTCCTGCACACTTTATACTGTAAATATTGATCCAATTTTCTTAAACATGCACTGGAGGCCCCTGATTTGTGTTGTTGTTTTCTTGCCTCTCGATAAGGATGTGAGAGCCTAAACCTCAGCTGGTATGAAGCCATCTACTTCAACAGAGCCACTTCATTTAGCCACCTGAGGGCCTGAAAGTCATTGAATTATACGGAGCTATTAACAGAATAAAATGCCAAACAATTATAGCTGTCACAAGATGATCTCTCCAGCCGCCAGCCTACCTGCAGCAGGGCACCCAGCCATCTGCTGGCCCCAGCTTCTGCTGATGGCCTCTACTACAAAAGAGCATTTCAGCAATTGTCTGATACAGTGATAATAGCACTAAAAAGCAGAGAGGAAATGCAAACTCCTATGTGAAGGAAACAGAGGTGGTAACTGCCTAGCAGGTGTTAGCATCACATTCCTTTTCCCAGGTGGGAATGGCCAGCATATATGCAAGGCCTAGCGGGTCAGATTTCAAGAAGGTCAGCATTCAGTTAGGACCCAAAATAGATGCTCCATCCTCAAAGTGCGGAGCATCTGCTGTATCATCCTTCAGTAGGTTTGCAGAAGCAGCATCAAGGTGAGAGTGCAAATGTGCATGAAATGGAAGCAAAACCTGATGCCTTCCCACATGTCAGCATGGCCCTTCAGATGTTTTGGCCTACAGCTCCATGAGCACTAGCCAGTAAGAGGTCATGGAAGTTGTAGACCAAAACATCAGCAGGGCGGCAAGTTGTCCAGCTCTGCCTTATCTCTTCCACTACTTCCTTCTTCCTCCAAGGTCACAGATACTGGCCACTGATGGATGTTTTGGTACATGACCCTGTGGAACGATGATGTCAACCAGCCAGGAAGAAGAGTAGGAATGTCATGTTCACTGTCTAAGATGCAAAACAAAGCTCAGGAAGAGCAAGGGGGCAGCAAGGTGACAAAATAATCAAAAGTCTAGGGTGATCTTTCTTAAGCCTCAATTTCCCGTTCATGTGTGCATTCACCCTTAATTGCAGACAGAGCAGAGAGAGCAACAGGGAAGAAGAAAGAGTTTGCCTTAAAGCCAGGAGAATTGATTCTCCAACTTTTGTTGGAAGCCAAATGAAGTGAGACAATTGACTCACAGGTCTGCATGAGGCATTGATCAGGAAAGGTTCAGGGAAATAAGACAAGGACTCCTACCTCTGCCCTTCTTCATTCTGTCCACATTTGCAGTCCTTTGTGGGCATCCATCAAACTTCATGATCAGTTTGCCTTCCAAGATGCCCTGTCAATTTCCCCTTCAGCTTACCATGCACCAGTGCTTTGCTGCTTGTCTGTGGAGGCCTGATTTTGATGTGGTCTGATCTATAATTAACAGCTATGGTAATTGGAAACTGAAGTCAACCTATTATTCCTTTGTCAATAATTCTTAAAACACTCAGGGGTTCTTCCTTTCTTAGAAAAAAGGTTCTGTGTTCTCATCTGATTGCTTATCACGTCTACCCCTCCTGTTCTTCAAATCCCTTTTCATTTAATTTTAAACTTTGACACATCTGTGTAGATACTGTGGCTGGTAGGTCTGCAAAAGTGCATGGCTTCTGCACTGCACAACACAAGGTATGTTCTCCAGTGTGGATCCCACTAGCTTGGACAGAACCCAGAGAGTTGTTTCTTCTTTTTTAAATTTACAGAAATGTTCTATCTTTCATATTTGAGGATCAAGTACGCAGCACAGGAGACAAATAAAGCCACATGAAATATAGCTCCGTTGAGACGAATGAATGATAAAAGAATAAAAAAATTATGACATTTCCCTTGCAATGCACCAAAGCAAAAATGCTATGACAGAAGCCAGCCTGTTAAAAGGATTGCTCTGAGCAAAGAGATACATTTCTGGTGCATCAAACCAACCCATATTTCAGGAGCATGCCAAACAAGAATTCCCATTAGAAGGGCAATGGGCCCATTAACCTCCTCAGCAGTTCCTTTTATAATCCTTTTACTGCCCGAGTTAAAACTTAAAGCTGAAGCTATGCATGGTAAGATTCTCAGGATGCACTCAAAGCATCTATAGAGATCAAATCGGAAAGGCTCCAAAGCCCTAAGGCATGTTACCTATCTTAAGGACTAAAGTACCCTCCCAATGTTTGATGATCCCCACAGATAAATACAGAGTTCTGTAACCTTAAGTGACTTCATAATGAGAGGGCTCTGGAGCAGAATAAAGTGCTGAATCCATGTCTCCTGGTGGACTATTCTCCTTGGATGATAGAAGCTCTCCCTCCAAAACAGCATCTTGCTAAAGGTGCAAACAACATTACAGCAGGGATGAGCCAACTGTGTCCCTCCAGATGCCTTGGCCTACAGCTCTCCTGATCCCTTACCATTGGCAGTGCTGTCTAGGGCAGATGGGAGTTGTAGGCCAAACATCTAGAGGGCCACAAATTACCCACCCCTGCATCACAGCCTCTCCTGAACCCACATTCTTTATTGCTCCAGCAGTGGTAGAACTGAGGAAGTTTTCCATTGCCCTCTGGTGACTGATAAAGCTGCAAGTCAAAAGCCTAGAGAAATGAAGTCTTCTCAGAGCTACTGTGAGCCAATGCCCTTGGCAGTGTCGCAAGTTATGTTTGCCCCTTTGCACTTTCAAAACAAGAGACCATTCCTTAGCAAAAGATCTTGATTCTCCAGGGCACTTCCAGCAACCACAACCAACCGAGAATGTGTCCCTGAGCATGCACAGAGAGGTTAGTTGAACCCAATCTAGCAACTACTTCTGCAAACCCTGCCCTTGCCCCACTCCCCCAGGGAGGGTCTTTTTGGAGACAAGTAAGCCTCTTCTCTGTGCATCGCCCCGGTAGTTGGTTGGCCCATATCTCCTGCTATTGTCTCATGGGGTCAAGAGTCATGCCAGGCTTGGCTGGGTGTTAGAGTCCTTCTCCCATGCCCCCTCCCTGCAGCTGTAAATCCTGACCATTTCCAATGTCCTCTGAACACCTGGGAAGGGTGCCTTTGCGATAAGGCCCTCTGCTTCTGATGAGGTTGAATTTCAACATCTCAGAAATCTGGTTGCCGGTGCCCCTCTTTGTCTGACGAGTTTGAATCTGCCTGACCTAGGAAAGCAGACCAAGCATAACAGTTCCTTCCATTCCCCACAGGCACCACCTGGCTCACAGCCATGATAGCATGCTGGCCACCAGAAGAGAGAGTTTGCTCTCTTCCCCCTTTTTCCTACCACAGTCAAGATAGCAGTGGGGGAAGGTAAGAGCAGGAAGACAGTTGGAAAAAGGAGAACATGTCAATGGATGACAGAAAGTACTTGAGATTCTAGAATCAGGTGGAGGAAGGATTAAACCTCTTCTCCACTCCAAGTGACATCAGCAGGATGTGAACAGATCAAATTGGCCCTGGAATAACCTGAATTACTTTCCAGTTTTGCAGGAAATGCTTCCATTTTCCAGTCCAGGCTCAATTCCAAGTCTGACCAAATGAGCTTACCCCGTTATTACTCTCTTCTACACTAAATACGGGAAGCGAGGGTACATTATTAGCCTGGCCATGGCCCTCCAAGTTCAGAGTGTGTGTTTTGCCAGTATCAGTTTCAACACTAATTGGGCTGGGAGTTTCTGATTAGACAGTTCTGAAGCCTCCTTCCTTTCTATGGCTTCCAATGTTCTGTTGTATCTGAGATTCCAGCTGGTTTATTGCAAAGCATGCTTTCAAAGCATGTATTAAAATCTACAAAGTTAAGCTGGTAAGCACTGTTCCTATACGCATGTGCTATAGTACCATGTTGATGAAACCAAAGTAACCAGCACAAAAATTCTAGGCAACAGAAACACATTCAGACAGTCTGTTTTCTAAGTGTGAGCGCAATACAGGTTATTATTAATGTTTAGCATCAATGCTCCTGGGAGGTAGCCCTAAAAAAGGATGTAGTTCATTCCCTGCACCTCTGGAAGCCTCCATTGCAGCAGATACACAGCAGCTACAGGACACCTGGGATGCCCAGGCAGGTGTAAAGCATGTGACATGCATCCAAAGCAGTGTATCAATCTGCTTTGTTTCTCAGCTAATCAAGGCCTTATTCTTCTTTGTCTGATTATCCTCCGCAGGATCTCAAGTGGAATAGAAGACAGGGAAGGCTTCTTGCAGGCAAGCGGGGGGCTTTTCATAGGCACACAGCTGAATTTGTTTGTCAGAAAGTGGTTGGGAGGAAGAGGAGAAAACAAAAGCAGGCAAAAGTTGCAAGGAAGCTGTTTGGGAGTGAGAAAGCCTGATCCCTGAAGAGGCTCTTGGGAGAAATGCAGCTGTAATTTGTTTTAATAATCCCAGCAAACAGCCAGGAAATTAACAAGTGAGAACAGAGTTAGAGATTAATCAAAGTTTTCCCAGTACAATTGCCACCTTCCCATCTTAATGAAGGTTATTTATTCACTAAGTGATAAAACGTGGAATCAAATTAAGTGATTTTTTTTTTTTTTTGGTCTGCCCCATACCACTTAGGCCA
This sequence comes from Varanus komodoensis, assembly GCF_004798865.1. NCBI lineage: Eukaryota > Metazoa > Chordata > Lepidosauria > Squamata > Varanidae > Varanus > Varanus komodoensis. Next base: position 124,852,486 of record NW_025335268.1, read on the forward strand.
TGTGACTAAGTCATTCTTTCACTCGCTTTTGCTCTCTCTCGCTCTATCCGAGGCCACGGTTGGGGGACTTCAAGCTCCTGATGAAATGGGAATAAGATGTTTGTTTAAACTACTTATATACCAGTCAATGTCATAAAATTTCCAAATGGTTACATAGCAGATATATAAAATACAATATGAAAACCCACTGAAAAACAGTATAAACTAATACTTTTTTAAAAAGTTAGAAAAGTACAGCAGAGCAGTACAATATTGTCAAGAGGCATCCAAAGCTCACCAGTTTGAACCTCCAACACCACATGGGACAAAACTTTCCAGATGGTGATTTCCAATGCCAAGAATCCTTGGTGACACTAGGGATGAGTGAGGAATCCGCTGGAGTCCTTTGGCTCAAATGCCCAGGCTCTGGCCTGCTTGCTTTCATCTCTAAGTCCAACATGCCAAGCATGCTGAGCATTGGTGTGGTCATGCAGCAGTCCATGTCCCCACTGCACAAGAGGAGTCCCTCTTTTGCACATTTGACTTTTGGGTTTTGAGCATGAGTTACATGTGCTGCAGAGGATTGCCAACTTGCACAAAGGGGGTTTGCAAGCATTCGTGAACTTTGTCTTGGCCTTGGCTTGCCTCACTTCCTAAGCCAGGGTAAAGCACAAGAAAGAAGTCTGATGAGCCCAATTCTCTTCCACTGTAGATGACACATTATACTGCCCTACCAATCAGGCTTTCTCAGAAGATCTCAAGAGATGAATTGATGTACACAGGGGAGAATGAGTGGCTGGGTATGACTCAGTAGCTAATATGTAGCCAGTGTAGTTATTTTAATACAGGTGCAATATATACATATCTACACATTAGACACTGAGTACTCTAAGAGCTGCATTCAGTGAACACTCAAGAGCATCCAAAGCAGATGCAAGGGCAGCCCATACAAAGTGGATTCTAACAGTATAATTGTGAGATTGTCCGGGTATGGATTACTGCAGATAGGCTATCCCTATTTAGGGATGGGCACAGGTGACACACCAAGTCATTTGTTGTAGATGTTCTAGGCCAGTAATGGTGAACCTATGGCACACATGCCCGAAGGGGCATGCAGAGCCCTCTCTGTCAGCACACGATGGCAGAGCCATGCACATATACAGAAAGATTAAGGGTGCAAGGCAACGATGTCACTCATTAGCCGTGACTCTCCAAGCTTTCACATGGCCGGTCAGTGAGTGCCAGGGATTTCCTTGGATTGTGATTTTAGCAGAAGGTAGGAAAGGTAGGGAATACACTCAGATGCTTTTTTTCAGGGCTGGCCAAAAGCTGGTGGTCAGTGGAACATTGCCCCCTTGTGCTGGCAGTCAGCAAATCCAGGTTTTATCGCAGTGTTGGCACTTTGCGATAAAGAAGTGGGTTCTGAGTTGCAGTTTGGGCACTCGGTCTCTAAAAGGTTCACCATCACTGGTCTAGGCCATTGTGGTCACCTGGGCCTCCAGTGACAAAGATGGATCAAGGAGCACCACTGACCCGTTTTTCAGAAGGAGTGCAACCACATCCAAATCAGGAAAACATCCTAACTACCCCATTAAACATTTGACTTACTAGGATTCAGCTTCATTTTTTAGCCCTCGGGTAACCCATAACAGTATCCAGGCACTATATTCAGAACACAGTGTCTCCTGGTTCAGATGTCACAGAGAACTAGAGCTGGGGTCCTTCAGCACAGTGATGAAGCCTTTATATGAGCATAAAATAGTGCTGGGCACAAAACTGTATCTGGAGCACCCCACAATTCAACATCCAGGTTGCCAAGGCACAGCCACCCAGTGCTGTTTTCTAGAACCACCCTTACAAGTTTGAACTGAACCACTGCCCCCGATTCCCATCTCACAAAGGCAATGCAGGAGGATACCATAACCAATGGTATTGAAAGCCGCTGATAGATCAAGAATAATTAACAGGGTCACACTGGTTCCCTGTCAGGTGCCTTGTCCCAAGGAATGCCATGCAACAGGGCAACCAAGACAGATTGGATCCACAAAATACTTTCCATTCTAGAGCAGTTGAGACACAACCACTCTCTCCAGCACATTAGCCAGGAAGGGGTATCTGTGACTGGATGAGAGTTGGCTTGGATCTCTCGGTGCAGGGAAGGTCTTCTCAGCAGTGGTTGCACAACTGCCTCTTGTAAGGAAGCAGGGACCAGACCATCATACCATAATGCCTTCACAATTCCTCTAACCCAGCCAGTTCCCCATGGCTTGCTCAAAGAAGCCTTGAGGGGCAAGCATTGAGAAAAGAATTTAAATGACAAATGCCAAGGCTGCAAAGCAGCCATGTGGGGGTCATTGTGCATTACAGCAATATATCAAATAGGACTTGGGATGCCCATGGAGCTTTCACTGCATGGAGTCCAGGAGGAATGTAAAACATGGTTTCCCCCCTCTGACCTGAGCAGAACTGTTTGGAGGTTTCCCACAGTAGGCCTAGAATTAAATATGATAGCAATTTCAAAGTAGAGGCATAGTTAAAGTGGGCAGGAGCTAGCTTATGCCACATCCTGAGTTCCCCACCCCTTTGTAAGAGTACTGACAGTAGTGTATACTATAAAAAGCTTGGTATAAATAATCTGAACTGAGACAGTAAATATCATGCTTAACAAAGCAACTTTGCATCTCAGGCAATAAAAGTTCTCTTGAGGACTAGACTCTTAAACCAGTCTCTGCACTCTTGCTGCCTTTTAGCTTCTACACAGTAGCTGAATAAAACTTTCCAGCAGTATATTTTCTTAGTGAGTGTTTCCCCATGAATGCAAACAGCAGGCAAATGTCTCCATTAACTGAATTATTTATTCTATACATTGTGAACATGCTAAAGATAGCAACTCTGTCTCTAGGCCTCAATTAAAACATCAAGAGTGCCTCTTTGTCTAACATGTTTTGCTCCTGCTTCCCACTGCACTCCCACAACAGTGTTCTGGACATCCATGGATTTCTGCCCTCTTCCAGCTGGGCTGACAGTCCTCCAGCTCGCATCTGTGCCTTATGGCACTGACACCAGCAGAGCAGAAGCTATTTCAGGACCACAGCCAGCATCCCTCCTAAGTCTCACTTTCTTGGAAACCCTAGGCATGCAATTCTATTTCAAGCCTACATTACATTAACAGCAATGGACACCAGCAGAAAAAACTGGAATCAGTCTTGCCTTCTTCCTCTTTAGAGAGAGAGAGAGAGATCTGAAATACAGTTTTAATCATTAAAAAAACAACAGAAGAGGAAAAGTCACACACTTGCATTAGAGACTGGTAATACCTCCAGGCCATGTTCTATAAAATATGGCATGAGGCATCTAAGAAAAGCAGTCTTTGGCCACTGGTCCAAACTAGATGTGATATGTAGTCATGTTGACTCTTTTAATTCAAAAGCAGTCTCAAAAGAGACTGGGCATTTGATCACAGGAACACCAAAAGGAGGCATTGCTGGATGCTATTCCCTCTCTCTTTGTTTTTAAATTTAAAATCCAGTCCCAAGTTGATTACCAACCTTGCTTAACATGGGGCATTTAGCCTATATGTTATAGCTGAATAAAACTGCAGGTGATTTTCAGTGAGAATATAGCTGAAAAGAACAGAATTAAGCAGCCCTTCCTCCACAGCACACAAACATGTTTCCCATGATAGGAGCCACAGGCTTACAAAGAACACAGTCAGTAGTCACACAGGGAGAGCTTTAAGCTGTACAACAGCACCATCTCCTGAGCAGTATCAAGGTCTCCACCCTACCACTGGTAGAGGCTTCAGGTTTTGCCATTGCACCAAATAAATGCCACATGGATACATGGCTGACATAATTTGTACCCAATTACAAATTCAGGCTTATGAAAATATAACTCCACTGCAACTCCCCTCATTTTAAATCCATCATTTAAAAAGATATATTAAACCACTCAGCAAGGGCTCGGCTTGACCGCTCCTTCATGAGTTAACCAAGCTCTATATTTTCTCCACAAAGTTAAAATTCTTATGTTCCCTCATCATTTATTGTATCAATTTGGCTCTGTTGCTTAGTTTGGAAGCTGCTGGACTAATGATGTTAACATCCCCTGATATGTTAGGAGAGGGGCAACTCCAATCTCTAACCCCTGCAGACCGGCTTGCGGACAATGGAGGAGAAGTTCATGCATTTTCTCTCCCCCCATGGAATATACCAGTCTAGAGAACCAGCATATTATTATTATTATTATTATTATTATTATTATTATTATTATTAATTTCTATACCACCCCACACTCACATAAAGAGTGGAGGTGTGGTAAATCCAGTGATATGCCTATGTTACCTCCAAGAACTATACTATGTTGTCCAAAACCCTTAAACCACACTGAATATATTGCTCTTTTGTCTTATTATTATTATTTATTATATGCCTATACTATCCAATAGCCAAAACTTTCTGGGGGTTTAGAACAATACATAAAATACAGTAAAAAAATACAACATACAAATAACAATGAAAATATTATTAACATGTAAAATTAAAGATCGGATTTGAAACCAAATTTTAAAAGTTACAAAAGCTGACACAAATATTTGCTTCCTTTCTGTGGTATTTTGTGTAATGTCAAACTCCATTTAACTAAATAATAAACCACTTAATTTCTAAGCAATTATGATCTTGTCTATCTAGCAGCTACCTTTTGTATTTGATTAATTGTTGTGAACCACCCAGAGAGCTTCAGCTATTGGGAAGTATAGAAATGAGATGAAATGAAATGAAATATTATTCATTATATAGCTGGGAAATGAGATCATTTCTATGCACAACAACTTTAGCTATTTAGCCAAATTGACAAAGAAGCTACAGTTTAATATCGTCCACCAGTTAGCATCTCTGGGATTTGGTGATAGCGTACTTTTGTAACTGAATTAAGAATAGGATTATACTCAAGTATACTTACAAGTCATGTGCAAAAATGCTGACATTTATCGTGGCAGATGTTAAGCATCTAACTATCTACCTTGATTTGTTAACACAATTTTAACATTTTTGCTCTCATTTGCAGAGTTATATTATTCCATGTTCCAGACAATGCATTCAAAAGCAGCAGATACAATTCAATTAAGGGGAACAACACCAAATTTTCCTGGGGTCAATTGAACATAGGCGTTTAAATTCAATTCTAATGTTCCTTTGGCTTCTGCTAGTGATTAAATGGAAAGGACTTCACTTTTCACAACCATTTTCTGCAGCAGTCAGAAGTGTCCTCTTTAGGCAATCGCTCAGGAACTGTGGTTTAAAAAGGATAACTCTGTTCTCCTACTGAAAGACAGTATCATGCTACTCATAACCAACATAACCACACAACAACCTCACCACGGCAAACTAAGCCAATTCCAAGTGAGGGCATGCTTCCTTCATCACATTCCCCTAGCTCTGAATTAGTTTCCTAAACCCTCAGTGATACCATTTGGCATGTAGCTTCATGACATTACCATGCATATCACATAATCCCACTTTAGCTGAGATCATTGCAAACAAAGGGAGATGCCACTTCCCCCTGCCCCCGATGTGGAATTCCGAGAAGGGAGAGTATAAATCTTGTTCACATTACATATTTGTGTATAAAATGCACAGAGGTAAAAATTGTGTCCAATCTCCCTACTCCCTGCATCTACACATTATGTCAAAGCTCTGTTTAGTGTCCATGTATGCAAGACAAGCTTTATGTGAATAAACTCGATTCACAGATTCAGCCAAGCATGTAGATGTTGGGAGAAGGGCCAGCAGGCATAATCCTCCCTCCTCCTTCCTCCCTCCACCTCTGCCAGTACGTTAGCCATTCATATGCCCTGTCACATCACAGGAACAGAGCAATAAGGGAATAACTTCAAATGCTTAGAGGAGACTGCAAGGAATGGAATGAGATCAATTCCAGAGAAAGACTCCTACAACGGATCCTATAACCTTCAGTTAGCTGGAAAATCTCAAGCAAACTTAGGTTGAGGAGAGGATGTGGGTCCAGCAATACCAGCCAGTGTTTGGAAGTCTGCACCCCATCTGCCAGCTGATCTGCTGATGTACAACTTTAATTAGTCTATGGCATCTAATATAGGGACTTTATAGACCAGCAAAATGAAAGAAAGAACTCTGCATAGCAGAAGTTCACTCACTGAATATTTAAAGAACACATGTAATAAATTGGTGGTTTGGTTTGGCTTTGTGATCATTTCAAATGGGGTAAGAAAAGATAAAGAAATAAATGTAATCTATATTTTGTTAGGGTGTTATTAAGACAGCTGCAGGCTGAGATGAATGCAGAACTACTCAGCTTCTATTTTGTCTTAGTCTCCCGCAAAAGGAGTTATAATCACACTGTGATTAGTAGAAGAAATTGTTTAAGGAGGGACTTACGGCCTAGGGTAGGTAAGGAGGTGGATAGAGAAGTGATTTTGGAGCCACTCTTGATAACTTTGAGAATTCTTGAGGAAGGGGTCAAGTGCCAGAAGACAGGACACAGGAGAAGGTTGTCCCCATCTTCAAAACAGATCCAGCAAACTACAGATACTGGATAAAATTCAGGAACAGATTTTAAATAGTTGATCACTAAGAAGCTAGAGAATTGGTTACTATCAGCCTTCCTATATTTATCAAGAGTGAGTCATGCCAGACCAATATATAGGATTCATAGTCCAACAGTCCATGATGATATTGTAGACACAGAGTATCTTAATTTCAGCAAAACCCTTAACAAGGTTTCTTATTATATTATTGTTGACAAGATGGCGAAATGTGGGTTAGTTACTAGTACTAGGTGAATCCGCAATTGTACTGTACCTACCAAGTACTACTCTATCTCAAGCTGGATACAGATCTTAAGTGAAAGGCCACAGGGTCTTGTCCTAGACCCTGTGCCATTTAGTATTTTAATAAATGACTTCAGTGAGGGTGTAACATGGATGCTCATCAAAGTTTGCAGCTGACAAAAATCTGGAAGGGACAGCTAACACCATTAAAGTTAGAAACAAGATTCAAAAGCATCTTGATTGGTGGAAGCCACAAGGCTAACACTAACAAGATGAAATTCCATAGAGATATACAGTATATTTAGGTACAAACAAATCCTAGGTTTGAGTTTGGACTGGAGGAGACCTGGCCTGGCACCAGTTCATGGGGAAACAATCTAGGTGTCTCAGTAAATCACAGATGACACATGATCCAGCAATGTGATGTAGCAGCTAAAAAAGTGAATACAATCTTTTGCTGCATAGTGTCCAGATCACAGGAAGTAATAGGCCTTGTTCAGGCATTAAAAGAAACAGGAAGGGTTTAAAGTGTGCACTAGGATGGGCCATGCACACTAACCCTGCTCCCTTGCCTCTCTGGGTGTACTGGCCCCATTGCTTAGTATAGACCATGCAATGTTGAATTGGCAAGGTCTAAGCTGGAGTTCTACTCATATTCTCCTAAACATAAGTAGACCTCTCCAGGGACTCAAGAACCCTGAAAAGGTGTTAATCTGAAGTGAGGGAAGTGAATCATCTTGCCCAGAGATGAAGGCCATGGGCCCAGCATGCACATTCCCACCCCAGTACACACACTGTCAGGGAAACAGAGCTGTTTTGGGGTGGGAGAGGATTGCCCCCCACCCACACCCTGTGGGCCAGGCAACATCGGGAGGCATTACTCCATCTCCTTGCAGCATCCTGTGACATCATCCCCTTTTTTCTTTCTTGTTTGTGGGGCTTGGGATGCACAAAGCTGCACAGACCCATTGCCTCTCATTCCTTCCGCTATCTCTGATCTTCAGGTTAGCAATAGAGATGGGACTCAGCGGGACTCACCTGTGAGAGGGGAAAGAGTGCCCACTCATCCCTGCATGGGGCAAACCTTGCCACCTCTCATCCCTGCTGCTACTTCCAGGATTCCCAAACCCTGCCACTAGACCTTTCTGCTGCTACCTCTGATCTGAGACATAAGGAGGACAATCTTTGCTGTTGACTCTCATCACAGAAGAGAGAAACCCCAAACCCCCTGGAGAAACCCAAAAAGGTGACACAAGTTAGACTAGGGTACTCCATGGGCCAGATTAGACCCATGGGCCAGAGATTTCCATCCCTGCTTTAAGCCCTTAAGTATTCTCTAGAATGCCAAAATGGGCCAACAGTTCTATTCTGAATGGATCGGGCTGCTCTTGAAGTACTGTGTGCATTTTTTTGATTCTGCATTTTTTTAAAAATTGACAGACTGGAGAGTATCCCAACAGGAACAAGGAGGATGGTGAGTAGTCTGGAAACCAAGACCTGTGAGGAAGCCCTGTAGGAGCTGGATATATTCAGCTTGGAAAAGAGAAGATTAAAAGAAAACATGATAGCTTCAAAAGACAAATACTTCAAAAGACTGTCAGACAGAAAAAAGAGCAGAGTTGTTCACTGTAGTCCTGTAGAGGGCAGGACTAGAACTAGTTGGGGGAATAATAGGAAAGCAGCTTTCAACTATATAGGAGGAAATCATCCTAAAGATGAGAATTGTTCAACAGCGGAACAGGCTGCCTGGGATGGGTTATCTTCACTGGAGGTATCCAAGCAGAAATTGTCAGGAATTGATCTTTGACTTGCATTGCAAACCCTGCCTTGAGCAATGTCTGACTATGATTCTATTCCCCAACCTCATGCCTAATGCCCAGCCAGCACTGGTAAATTAGGGGAAAGGAAGCAGTGAAGAGTGCCAGGATGACACCAAATCTACACTTTACCCCATTTCGGGACCCCTTTACCAAGCATGTGTAGAGCATTTGACAAAATAATCTAGGTTCCCAAATTTCTTCTGTTATGAACTGGGAAGGTATATGCATCACTGCTCCTGGAAAACTGGCATTAATTCTTCCCAAAGCCTTCTCCAGGAGTTTCTTCCATTTCACCCCTCAGTCCTCCTGGCCTCAGGTACAGGGAAGAAAAACTGCAGGCTGCAATTTTGTTTCAAATATTGATTGGACTCAGGTCAAATCCCAAAAGGCAAGAATCTCTTGGAGAAATGCTGACTAAAACCACTCCCTGCAGACTAGCTCTGAGCTTCTGAATGCTTAAAAGAGAGGCAAGAGAGAAAGCCTGTTTTCTTTAAATTACTTTGTTGTAGTTTCTAATTGATTTTGTGCCGGTGTCACTTATGCGGATATGTTACGGCCATCTCAAAAAAACCACTTAAGCAATTTAAAATGATCAAAGTACTTATAAGCCACTTAACATATCCTAACCCTTTGCATTCTGCAAAAAAAGTTCCCAGTAAACAAATAGGGAAATAATTGCTAAATACTCTGACAAACAAAATGTACAGGTAGTGGGAAGGGGCAGGGGACTGCAATAATTTCTCATAATGCTTTACTTGCTCATTTCCCCTCCCAACATCTCTTTCACTTGGTCTCCACTCTTAAGAATCTTTGCTCTCTCTCCCATTTCTCAGACAACAATGACTGGCAGTTTTTATTAATCCCTCAGTCTATTTATGCAATACTGTCACCAAGGCATTTGGCTCCAGCATGGCCCGTTTGCTGTGCTGCAGAAAAGAGATACCCTCTCTGTGTTGAAGAAACTGAAGTTATTGCGTGCCATACATCTTCCTTTCTACCATCTCTTAAATTCTTCAGTAGCTCTACATGTGAACACTTCCCCAGCCCTTATACACAATGGAATGACAACAGTGTAACTTTTGAGTCATTCCATGTCAGCCAGACATGGGCAGAAGGTAGAGAAGGATCTACAGACAATCTCCGGGTGATGTGCAGAAATGCCAAGCGTTTCTGATTCCCAATGGTTTAACATTCAGTTAGACTTCTGTGAAAGTACACATTTGGAAGTGTATTTAATCCTAAAATTCCCATTTTAAACTAATTATTTTATGGTAGAAAACTGCAGAACAAATTTCAAGGACAAACAAAAATCTGAAGGATCACCAGTTTTCAATGAGTACATTAATCTGATCAGCTCACACTTCCTGGCATTTTTCCTCCACCAACTACAGTTTTGTCTGAGGTCACTTTGCTTTTTGCACTCAGAAATCCTGCAGATTTAACCCTGCTTGGCATCCCTTCCCTAAACACCCATTTAGACCCAACCAGTAAGATAAGGAGGTAATAGTTATGACTTAGCATTTCCATCATTTTATATGCTGGCTTCCTAAACAACTTGTCTAACTGGGGAAACATATCCAAGAGGAACATCTTCACATTTAATTTTGTAAAGCAAGGAGTGGCATCCTAATCTATTAAGACAGGTATGCAGAAACTCAGGCTGGTCCAACTAAAGCCCAGTGGAGTTTTAATCCATCCCTCTGGGGTTCCCTGGAAGGCCAAATCCTCTTCCCTTAGCCCTACCCCTCTCCTACAACCACAGATCTTCTGGTGTTTTCCTGGCTTTTGCACCAATTTTTCCCCATTTTAAAAAGTTAAAATGCATCCCCTAAGGCTTTGTTACTGGCAGTAAAACTGTTAATAAAATTTGCTGATATTGTGGGGGGGTCCCCCTGTGCCTTTGGCCTTGCTCACCACAGGAACGAGAGCCTCAAAGGCTTTTCCAAAATAGAATTTGATTCAGCACCCCAGGCCTCTAGAGAGACTAGGAGCACGAAGCACATACCAGTGGATACGAGCTGTAAAATGGAGTACCTCTGCTAACAAAAGTGCATGATCAGGGGTGGTTCCAAGAGTCAAAAAGATTTGGGGCTCAGGCTGTCTGAGGATCCTGCCTCCTAAGGTCACCTATACTTGTAAAATGAGGAGCATAGACAGGGGAGGGGGACATTTGATTTCAAAAAGTACCCTCAAGCAGAAGGATTTGGGGAGGCACAGCAGGAGGTGAAGCACATCTGGGCAAAAGGGCAGCTAAGCCAGTGGAGAGGATAACAGACATCACTGGGGGCCTTGAACCTTTACATCTGCCGAGCACCCATGGACAACAGGGCGGTGGGGCAGATGGCCTCCCAGGGCTTCAAGGCTCCAGCTCTATTGATATCACCCCACAGATGGTACAGCATGTGACGCTAGGGGGAAGGTGTGCCTAGTGATGGGAGCAGCAGCAGCGCCCACTGCATTTCCTATCAGACCAAAGGGTGCAATGAAACTCTGAGGTCCTCACCACAGATTAAGGGTCAATGGCAGCATGAAATGGGATTTGCACACTTTTATTTTTTAACGTCCTAGGGCGACAAATCAGCATCTGCAATCGCTTCTGTAAAAACAGAGAAAGTCATTTCTTGGCCATGTTCCTCCCCTGCTCCCAGAAAGAAAGCCTTCCCCTGAGGTGGCAGAAGAAGGCCAAACTTTAATTCTGCAGCTGTTACAGAAACAAAGATGCCTTAATGTTGTGCAATCCAGGGAGACTCTTAACAGCAGTTTTGTGGCAACCCCACATCCTCTTCACTGTTACCTGGAATCAGCAGCCGGCAACGAAATTAGCTGAGGTTTGTGAGCATTGCTGCAGCACCACTCTCACCAATACCAAATGATCTAGGGATGAAAATATTTATTTTTTATATTATTTATGAGGTGTGCCTTTCTAACTAAGAAACTGAGGACTCAGGGCTTTATGTGATTAAACCCTAAAATTGAGAAATCCATCATTGAATCAAATTAGATTTCTATGAATCTAACCTGCACATTCCACAGTGAACTGGCTTTTTCCAAGTTGCATAGATTCTTTGGACTCTAAAAAATACCCCTTACTTTAACTTACATAAATTAAGACATGGAAAAATATAAAATTAGCACCAATAAAAATGTGCATTTTTCTTCCCTAGGCTAACCTGTGAAAATGCATGTGGGGGGATTCGAATATTTTTGGAAGTGCATATTTGCACATATACATTTGCGCACAATCCAATTCCATCAATGAGTGGTCAAGTCTAGGCACCCCTACACTAAAACCATATAATTAAAACAATCCTAACAACAATCTAGAATACATTGTATACCAGCATCCACAACCTATTGCATCCAGTACTTCAGAAAAGTCTGTGGCTACTGATGACTATACGCTACCTGCCATATCATAAGCAATATATCTAAATATAGCAGTTGGTGGGGAACATACGTAGGAGGGTACTGTTGAACTCATGTCCTTCTCATGAGATTCCGGTGGACAGCCGTTTGGCAACCATGTGAACAAAATGTGAACTAGACAGACTCTTGGCCTGATCAAGCATGGTGTTCACGTTCTTAAGAGAAAAGTATTCTGCAGAGCGGCTTGTACAACTTGGGTGCCTCTCATTTCTCACCAAAGTCAAGGGAAGCATGCAGAGCTGGTGTTCTTCAGACAGCTTCAACAGGTGGGAAGGTTCTTTTTAAAAAAGGCTCTTCTCTAGGTTTCCCTGATGTAGACCGTGGAACTTACAATCCAGACCTACTTTGGCTCCAGGATGAGAGATGTCTTCATCTTGACACATGGGAGTTGGCACTCTGCCCTGTCAATACATCTGGAGATACTGCAGCTGGGTGCATTTATGCACCAGAAGATCCTATACATTTGGGACAGACAGATCTACCAGTTCTGCTTTCTCCTACCTTACTTTTTTAAATTAAAACTTAATGGAAATAAATTCTCACTCATCCGCCATGCCCAAATTCCATAGGTATGGCTATCCCCAAAATGGAGATGACCATGTTGTACCTGCTTGCCATAAAAGCTGCTAGAGCTGGGAAGCCTGTCAGGAAAAAAAGAGGTGGCAACCCTAATTCAGCACCACATAAATGTTTGGGTCGAACCTCAGTTCCTAAGTACTCAAAGTCTTGGGCCTGAATGGATGACTCTAGTAGTTTCTCATGCATTCCACTTTTTTAAAAAGCTCAAGTTCTTATTGTCCTTAAAATAGAAAACTTCATGAATTTTGGAAAATTCTTATCCACCCAAATTGGGAAAAAGTCTTTCTGCATCCCCACATGCAATTAGCCATGCAGGCTCTCTGTGAGACAAGGTGAAGCTGGCATCCAGAACTGCATGGGTGAGGGGAAGGATGGTGGCCACAATGAACTAAGCCCACCATGTCTGTGAATTAAACCCTCATTGTCTAATGCTGAGGCAGCCTCCCTGATCCTCAGTGCAAAGTCCATTTCTAGCAAATGGATCAACATATGCAGGGCCAGATGGGCTGAAAGGGAAGGTGTGACTGCAGTACCCTCTGGAGGCTTTTCACACTGTCATCAAAGGAACTTGCAACATTGCTGCTAAACTAAATGAGGAAGAAGATGAAAGCCAGGACAGCACATTAAAACGCCAATATCATCACCTTCTCCCAAATGGAAATACAACTATGGCTGATGCAAAGTAAACAATCTCATCCAGCTTCAGGGAAAAATCAAACGGTTTGCAACAGCAATGCACACATGTAGCATGCTCTAAATTAAGTGCCTTGCTCTGCCTGGGCCCAGAGGCTGCTCTGCAAGGTTTCTAAGGTATTTGAATTAACATGTTCTAGAAGGTAGAGTCCATCATCTGAAAGAACACAGTGTGGAACTAGACAAGTGCTCTTTTCTACACTGTCTGGAGTAGTGATGCCTAAAGCACTATCTGGATCCTAGATATAAACAGGAGCAGCAACTCCGAGTCCTCCAGATGTTGGTGGACTGCAGCCCTATTCAGCATAGCTAATTGTGAGGGACACAAAGAGTTGTAGCCCAACCATTAGATCTTTTGGCCAAAGTCTTAGGGTCCACAGCCTATCCCAGCCCCAAAATAACAACCCAGAGTGCAGCAAATAATGGAGGCAATGCTGCATGGAGGTAAATTCCAGTTTATTCTTTTAGTCAATGTATGCCATGATTGAGTTTGAACAGGCTCAGAATATATTTCTTTTTAAAAATCAGGGCTGGAAGACAGATTTATTGTTCTAACACAGGGTTATCCTATCTGATCCTGTAAGATCCTATCTGATCTTCTATAAAGACATTCTGTGTGTTCAAGTACTGGTTTCCTTGGATGATATGCATTCTAAGTGTTCTGTGTGAATATCAATGTTCATCTTTGTATGCTCATTTTCTAAGATAATCAGAATTAACAGGGAAATTATTCAATCTCAAACCTTGCATTATCTTTCACTTTTCAGTTTTATTGTGTGTGTGTGTGGAAGAACTGATTATGAAAATGCCACCCATTACAGAAAAATAGCTTTCACTTCCAAAAATAGCCTGACTAGCTATTTCTGTGGCCATGGGGGCATTAAGAAGAATTCAAAGACACACCACGTTTGGGAATGATATCATGGCTACCTGCTCGACCCTCTGTTGACCGCCCTGGGGGCATTTACTCACCAGTATAAGAGGTATATCCTCATAACAACCTTTAGTTGCATGGCAGAAGCTCCATCCCTAGACTCCCTGCTACATATGGAGTTGGGTCAACCCCCGTCCTCTAATCTCTGCAGCACTAACTGACTTCAAGCACCTGGTACAAAGAAGAAAGCAGCAAGGAAGACAGGGACAGGCAAAGTGCACTGCGCCGGTCAGACTCCTCCACCTGGATCATTCCACCAGCCCTGCTGACGGTCTTTTTTGTTTTTCCTTTTTCCCTAGCCAACACTTTTTCCTTATACGTTGTCTCTTTTTATTGTAAGTCTGTGAGCAGGGGATCTCTTTTTGCTGACTGATTGTAAACCACTCCAGGAGACTTTTTAAAAAAATTTGGCTAGGGAACAGGGTACAAACATTTTAGATAAATAAATATGAAGGCTCCACTCCATCTGCTCTTCACAGAATTAATAATTTACTTGGTAATGACCTGTCCTGTGCTGGTTTAACACACACAGTTCAAACACTGTTCTAGGAATTTGTGAGTGGGCTGACTTCATGATGGACACACGTGCTAGCCAATCAGCAAAGTGCAGTCAACATTGTGGTGAAGAACGGAAGGGCCTGTTTTCCTTCTACCCAAGTTCAGGCCAAGGAAGAAGCCCATGCAAAGCATCCAGAATTGTAGCAAGTGGTGTTTATCACAACAGGATCACATCTAAAAGTGTACCTTCTTATACAACATAAAATTTCTGGATAGAACTGAAGTACTAGCTTTCCAAACTTTTTGCTTTCATGCTTTATGATATTACCAAATCTCTTCAAAAAGAGAGGAGAGGAGCGGAGCAGAGAGGAGAGGATAGGAGAGACTGACTTTTTTGTTTATAAATACTGCTTTAATACATGCACTCTGCAAACTAGCCCTGACTGACAACATTTCTGCAGCAGCAGTAAGCACAGTTTGCAGGCAGGCTAGACACTATGAAATCCAGCATTCCCAGATTTGTTCTGGCATGTGCATGAATTAGCCCTCTCCAGCACAAGTTGGCTCACTGCCGGAGGGAGAAGAGGACATGTCCTGTCACTGGCATATAGCATTCCAGCACCCCATTTCCCAGTCCCATGGCCCCTTCTTCTATGTCACTGCCCTGTTTGCTTCATCCTGCAGAGTGCCACAGAGCTGAGAGAAAGCCCCTGCAGGGGCCTTGTGAGCACTCAGCCACGTAATTTTGGGAGACCGCACAGCCACCTCTTCCAACCACGCGACTCTTTGTGCTGGTGGGCAAACAGAGGGTGGGCAGCTGCTCTAGGGTGGGCAGAGGATGGACACCACACCAGCCACTTTCTCAGTTCAGAAAATGCCACAGTGGGGGAGCAAGTGGCACTGCTGTCCTGAGGACCTGCAGGAGAAGAGGCAGAAGCGATGGTGGTCAGTCTTCCTAGGCCAGTGAGGCAGTTCCTCTTCTGCTCTGCAGCTGAGATGAGTGCCTCAACCTGCTTCATGGCAGGGACACGGCCCAGAGAACATTCAGGTTGAAACTGCACATGATGACGCGAGACCCCTTTATTTGGACCCAGGCTGACTTACATCAAGGTTTGATTAAAAATAATCAATTGCATGAGCCATGGGAAACTCAATTTTAGTGCAAAAGAGCTACACGGACACAATGCACACATGACTTCCGTCCACACAGACCCGTTAGTCTCCTTAGGTATTTTTCTTCTCAGTGCTGATACCAGAAGTGAGTTCGACAAGTGGAAGGTACAAGGCGGATTCCCTCTCTCTTCACTCACATGCACTTTTTGCTTTCAAAATCCAACCACCAGCTCCACATTGTCCCTTTGCAGGCCTGGCTTAAACAAAGCAACAGAGCCTTGTTCCAGCTCCACTTGGATCTCTCCAAACACTCATCTGCTTTCCCAGGCGATAGTAACGATTCACTCCGGCAATGCCTTTCTCAGTGAAACCTGATGCTGGAGCCAAACACCCAAGGATCAATGAAGTCACTGAGCAGCCACACATGTAAAACAAGCACTCCGTTTGCTTTACACAGCCCATTCCAGTCAATTTCTTGGATTCCTTCTGCTGTGGCGAACCAGCAGTGTGTCCAACAGAGTAGCAACAATCAAGAGAAAAGCACTAAAAACACTGATCTGCAACACAAAACCAATGGTTGGTTGAACCCCATATCTCACATGACCCCATAGCAGAAGCAAAACTCAAATGGCGCATCAATACAATGCAATAAGACCGCCAGCTCCTTCCCAACGATCAGTGGTACTGTTAGGCAATTCTAGTCGTTGCGCTTAATGGTCTTATGAAAGGGAAGAGGCTTTTTAGAAGGCAATGTTTGTTGCTTCACTTACTTCAAAATGCAGTAAGTCAGACCTACTGCATTTGGGAGGCTGCCTGCTGAGTGGGGTCCTGGACATCTGTCCTAAATTCCAGTGCTGAATAGAGCATTGGCCAAGAGCAGGGAAGCACCTCTTAGCCCATTGCTGCAAGTCTTCAATTGTTGTCCTCCATCATGATGTCTTCTTAGGCAATGATGGAAATATGCAGTGATGGGTGGGGGTGGGGGTGCTGGTGATGGATGATGATCGGTAGGTTTACCATATGAGTCACATCACTAAGGATCACCATATGAGTTGCATCACTATTCCAATGTGGGTTCCCCAGCAGATGCAGCACTAAAGCACAGCAGATGTATAACCATCAGCAAATAAATTGACTTTCAGTTGTAAATGCTAAAGTTTCCATTCGGAATGCTTGTTCTAATTTCCTATGTAGTACATTAGGGAATCTATTTCCTCCTATTTTGCCTAAAACATCTGGAATGCCTAGATCAGTGAAAAGGGTGATCTTTCTCAAGATATGAGCAGTTGGGGTGGTGGGGGGGATGAGAGATTTAACTGGTGGATTGGCACAGAAGGTATGAATTATATCATAATTTGGGCACAAAATTAAGGTCTAGTCAAGTCAAAGATAGTTTTGTTTTTGCAACAGCAGCATCCAGGCTTAGTACCAAAAAGCAGGCAAGCCTCAGTTTCAGTCCAAAAAGCTGCTTCCAGACAGCCTTATACTAGCCATGAGTTTTGTTTGTTAGTTTGCTTAGCTGTTTGTTTAACAACGTGCCACTTTTAAGATCAGTCTGTCAAGATCAGCCTGGGAGATCATCAAAAAACAGATGTAAGGGAGATCTGGATCAACTAGAAAATTTTGGGAGATTTGCAGAAGATATCTGGATCTCAAATACTGAGCAATAGCAACAGTACAATGGATTCCTCTTCACCTAAATTATGTTGATGAAATGAAGTGAGGGTGGGAGCCAATTTATGTGAGGAAGGACTATGGGTTGTATTGCTGGATTTTAGATGGGGCTGCCCTTAGGATCTGTTCAGAAGCTGCCACCAGTACAGAATGGAGCAGAGAAGTGATTGAGTGGGGTGCTCTATATCTGTTCTAAAGGATCTGCCTTGGCTGCCAGTACACTTCTGAACTAGGTTTAAGTGGCTGGTGTAATGTACAAAGCTCTATGAAATCAGGGCCAGGTTACCTCGAGGAGCATCTCCTCTTATACAAGTGGGAGGTCCAAGGGGACATTTTTTTTTTACCCCTCCCACCCCACCCTCCATCATGGGCCACAGTCCCTCAGACAACTCATAACTGAATGTTTAGGGATCACAATGGGATCCATAGCAGTGCAGAACACCTGAAGAAACATCTGAAAGAGCTAATTTGGATTGTTTGCAAGCTGAAATTGATGAATTTAGAACTCTGTAGCAATTACAAATGCATCCAGGCTTAGTGCAAGAAAGCAGGTATATCTTTGTATATAACCAGTTTTGTGTTCCTTGGTAAGCTACTTCATGATTTGTTCCATGAGGAGTGGCATATTCAATATTGTTAATCATAATGATAACAACAACACATTTCTGGACTCAAAATCTGTAAATTCTACTGTGGGTGCAACCTTATGCATGTTTAGACAGAAAAGGTTCTACTGGCTGAGCAACACCGAAAATTTCAGGGTTGTTCTCTATCTAAATATGGATAGAATTGCACCCTGAGTTCATAACTTTTTCACTAAGCTCCACTTGGTGGACCTTGGGGTTCTGGTTAAAAACAGAAAACCCACAAGTTGGGAGGTTGCAGGATGAGAAGGGTGAACTCTACACACCATGTTTCTGAGGAGGTTCCATTATGACTGTTGTTGTTGTTGCTATTTAAAAATAAGAGGCATACATAAATTCAAGGTATCAGGTTTAAGCATTAGAAAATGTATATGCTTTGTCTTGACTCCACCATTCTATTCCTAGATAATTAGTTCTTCCACTGATTAAAAAAAAAAAAAAGCAAAACAAAATAAAAACACATCTGGGATGGCTTTACAGGGTCACAGAATAGAGCTAAGAAAATGTCATGGAGAACTCTGGTTGCATAAAATTCCATTACAAAAACAAACAAAAACACAAACACAAATGCTTGCTTTTAATTAAATCACCACAAAAGATTCTCCCTGGAACAAAAGAAGGAAGTTGCCTCTTTAGGATCACCCTCTTAGCTGTACAACTAAGCTTTTGTTTATTAGTTTTACAGCTCAATTTAAAAATGCTCTCTCTCTCTCTCTCTCCTTTTCTCAGTCTTGCTCTTTTTGGTCCCAGGTTCCCATTTTTGCTTTATTTTCAAGTCAATTGCTTCTTAGACCAATTTCTCTATCCTCCTAAATGGCTCTTTTATCATCATGGGCTAAACAGATATGCAGGAAGTGAAAAAACATTAGCTCACTCACAGTGGATTCCCCTTCTTGACATCTCATCTTAATTGCCAGCACTCACTCTAGATAGCATTCTTGGCCTAGGAAACAGGTACTTTCAAGGCCACATCCAACTTTGCAAAGTTTTTGAATCCTGAAGCAGTGAAGAGGTTGCAACTACTGGGAGCCCAAAATAGCGGTGAAAGCTTCCTCAACCTGATGTGGTATCCAAATGTTTTAGCAAAGATTCCCAGAATTCCTGATTATCATGCAGGCTGGCTGGGAATGATGGGAGCTGTACTCCAAAATATCTATTCCCTGGACATATCCAGTTCCATTTTATAACCCAGTAGCAGGGATGGTTATTGCTCAATTTATACATTTCTTTCTTTCTTTGAAATATTTTTATCCCATTCCTCAACCTAAAAGGCTCCAACATGTGATGTAAAATAAGACATTCTCAGCCCACATGTTTGCAATCTAAAAAGTCACAAGAAGTAAGAAAATGGGGGAGGAAGAGGAGGGAAATTAAGTATTTCAGCAGGGTAGTTAAATGGGCCTGTTCCAACTCTCCTCTCCCTCCATACAGGCTTTTGCAATAGCTGCGGTTCTGACAGATCTCCCTTCAATTAACCTAGTCAGGATTGAGCACCCTCAAAAACTGAAGTGGTGCCTTCCTAGTTGTCAGTAGTCAGTATCTTTTCATATTCTGCTATAATAGTATCAGACTCAGCACTGAAGCAATTCATGCCAGAATCCTAAAAGCAAACAAATGGCTACTTTGGATTTAGATATGTGGCCTTCTTTGAGAACATTTCCTCTTCAAATAAGCCTGTCCCAAGATAATTGGCAAAATACCCAAAGATGCCAACACTCCAAGAGAAGCCCACCAGAATTCTCCAGTCAGAATAACTGTGGATATATTTGTAACAGAAATCATCCCCTTAAAAGAATGTGCTAGGCAGGGAGATTAGCTGTGTTTAATATAATGGAAATGGGAGTAAGTGTGGGAAGTACCACCTTATTGCTGATTTAGAATTCACAAAGTGGGGCTGCAACCAAGAAGAAGAATTTAATCTTCTTCTTACTCTCAAGTTCCCATATCAAGTCATTTTAAATTGAACGCCTGTCCTGACACCAATATAGTATGGTATTTTGCACTCCCTGAAGTTGCAGACCATGCTGCTGAGTAGGGTTCTGGTAAAAACAAGTCACAACAGCGTCAGAACATGGGTAAGTAGAACCAGATGAGTAAGGACGTCAACACAGAATCATTGGAACAGTAGAGTTCAGAGGGGCCAAGAAGGCCACTGGTACCAACCAATTTGTTGTCAGGCACCAATTTACACCACCCCATTCAGATGACTGTCCAGTTTCACCTTGACTGTCTCTAGTGTGGGAGAGCCCATGACCTCTCTAGGCAACTGGTGCCACTGTCCATGGTCCCACCAGTTTCATGAAGCCAGTGCTTTCAGTGATGGTCCCACATTCTTTGCTTGCCACATGTTCACCTCCCCTTCAGTGCAGCAGGATCTCACAGGCTGGTTCCCTTCAAGAAGTGGTGGACAGTGAGGTGCTATTTAATTAGCATCACCTGCCAAGGACCTTGGGACTTGTTAGTGATAGCAGCAATTGCCACTAACAACAGAAGAGGTCCACTTTTGTAAGCAAAAGCCTCCCCCAACACTGGCCTTGCAGACAGTGGGGGCTACAGCTCCCATCAGTCCCAGACACTATGACCAATGCTCAGGAACTCTGGGAGCTGTCATCCAAAACATCTGGAGGACTCCAGGTTGGCGGGGCTGCTGCATGGCAACTTCTGCATGCCTCAGAAAGGCCCTGCAGCCATCAGTGAAGGCTCTGCACAAGTAAGTCTCCAGTCTAACATCTGTCTAACATCCTTCAAACAAAATAGACAAGGTGCTTTACATTTTTAGAAAAACCCTAACAATCAGCTTGCTCAGATTAAAATTAAATCCCATGAAAGTAATTTAAAAGCAAATACATTAATGCATCTCCTCCTCCTCCTCCTCCTCCTCCTCCTCTCACGCTTACATACATCTCTCTTGCTCCCCCATCCCATCCCCGGTGAAGCAAGCATACTCAATCATTTTTGTCTCAGCAAATGGCTTTTAAGTCCCTCTCATTCCCTCTAATTTATATTATTTTAATTATTGAATAGCCCTCTCACTCATCGCCTGGAACATTAACGCATTTTTAAAAGGGACCTCAGAAAAATCAAACTCCATCAGTGATCTGTTTTTCTGTCTCAGCTAACAGCCTTCAGCTCTCCCAGGAGAGGGAGAGTTTTGCTACTGCTGCTGCTTGCTGGGCAAAGCGAAGGGGAAGTGCGGTGGGGTGCAGTGCGGTGGGGGGGCGGGGGGGGAATAAATCGCAGGAGCAAACAGTGAGTTTCACGATGCCATTGATACCATTGCTAAGGCTGAAACTGTGCACCTTGGGCAGAAAGTGCACTTGTGCTTTGTGGATATTGCGTTGCAGCTGCTTCAGCATTTGCATGCTATTTACATTTATTTCCTCTCTTCCCTGTATCTGTGTTGCTGCTAAGGGGTTTTTTGTTCAAACAAACTTTCCAGCCTAGGGAGGTTCTTCTGTATAAATAGGTACTCAGCAGGAAAATATGGTAATTATAAAGTCCTCTGATTTCTGTTCAGCCTGTATAGGAGTGGGGGTAGAGTGAGGGGCAAAAACTGGAGCAGATTAGTCCTGACAGCAACATTCTCAAAAAATGGGTATATTTGGTCAAAAATTGCTGCTCTGCAGTTCTTTTATTTTTGATCCAGATTCTGCCATATTCTCAAGGAATCTTCTTAGGAGCCACAACAGAATTCCATAAAGTCTGGTCTGCACACTCTGTTTTCTCCCATTATCTAGTTATATGTTTTATTTATTTATTTTAGATCCTGCCTTTTTTCTATTAAAAACCTCAAAGCGGCTTACATCCTTCTCCTCCTCCCGTTCTCAGTCTGATCTTTTTTGGCTCCACAACGGTCTCACTTTTCACACCAAGCACCTGTGCAATCACGATATCTTACACCAAGGCATGTTCACTGTTAAGTGCATTAAACCGGCCTTCTGCAGGCTGGGGCCACATTTGCTGTGGATGAAATGAACTGTGGTGTGACATCACTGGAGGGGGTGCCAGTTGGGGGAGTTTGCATCAAACCCTCCATTCTGTCCAACTGCACGAAAGATACAGCAGGCATCAGGATGCTTTCAACACAGGTGTCCACTCATCGCTCTATGTAACCGCTAAGCCACGCCAGCACTGTTACATGACTGACGCCCCATTGGCCCCTTTTCAGTGCTTTGACACAGAGTCCCTGATTTAGTGACTGGTTACGGCATAGCAAACAATGTTGTTTTGCAATTTCATATCAGAGGTTCCTCAAAACTCCAGGATGAATATCAGGTGCTCCCGGTGACTTATTACCGTTCATTTTATCAATTTGCTCTAAAACCTGACACATCAATTTGTGGCAATTTCTTAGATTTATCACTTCAAAAGAATAACTCAGGTGTGTTTCTCCCCAATGCCTTTTGCTGCAAATGTAGAAGCAAAGAATTCATTTACTTTCTCTGCAGTGTTCTTATTTTCATTGAGTGCGCATTTTACTCCCTGATGGTCACAGCTACAACAGCTCTCCAGCAGATTTCTTGCTTCTCATGTACTTTTTAGAGAATCCATCATTTTTGTTGTATCATGGTATGTCCTACAAATTCCCCCATGATTGGAATTAGATTAAAATCTTACATTTAGTTCCAAACATTCATGGTCCTTGCAGTTCTTCTGAGATCAGCACAATATTTTCTACCCCTTATGGCTTTGTTCTACTATTTAGCATTACTGGTATTAGAGCAAGAATGTTTCTGCCAATCAAGTACCTATTCTTTGGCATTGTTTATATGACACATATGTACTCCATATACAATCATTAACCTGCATTTAAGACCATATCCACATGAAATTTTAACAGCAGACAATGGATTAAATGCTGGTCTTAGGCCAGGAAGATCTGGGTTTAACTCTTTGCACACACATAAAGCTCAACAAGTAACCTTGAGCTGGTCAGTAACATTCATGCTGAAACAGCTTATAGGCTTCTTAAGTGAAAGCATCGCCCTTACCATCACCTTTCCTTGAAGGAATAGTAGAAAGAGAGAGAGAGAAAGACCTCAGACTTCATAGTCTAGCATAGCCATCCCTAAATTGATACTCCCCAGGTATGTTGGACTTCAGCTCTTCCCATTCCTGATCATTGACAAGGCTGGTTGGGGTTGAGGGTAGCTGAAGTCCAAAAGACTTAGAATTTAATTATAGAACAGTATCCGTCTTTCAGTTACAGTTCTGCTAAAGTAATGCTTAAAACATGTGACTATCATTTGACAATATTTTATCATGACTGATTGAGCAAGTTATATGTTATTATGCTAGACTGACTAGTCCATGGAACACTTGTCCAGCCAAATGGCCAAGCCTATTTTATACTTCTTGCTATCTTTTTTTTTCATCCTGGCATGCAATCTCTGCTCCATGACTATGCCAGGATTTTTTAATTCTGGCCACATTGCCAGGGCTCCAGCATCCTTTTGGCGGTCCTGCACAAACAAGGCCCCTCCTACTCACATGCTATGATTTCATGCACATATTCAGTCTCGTGAGCCTTGAAAGAAAATGTTCTGTTTTAATTCTGAATTATGTTTCCTATGTTTTTAAAGGTATGCCCTCATCCACACTGCAGATTGTCTATCTGGTTCACAAATCAGACACCCTTTTGCTATTTTTGGTTAACTTAATATCCAGCCTAAAGTAGAGCCTTGTGAAGTGTGTTATTTTGCAGCTCTTGGATTGATTGATCCTAAGAAAGGTATCATCATGTCATTGTTTTGATTTAACTTGAATGGGCCAATTTGGTGTCAAGGATGTTATAATTAAATCTATTCACTACTCACACACACACTGGCCTTTTCATTGTAAAAATCTTCCTAAAGCCGATTTCTCAAGCTCATGTTCAATAGATGAAACAACTAAATGGCTTAGGGTTCAATCTGTCTGTCACATTCTAGACAGAAAAAAGCACTATAATTCTCAACATGTTCCAGCCAGCCATGAGGACCAGCCCAGATAGGGAAAAAAGCCTCACAACTCCCAGCCTAAGTGTGCATAGATTGCACCTTTAACCATTCTTACCCCATAGTAGCACACTTGCAGTTTTTGACAAATGCAAGCTGTAAATTCTGTGAGAAGCGCCAGCTTTCATTTCCCCTGGGATGAATACCTGATTTCTATGGTGCCGTGCACAAGAACCCTGGTTATGTTCAGAATACTCTGGGTCAGATCACTCTTGAGAATGCATGTCACACAGGGGAACGCAAATGCCTGCTTCTCACACTGCATGAGCTCGTTCCCTCTAGAGTGAGCCAAGAACCAGCTGTCAGAATGTCACTTGCTCTGCTCTGACACTGCTTCTGATTGGCTCCAACAAACCTGACAAGATCTGGACAAGTAGCACAGGGATAATGGGGAAATAGGCTTCCATAAAGAGGTTTCCAAGGGAAGCTAACAGGTGACTACAAGACAGAGGATCTTCTCAGTGGTGCATTCCACTTACGGCATCAATCCACCAAAGAGGTTCACCTGGCATCTATGGTAATAGCTTGTCAGGCAAATAACTCTGTTTTCTCCCAGGCATTTTCAAAACCTAGTTTGTTTGTTTCATTTTATGCTGCCCAATAGCTGAGGCTCTCTGGGCAGTTAATAAAAGTTAAAATTAAATGTTTAAAAACACAAACATTAAGTTGAAAGAGTAAACCCATAACAGCAATTGCGATTGCTATAGTTCAACACAGAAAGGTTAGCATAGCCTTTTGATCAGCTCCTGCGCTGTCCATTGTTTTGCATCATATCATATTTCATCCTGTTAAACATTGCTCTTGTGCTTTATCATTTTAACTGTTCTACGGCATTTTAGTTTTTGAGCACTTTGTAATCTGCCCAAAGAACAGTCATTGTTGGGCCAAATAAGGAAGTAATAAATAAACAAACAAACAAACCCAACGTAGCCCCAGTTTTTATCCTAATGCTAATGAGGCTGCAGCCCACGTGACCACTCTCTAGCATGGAATAGATCTCCAGGCTTCAGTGCAGTGTATCCTACCCACCCATGCCCATGTTTGAACCCTGCTTTAAGTTTGCAGTCATTTTATTTCTGTTGTGCTTTTTACGGGCACATTTTCCTGGAAGAGGCTTTTTCTGCAATTTCTGTGTAGGAGGTAGTTTATATCCTGACTCAGACTTTTAGTTCATCTAGCCCAGTATGGCCTTCTTGGATTGCCAATGGCTCTCTGGGCTTTTAGACAGATGCATTTCACTGCCTGGCTCTGAGATTCATGTGACAGAAGTCACAGAGGTTCAGATTCCTCCATGGAAAGTACAGGTACCGCCAATGTGCTATAATAGCCAGTTTCATGCTATTGGGAGAAAGTGAGGCAGCTGCAGTCCCCTTTTAAGTAGGGATGCATGGAGCTTGTTAAATCCCTTTCGTCTGTGTTTCATAGATTGTCAGGAACCTTTCATTCCATCATCTGCTCATTGATAGAACCAGAATTTCTGTAGGAGAATGTTGTTCTACTTGTGCTAATTTGCACATGTGCTAATTCAGACCTGTGCAAATACATCTGCGTTAGCTAATGTGGATTTATGCAAATCCCTGCAAAAATGAAAACAGGTAAAATTTCTCCAAAATCCACCTTTTATACTTTAGCCTATGTGGGGCAGGGGGACATATTTTTGGTTCATAATTTCTTTTCTTCATATTTTTGTACAACTAAATTTCTTGGTAAGTCCCAGAATCTTTAAAAAAAAAAAGCCATTGTACATTGGAAAAGTTAAAAGCGGTAAACTCAGCCACCAAAAGCCATGTGACTGTGAACAAGAAAAATCCACATGATTCATGTCTAGAGATGTATGAGAAATTCATTTCAGTTCATTTTTCAATCATGATTTGCATGTCCACATCTTCTGGACTGAACATGGACTCAGATATATTCTGTGGTCAAAGCCCATATAATTCTGAGCTTGCAATATGATATGCAAGCAAACATTTGACCACGCACATACACTTGAAAAATGTGCATAAGAATGAATACTTTTGGGAAATGTACATTAATATGCATGTCAATGGGAGAACAATGTTTATATTTTAAAGACTGCACATAACTGACACATACACATGGAAAATGAATGTGGAAATGTATGCAGATTTTAATTCACTTAAAAACCCTCACAATCTGATATTGGCTTCAGCTGGGATGAGCTTCAGGATGGAAGGGATTTGGAGACCTGCAGCAGCCTGAATTTTGCTGTTTCGCATATCCCTATTCCCACCACACATACCCATCAATCAGTCTTTCTCTGTGTATTGCTGCAGTTCCTACCCCATCATCTGGAATAAATACTGAGGAGGCTCATTGTGAAGACAAATACATGATATTGTGAGGGCTGATGAGATGAAGGCCACAGCCACGCTCCTCATGGGCCTGACATTCCAAGCTTCATCAACCAATCATACTTTATTCACATCTCTTTGACAAAGAAAACTGCATGGCATGGCATATGACAACTGCATGCTGAAAGCTTTGGAAACCACTGCCCAATTAACTTGTGTAAAACAAATTTCATTTTAACAATAGGGTCCATTCCCTGACTATTTAGCGGGTCACTGCCTCTGTTCTGAATGATAAACATGCCGAGCTATGGCAATCATTCAACCATTAGGAATTGAGAGTGGATATGATTTCACTCTTGGGGTGTATAATCCACAGTCCCATTATCCAATCATCTACAATAACTGATGTCAGGATGATATATATTAATATAGTTTTATATACTATCTATTAACTGTAGGAAAGCAGATAAGTTGAGAGCGTTAGTCTACACATGACAACCAAACAGAGCCTTCTGAGCATATCTTTACATTATCATTGAAGTAAAAGATGGTTGAGATTTATCATCAGGCTGCATTTTTCAAAAGAGAGCTGTTGTTCACCATTAATCGCTAATTCGGCTAGAAGAAATAGTGAGCTCATTGGCTGCTAAGTTATTCATGCTGCTCCTCCATGTATTCTCTGCTATTTGGGGCAAATCCATTAAAAGTCATCCTTCCCTGCAACAGTGTAGCAGAATTTGGGCCCTCGTCTTCTGTTGGACACTGATAAATTAATAATTTACTACTGAATTGCAGTAGCCATCTTGAAACCACTGCTTGTGTCTCTCATCATATGCCAAGGTTTGCAGCAGCTTCATGGAATAAGAGAAACAGTAGGTTTGAACAAACTTCAGAGGGCAGGGGTCCACCTTTGGCTAAGCTCTTTTCGCATGGAATAACAACTCTAAAGACGAATGAAAGCTACAGCGGATCGAGCAAGCAAAAATCCCAAATAACTGGAAATTCTTCCACCCCATGGTCAATTCAGGTAGCTTGGGCCTCTTGCACATGAAAAAGAGCACCAATTCAAAGTGGGGGGGGGGTTTCCAGTTGCACACACATGGTAAATCTGAGCAAGCTCAACCCTCAGAGCTTCCATGTTCTACAAATGGCAACCCAGCTGTATGATGCAAACTGGCTTTATACTGACACTGTCTAGACATGCACAAGATGGTGCCATTGCTCATCTTTCCCCTGTTTAAAAAAATCTTGCTGGTTTGGAGTCACTGCTCAGGAAAGGAAAGTCTTTTTCTTTGCTTCCAAAAGGGTACATGTGCTCATACCAGTGCTGGCACACATAATAATGAAGAGCCCCTCTAGACTTAACAAGCATTAATTTCACCTTTTTCCTAGGAATCCCACCCTCCTTTTGTCCCAACTTCAGCTACTGGGGAAAGCTTACTCATCCACCTCTTTCCCAATTAAAAAAAAAAAAAAAACTCCAGTTACTCTTGCTGCTGGGACTCCTTTCTGAAAATAAGGATAACTTTCTTTATCCCTGCTTTAGAATTAATCCTGAAATGGCTGGAAAAAAGGATGGCACAAACATCACAGGGGCTTTGTACTATTATTTGTCTTCTAGCAACCATGGGGATAGTCCTAGCTCCCTGTCTGCTGGGGATAATTCATTGGCCAGTTAAGCAATGTCACATTCTGGATTTGATGGTTTTACATGAAGTGGACTCTTTAAATGTCCTTGAGTACAGTTCACTTTCTTCAAAAAGCAATAATCCAGTTCTTCGGGTTTGCAAAACCTTCCCATTCATTCTGCTGAGTGGAGCCCCAGAGACAAAGCCTCAAGTCCTTGTCTGATGGCAACAATAGGATTGGACTGTTTGGATTGCCCACACAGCTTGCAGGAATCAGACAAGCTGCATCAAAGCACCTCACATTCATGAAAACCACCATGCAGAAAAGTGTCCTTAGTCTGCTGCTCTATTTCCTTTGGTCGTGGTTGCTACAAAGTGATTCCAACCTAGATAGGTCTATTCCAGTGTCAATAACAAGAGTATAAACTATCATGTTATTTGCAAAGGTTTCTTATGTACTTGCTCTCTCTCCCACAAAGGGTCTCCCACAGATTTCACAAAGTATCCCCATCTGCCAAACAATTCTGAGAACACAATGAAAAGGGATGTTTTAGTCAACCATGCCAACGACCTTCACAGAATTAATGCATTACTAAGAGTTGAGTCAATGAAAACTGTACTGTCCACTAGAATGCTTTCAAGTGCTTTAAGCAACCTACTGTGCAAGAGTCATCTGTGCTTCTCCTAAGTTGCAATATTTCTGTCAATAATGGCTCAGAACAGAATGATCAGAAAGTTGCTCCTTGCTAGCACTTCCAAACCAGCATGCAGAAAGAATGTCTGGCCCAGGATGGCAGCTTGGTTTCCATTCTCTTCTTCCTACTTAACAAAGTCAGCTGTTGTGGCAATTCTCCATGTAGGAAACAACATGCCACCTGTATGTAGCTCATCAGCATGCAAGTACGTGCGTATACAAAGCGAATAAAAGGAGCAATCATTAATCCCTCAGACTGTGAACTCTTTATCAGCATGCTTGGGTGAATCCAAGGGTATAAAAAAGAAAAAAGCAAACCTTATTAAACAAAAAGGGAGGCATCCATCCCCAGACTAAACAGGATGGGGGCTCTAACAGGATGGGACATGTTCATTTGTCTCAAAATGGTGAGTGTCAGCTGGGAAAGAAACACACGAAGTGTAAGGGAGAAGCAGAATGATCTGGCCATGCCCCTTATAGCTTTTTAGCAGCCTTCCCTTGGTTCTGGCTAGAAACAATAGGAGCTGCAGTCCAGCTCATCTGGAGGGTACCAAGTTGCAGGAGAGCAGCTAACAGAATCCTGGAAGGGGATATAGCTCGCTGGAACCCTGAGGATATACGCTGCAACATTTTGTTAGAATCTCATTTATCTTTAACTAAATGTGGATTACATGTTATTTCCTTAACAGACTTTTTCTATTAAAAACAGAAGCAAAGCTGAGAGTTTGGACAGGTTGCCACACCTTTTCCACTTTTTATTATTTTTGATGGAGCAGAAATATGTCCTTCAGAAGTCTTGGTCTTTGCTCAGCCACAGTTACAAGTACTTGATTTAATAATGCATATATGTATAATTTTCCATCCAAGAATCCTATCCTGGCAAACTCTTCCTGAATTTCTCTGCAAATCAGAAATGGTGGGGTCGGGGTGGGGATCTCACTAGGGAAAGAGGAACAGAACATACATTAGAAAGAAGGGATTGTTAAACTGCCTTTACCAACCTGTCCTGTGTCTGTAATTCCACAAGAGGGTGAGTTTGAAGGTAGGAATTACACTTTTTAACTTTTCAGTGCAGAGTTTAACAAAGCCATACTCTTTGGAACCTCATGACAAGAATAAGTAGAGACGTAATGGAAACCTCACCCTTGGAGCAGGCTCATCTCTCTTTTAACCAAAGAGAGGCCTGGACACAAGCTTTATTGTGTCCATGGAACCGAAATGGGTAATTTTGAAGGAGGCACCGGACATTTGAATGGACAAAGGCTTCTTGATGGTCACTATATGAATGAAATGCCCCTTGATCCGAAGCAAAATAGCATTTATATACTTATGATCCTTATCTCCCTAATAAATTCCTTTGCTCCTCTCCTACCTGAAATCTGTAATAGTGTCCCTAGAAAACAGAGCCCTGCACTTAAAGCATTCTGTTCTCTCCAGTACTAGATTCCATACTAGAGTTGCACTTTACATGAATGAGGCCTCTCCCTGCTTTAAATCAGCTAGAAACAGTCCCGTGCTTTATTCTGTAGAATGGACTAGGACTGGGTGGGGATTGTCCCTTTGGCATAATGCATACCAAAAGGAAGAAGCACATGTGGTCATTTCATGTACCATACCCTGTTCAGAATGTCCTTTTTACTATCCATCCCTGAACTCGATGCTACAACTGCTCTCCTTTCAGCTCATTCATGTGAATGTTGTGATTTTGTCTCTCAGCAACTTGTGCCCTGTATTTCCCCTGTTCATGGGATCAATTTGCAAACTGCAGAGAAAAGTGATGCACATTGTCAGTCTACCTTTGCACTGAAGCCAAGGTGAGCAGTTGGGGAAGCACTTTGCCAATGAACACAGCCTGTAACACACAGCAGTAGCAGGCTACTTCCCAGACCAAGAAGATTCCAAAGAAAAAAGTCTCAATTATGCACCCTGTAAGCTAGTGGTGCTTTGTGTAAGTAAGGGTGTGTGTGTGTGTGTGTGTGTGTGTGTGTGTGTGAGAGAGAGAGAGAGAGAGAGAGAGAGAGAGAGAGAGAGAGAGAGAGAGCGCAAGAGAGCAGCATGATGAATATTTTCCCAACCACCCTCTTCTCCCTCTCCTTTTCTCTCTGAAATCCCACCACCTTGCATGAAATTAGGCTGAAGACTAAACTATGGGGTTGCCAACCTCTGAAACAGACCCTTTCCTGCAAAAGCTCATGCCACAATCAACAGCATCAGCTGTAAAAAGTATCAACAAGATTATGCATTGGTCTGCTGATTTTATCTGTAGTGATGCATTTACTTGGACTGGGAGTCTCACTGAACTTTCTGTACGAAAGCCACCCGTGATTCCCCATTCCCCTGGCCAACTGGGCAAAATCCCACCCAGAAACTCCCTAGTCCCAGTCTACCTGGACAGATAACTGGATTTAGCAGACAACAGCTAAGGCTTGGGGAACAAAGAAATTTATTTAAAAGGACAAAACATTGGGGTGGAGGGTATTAAAACCATGTAGACTAAAAGGATTAAAATAGAGGGAAATGGGGAAGGGGGGGGGAGCAGCAAAGTGCAGGTTATGGCTTTGTTGGCCCACTCAGTCAAGAAGATAACAAAGCTAACCCTAGCCTTAGCTACACACAAAGACTCTACCTTCAGACTAGGCACAATACACAGAGCTTCACAGTGTTCTTCAACACAGGCAGCGGTATGAAACCCCGAAAGAGGAACAAAGAGTCTCTCGGTTCCCCAGCCTTTATCCCCACTAACCACCACTGGTAAGCTGACCCATGGAGTGATGGCCCATCTCCCAACCCATCTGCTGGACCATCTCTCCAGATGTTGGTCATTAACCCATCCTTACAGTTATCTCAGGCATCTTTGAAGCCATAATTTCTGATAACTCCCCAAACTACATGACAAAAGGGAGACCCCTTCCTGGCCTTTCCTGAGCCAGGCTGCAAGTTCACATTATATCAGTGAATCTTACTTTGTAGAAGATGTGCATACAATCACTCAGTTAGTAACCAAGAATGCTTGCATTCTATGCCTCATTTTCATATCAGAATTAACACTGTGAATAGAAATGCAAATGTTTTAATACATCTTTGTCGGCAATCCTCAGAATACATAAACAACAATGTTAATTAAAATGATAACTTTGAAACAGTCATTCAACAAGAGAATTATACTGCATAGCATAGAAATTGATCAAGATGCCTATTGTTGGAACCTGGCAGAGGAGAAAAATCATTGGCAGTCGCCTGCGTTGTCCTTAGAACCACCACCACACCCTGCACAAAAGTGCACTCCGTCTAGAAGGGAAAGTGGCAGTTTCCAACCTTTGCAGCTGCAGGAAAGCATTTGGAAAGATCAATAAAGCACCTGAAAATCTGTCTGGAACCATTTCACAAAAGTGTTACTACAGGGTTCTTACACACACACAATCTACTTCAAAGTTTTCTGGACCTGTTTTTTAGCTCTTAAGTTCATTGAGCTTCTCATAGTCCAGTTGGACCACCAGGTTTGAGACATTATATACCTGATAGGAAGTTTTCTGTGACAGCAGGAATTCTCTGTAGGCCCTCATGTATCCCATTCAGGTGAAGACCTTTTGATTTTCCTAGATTTGATACTTGTGTGTGTGTTTAGATCTGTTGCACTGATGTCATTTTCTGTCTATGATTAAATTATGGTTTTACAAATCTGTTCTGGATTTCATTTTTGTTGTGCTTTTTTTTTTAACTCACAAACCACCCGAATCACTGTTGTTATTGAATATTTTAGTATCCAAATATAAATATGGAAAAACTCAAACACTACCAGGACTGTGAGATCACCATCCTCAACAGCAATAATTGCAATGAGCTGTGGAATTCTCGCTCTTACTTAAAATGAAACAAAACAAAACCAACAGAAGCCTAAAGGAGCTCTGATTTCTACTGGACCTACAGTGCAAGGGTAAGGAGGTTAATATACTCCCATTTAAAAAATCCTCCTGCATTACTGAATGTTATTCCACTGACACGGGCATTGCTTTGCGAGAGGACTCTCACAAAACTCAAAGAAGCGTGGATTCCAAAAGTCAACCAAGCTTCAGTATGCATAATAGTTTGACCATGCAAACTTAGGGAAGTTTGCTAACCCAAGCTCAGGTCAAGAGCAGCTGTTGTTTCGTGGAGCTGCCACAGCAAATTTGAGAGGGAGCAGCATGGCAGCTGCAGGACAGATGAGGTGCAACGCTGGAGGACAGCAGCTGTAAGAAGGAATCCAGTTGCAGTCACCCCTTTGCTCAGGTAATTATCCCCTGATGAGAATAAGAGCTATTCCCACATCCTTTCATAAATGGAAGATTGTACCAAAACCCACAGTCAAACCTGACATTGCAACCAATGGAGAACTTGAAAGTTTGCACACTTTTGAAGAATTTGGGTTGGTCCCAGTAAAGGTATTGCCCAACTGTGGATTTTAGGCTTAGTCTTTTTTCCCCTTATGGATCAGCACAGCTATCCTTGAGTTTGTTCCTGTGTGTGCATGTACACGAGGGATGTGGGAGGAATCTGTTTTGGAGGTGGGAATCCATCAGAGTTCCTGTGCTCAGCTACCCAGACTTGGGTCCACTTTCCTTCAGCTGTGAGTCCAAGTTGCTGGTGAGTGTGCCCAAAGTTCACAGTCACCAGGAATCAGGCTCCACACAAGTGCTTCACAGGCAGCACCCCCTTCAGTGTCATGTGCAGCAGCCTTTGTTTTGGAAGAAGTTTGTCAGTTGTGCAACCCTTGCTCCACAAGCATTCGCAGACTTCCTCTCTGCAGCACAAACAAAGGCCACAAGCCACATTCATGGAAGAGGGATGCTGCTTGTGCAGTCTTCTTGTGGGCTTAATTCCACAAGACTGACAGCTGACTGACAGTGCCAAGTCAGTCTCACAATCATGAGAATGCAGACCAGAGTCCAGGTAGCCAAACCAATGAGAATCCAATGGCTTTCAATGACAGGGAGAGTTCATTCTTGTTGATATTTTGGCAGCTTTCAGTGCCATCAAACACAGATTCTAGGGCAGTTATCTCAGCTGAGAGTGAAAGCTATTACACTGCAGTGTAATGCAATGCTACTTGGATGGCCAGCCTCAGAGGATGATGGAACTTGGGGAATACTGCTCAGTCATGTGGATCCTCCAGTATGTGGTTCGGGAGGGGACAGTTCTGTCCTGCATACCATTTATATCAACCAGAAACAGTTGAATGGTCTTAGCAAGAGTTTTGGGTGCCTGGTCATCAGTATGCAGACAACAGGCAGCTCCGTTTGTCCTTTCCATTGTCTTCAGGTGAGGCTGTGGATGTGCTGGACTGGTGCCTGGCTGTGTAAAGGGACTGCGACACACAGCAATACCTGGATGACAGGTAATAAAATGAAGCTCAAGCTAGACAAGATTACGATGCTGTTCTTGAGTGACCCTTCTCACCAAGGGGACAGTGCTTAGCATGTTTTGGATGGGGTTGTACTCCCCATAAAGGAAAAGATTCGTAGTTTGGGGATTCTCCTAGAGTTATCATTGTCAGTTGAAGGTCAAGTGCTTTAAGTGGACAAATTTAGCTGAGCAAATTGTAGCCCGCTAGAACTGGGACCCCTCTCTATAGCCTGGCACAAATGTTGCCATCCTTTTAGCACCAGTTTAAAACTTTTCTCTGCTCCCAAGCATCTGACAGAATGTGATCAGGCTTTTCACCAATCCTGTGAAAGTTATTGTTGATGTTTGAAAGAAAAAGTTTTAGATTATGTTTTATATTGTATCTTAAGGTTTCATCTATAAACCATCCAAAGGGCTTTGGCTGTTGAGATGTATAGAAGTGTTTGTGTTGTTGACAATGATTTTCTACTTTCTGAAGAGGGATTTTACAGTGAGGGGTCCATTCCATCCAACCACTAGGTAATACCCACAATTTGGCATAAATTGATCAGATCAGCTTTTCAGCTGGTCTTTAGAAATGGAGCTCAGCCATTTTGCTACTGTTTTCCCAAAAATAGCTGAAACACCCACCACTGACCAGATCTCTGATTGCAAATCTCGACTTAGAGACAGGGTCTATCTGTTTTGCAGACCTTGTGGTCACAATACCTTGACCCTAGGTTTGGACTCTGCTGTCAAAAATTTCCTGCTTTCAATCTAGCCTGATACAGAATTTTGGAAAACTGAAAAGGTTAAACTTTTTCGTAGAATGTGCATTCTTCTTAATATAGCCACTGCCCACGTGTGGACAGCTACTTACGATCTTTAATCTAAAGGCAGCCAAATGCTTCTCTCAGTTCAGCTAGAGGCTGAAATCACTGGCTTATCTTGGAATTTGAAAATCACACACCAGTGAAGCCAGGTGTACTATCCTGAGTTGTGACTCGGTTTCAGAGGAAGAAATGAAGCTATTCTCTGACATTCCAAGAACATTTTTGTTATATTTACTCTCTTTCCCCAGAAAGAACATGGTATGTTTTGCAAATCTGCTTTGAACATTCTTTTAAGAAGAGTGTATGGCGCTGTGATCTTTTAACTCTTGTATTGCGTATATGATCACTTGTGTATTTAAGGCAATATACTACTTGCTACTCCTATAGCCAGGGATTTTGGAAGACACGTTATGAGAGTATTCTTCAGGATCGTCAAACATTGAAAGCAGATCAGGCCAAGGGGCTGTCTCTCACCAGTCCTTAGAGCAAACTAGAGCAGCCCCCAGGGTTGGAAATTACTGTGTGTACTAGAAAAGGGTCTTCCCCCTCATGCTGGTTTATAAATGCTTTGGTGGAGCAAATCTCTCATTCTCCCCACCCCCTCACCCTCCCACAGCATCTTCTGGGATTCACACAGCATGAATATTCCTCTCAGCTGTAAAACAAACCATATAATTCCTCCACAACCCTCTCCACACTGAGGAACGCCCACCCCACTGCATCAGAAAAAACTCACCAGATTTCCTTCACACAAGTAGAAGATACAACTGGGAGGGAAGGATGGAAGGAAGGGGTCAGACTCCTGATGGGAGACAAGGAGTTCTTTAAATACCCATGGCGACATGCAGAGAATTTTCCTTCCCCTCCCCTTCTCCCCCAGGGAGCAAGAACACAGCCTGTATAATTATTGTTAAACCACTTTAACATTTTTATTTGAGGGGGGGTCCCACTTAGCAGTCACTGGCAGCTATTTTAGCAGCTGTAGCTGCTAGGAAGGGAAGCATTGAATTGCAAATTCTACTGTGCAGTTCGAGCAGGAGGGGAGCTGGGGTGGGAAGAAGAGGTGGGAGGCTGCCACAAGCTTACCTTGAAGAGGCGCAAGATGTTGGCCACCATAATAGAGACAGAGCTGCCTGATGCTCCAATCACCCCAACCACGCGTTCTGGCTTGGTGATGATGGGTGGGCCCCCATTGATACAGCGCACCTCAGTACTGTCCTTCTCAATTAAGGCCTGGACAAAAGTGAGTGACTGCTCCAAGGCATGGGTATCTCGAGAGCAGGTGTCCAGGATGCGGGCTCCCAAGGTAATGTTTGGGAGTAAGTCTGGGTCATTGTTGATTCGGTCCAGAGCAAACAACATAGCCTCTAGGCGGTGAATCCCCTTCTCTTTTTTCAGCTCCCCACAGGCCTTGCCTTCTGAGCCTCTCCCATGGACAGGAAACAGGCCCCCTAAGGTGATATCACCATCAAGGCGGATGGAGTTCATGTGTGGGTGCCCTTGGCCTTTTGGTTTAGCTGAGTTGGCTGGCTGATACCACCAGCCAGAGCAGATACTCAAGAATAGGCAGAAGGAGAGTTGCTCCATGCACAAAGATCCCCCGCTCTTCCCAGTCATTGCCAAAGACCCCTTGAAACACAAATCCTTCAGCCTAAAGACCCATGGAAGTAGAGGGTTGCTGTCACCAAACTCCCTGGCTTTGCTGGCTTGGAGACTGGCTCTATGCTGAAATCCTACAGAGGCATGGGAAGGACCCTTCACAGGGATGAAACTGAAGGGGAGAACTGCTTGGTAGACTTCTGAAAGGAACCAACCATGGTTCTCTTCCTCCTGAATGGTTGCTTTTCAGTCAAAGTTTCCAGTTTGCTCCAATATCCATTCCAAGGCAGGTGGTGAAGTTGAGAAAGATTGCTGTGTTTGGCAGCCTTTACAAGGTCCCTTTTCCAGTCTTCTTAAGGACTTCAACAGTGCAACTAAAGAAAGGCTCCAAGTTTTGCATAATTTTGCATGAAGGAGAAGAGTAGAGGAGGAGGAAGTAGAAAAATTCCCTTTATTCGTTTGCCTGAAATCCTTGAAACAGAAAAAGAAAGAAACAGAAAATCAAATGGAAGCATTAAAAAGGACATTAGCTATTCAGATCTTTTATCAGGGAGTCTGACAGAATGGTGTAAGTTCTTGCACAAAAAGCTTCAGGATTCACTTGATCAGAGTTTTTATTATGCTTTGAGGGAGACAATGTTTGTACAAAAGCAACACACAAGGGGGAAGGGGAGCAGCCATGTTTGAAGACTCCTAAACTTAATAACTCATTAATGAAGCTGAAGCTGGCTGCTTGTTGAGCTATATAGCAAACATCCAGACATATGAAAGCTAGCTTCTTCCTTGGGGGAATAGGATGAATGAAACTAGTTTACCACATAGGTGTTCATTAACAACTATATCCTCCTTCCTTCCTTCCTTCCTTCCTTCCTTCCTTCCTTCCTTCCTTCC
>NW_025335268.1:124890070-124927065 GCF_004798865.1 Varanus komodoensis
TCCTTCCTTCCTTCCTTCCTTCCTTCCTTCCTTCCTTCCTTCCTTCCAGGAAGTGAAGGAGAGGGAAAATATTTGTTTTGTTGATTTCAGAAAAGCTGCTCACTCCATCTGGCAACCAGGACTGAATATCAAAATTCTCATACAGTGGAGGCCCAGGAAAAGCTCTACAACATCATCAAGTCAATACACCCATCTATAAGATGCAAGAGAAATCCAAAAGGGAAAATCAATGTGCTAATGTTTTGTACTGGGCCAACACTGTACAGAGTGAAAGAGAACTGAGTCCCATGGACAATGGGAAAGCCACATGGGTAGGAGAAAGAAATGCAGGTTTGGCAGCCTCCCCTGAACCAATGCCCCTCAGAACAGTTGCCACCATCACCACACACATAGCTAGGGATTGTGGGATTTGTAGCCCAGCCCATCTGGGAAGGTTGGGCTATGAGGTCCAGCTCAGCTGCTATGAGTTGATTGGGAGAAAGGGTGGAGAATGTCATCCAGCACTGAATGTAACATACAGCTAGGAGGTACTATCACTTATTTTCTTTCTTTTTAAAAAATCCAGATGGTAGAACATCAATGGTTGACAAAGTCATTTTCTAGAGTTCAGCTGCTTAGAATTCAGCCCTTGGGAGAAGAACAAATTTTTGAACCAATCCAGATTAATAGACAAAGAGAAAGATAGTGGAGGCTGGTGGATCCAACATGCAGTGCATTCACTTCAGGTTTTAGTCTGAACTTTTAGGGGGCATTCTTTGGCATGGAACCCTATCCCTCTTTCCATCATTAAGCAGTTATTAGAAGAAGGTGCTTTTCTATTAACAGACACGAGGTAGCAGAGGTTACATTTTCCCTTCAAGAGCCTCATTCTGCACGAATAACAAGAGATGGTAAGACAGCACCTAGAGACACGTGCAAAGAACTGCAATGTTTCCCCATCTTATCCAATGAATTCCAAAAGAGGAATCCCTTCCCCTGGGTTTCAGTCAACTGGAAGTGGAGTCTAAGGGCCAAAACCAGACACAACTCTTATTTCTAGCAGTCCCATGTTTGTCATTAATTTTTATTCCAGAAACAGTGCAGGGGACCAGATCTGGAACTTAGAAAGTCCCATGCCCCTCCTCCCCAATAACAAGTACTCAATCCAGATCAGGTCCTCCACCTATTCTAGAGTAAAAATGGAAAGGAAAAAACAAAGATGTGGTCGCTAGATAGAGATTTAAATCAGTGTCTGTATTTGATACAATGTGTATGTTGAAAGAGGTAATGTTTTCACTGAGGTTCAGCTGTGATGATGGCTTGCAAAGTGCTGCCAAGATCAAGGTTGTCAAACCTCTGTCAGCGCAAGACACGAATACCATTCCAAAGAAGCTCTTGGGGGCTGCATTCCATAAGAGAAGCCACACCAGATCAGACTGGTGGTCTCTCTCATCTAGCGCTCTGTGCACACTGTGTCCAAAGCATCCTAGAGGCAGGATATGGATGCAACAGAGCACCCCCCCACACACACACACCCAAGTTCCCTCACATATATAGGCGTACTACCTCTGTTACAGAAGTCAGCATCAGGCCTAATGGCCACTGATAGCCTTCTCCTCCACAAATTTGTTCAGTCCTCTTTTAAAGCTGTCCAAGCTAGCAGACATAAGCTACACCTTGTGGGAGTGAATTTCATAGTTCAACTCTGTGCTATGTGACGTGCTTCCTTTTTCTATTTTTTTCTTTCTCTTTACTATTAGTTGTTGTTGTTACTGCCAGAATACCCCCCCCCCCCCCCAGTGAGCTTCATGGGATGACCCCAGGTTTTGGTAATAAAGGAAAAGAGAAAGATCTCTTTCCCCACACCCTGCATAATTCTGTATGCCTCTGTCCTGTCTCCCCTTACATATCTTTTTCCTAAGCTAAACAATCTCAGCTGTTGTAGCCTTTCCTCATAGATGAGTTACTCCAAACCCTTGATCATTTTACTTACCCTTTTCTATATCTTTTCCAGTTCTATAATATCCTTTTGTTAAGTGTTGTGATCAGAACTGTGCATAATATTCTACAAGATATAAGAATTTGAAAACAGATTTCAAGATTTCCAAGAACATAATCACTATTTTCGTATATTTGCAACTCCATTTTCAGTTGACATAAATATGTTACCTACCAATTTTCAAATGAAATGCATAGAGCTGCAATCTGACGTTCAACTTAAAGAAAAATTTGATCATGGACTTTTATAGGTCCTATCTTGCCAGAGACAAATATTCCTTGTTTCGCAATCACACCTTAATAATGTCTTCACTTTTTGGCAGCTCCTACGTTTGTGAGCAACTATATTCAAGAATGAAGCACACTGAGAGTAAAATTAGAACCAAAATATCTGATGAGCACCTTGAGAACTCACTGAGAATTGCAACTACTTCCATTGAACCAAATTGATGCATTAGTTTCTCAATTACAATGTCAAATATCCCACTAGTTTTATGTTGCCCTCTTTTCTTTTACTTTTTTAATAAAAAAAATCAATGAAGTTTTATTACTTAGATACGTTCATTTTCTATATTAGTGATCACAAACTTGGGACTAGCTCGATGATTTTAAAAGACTCTCTGAATGGGGTGCTGCATAATTAGGATTGTTATGCGAGGATTTTTTTTTGCTTATCTGTGGTGGCAGATACCATGGGAATTACACACAGGCTTTTTTGTGAGCTCATCAGCTTTTGTCAACGTTTGTGTATTTAATGTGCAGCCCCAGGCAATTTTTCTTCTTCGAATGTGGCCCAGAGCAGCCAAAAGGTTGGACACCCCTGGCTTAGAGTAAGAAGAATGGCCATGGGGACTGGGACCCCAGGAGGGCTCTAGTTGCCCCTCCACCCTTGACCTAAAGTTCTACACCTCACTTGTAGA
This sequence comes from Varanus komodoensis, assembly GCF_004798865.1. NCBI lineage: Eukaryota > Metazoa > Chordata > Lepidosauria > Squamata > Varanidae > Varanus > Varanus komodoensis. The sequence goes on from NW_025335268.1 coordinate 124,892,968, forward strand.
GATCGCCAAGGAGTTCCCTTTGCTTATTCACTTACAACATGCATACTTCTTCTGCAGGGATGGCAATAAAAGGCACCCATTACAAAACTGCCATATAGGGAGTCAAGTGACTGCATCATCCAACTCGTTTCATCAACAGTGACTAGCAGCAGCCCTCCAAGAATTTTCCCAGTCCTACCTGGAGGTGCCAGGGGTTAAACCTGACACCTCCTATATGCAAAATATGTATTCTGCCACTGAGTTGCAAACCTTCATGGTATGCAGAAACACAGACTAGGGAGTTATGTCTGATAGATACATTTAATGGAGTTTCTAGAGAAAAAGTGAGCCATTTAAACTAAATGATGAATTAAACCCCCCAGGCTCTTGTGGGCCTATTGCGTTGGTTTCCAGTTAATAATCGGGGCTGATGCTTAGAATTTCATAATGTACAAGGAGGGTGAATGTCATAAATTTCAGGGTTCCAGTTTATCCCAAAGGTGTCAGACACACTTGATTTAACAGAGAAGGAGCAGGGCTGATCATAAAAAAGATCATGCTCATGAAGCTGAAAGAGATTCAATTTTCAGGATAGACTGTAATTCATGCATTCATTAGGGCCATGAGCCACAGTATGTCTTGAACCAGGGGCCTTCCAGAAACTGGACTAGAGCCGTGTTTCCTCACTTCTTGCATGACAGTGGAGGTCCTCAGGGCCTCACTAACCTGCTGCCTACTCCATCCTTCCCGAACAGGTTTGGTCACAGTCCGTCCTTACTACTGCATTACATCCTGATCCTGCAAACAGCAAGCATGGTGCAATGAAGCACCTCCTGTGTACATCACAACTTCTTCTGCCATTCCTGCCAGTTTCTGCCTTGCCCTTTCAAGCTTGTCAACCTCTCCTGGCTCCTTACACTACACATGGCTGGCCCTGCCGCAAGGCAGATTGAAGAAGCTGCCCCAGACCATAGATGTTGAGGGTAATAGCTCAGTTTAAACTCCAATTTTCTTTGCCTGCTAGAGTGAGGTTAAATTCTTAATCTACAAAGATTTTGCATAAACCTGTTTAAGAAGCCTTGTTTACAGGTGTTCCTTTTGTGGCCCTTGTATTTCTGCATTCATTTTTAGAATGTGGTAACCTTCCAGAGAACATTCCCTTCCCTTTCTACAAAAATTGCACAACCAGTTTTAATAAAAGCCCAGGAAAAATATAGAGCAGTGGGGAAGCAGAATCACTGTTCATTGCTGATGCCTGTCCCTAAACATCCTTGAAGGGAGGTTGTTAATAACAGTTGAATGCAATTCTTAGATCACAACCTTCTGGTCTTGTTCCTCAAGGGAACAAGAACCTCCTTAAGCTGTTTGATTTAAAATGGGCAAACATCTTTTTTTTAATGTAACAGCCAGCTCAGAAGAATCTACCAAGAGGAGCTTAGTGTACAGAAATCTAAAGCAGTGAGAAACACAACTAAGCAACTTCACCTGCAAAAACCACACATGCTTTTGTGTGGTGGAAAGCCAGTGTGGTGTAGTGGTTAAGAGCATGGGACTGGGACTCAGATGATCTGGGCTCTAGTCCCCACTCAGCCATGGAGCCAACTGGGTGACTTTGGGCCAGTCACAGACTCTCAGCCCAACCTACCTCACAGGGTTGTTGTTGTGGGGATAAGATGGAGGAGGAGATGTAAGCTGCCTTGAGCCCTTTGTAGGAAAAAGGCAGGATATAAATCGAAAAATAAATAAATAAATAAAGAATAAAATGCTACAAGAAATCCCTGAAGCTGCACATGGAGAAGAGAGTATAAGAATGCCTAGGCAGCAGGTTAATGAACTCACATCTCAACCGTATGGCCACCTTAAACATACATAAGCCCCCTCAACTAGGTATTTACTTACATGATCTATATGATGCCTGAAAGCCCACCAGGGACATCAAAGCATCACATCTGTCTGAATTAAAATTACAAACTAGCACAAGTGTTTTAAAACAACAAAGTATTCACCTAATGGAAGTAATATACAAACAAACAAAATATACAGTGAAAGTAACACCCAAAAAATCGGCACCGGTATATTTTCTTTGTCAGCCCTAGAGTCCCAGAGGCCCAGTGCACAGAACTATTTTCACAAGTACTGCAAAAAAAAAAAAAAAAAAAAACCTGGGCTGCCAGGCTCTAAGTGAGGACAATTCTACAAGGAAAACACCACTACGAAGAAGGTCCTGCTGGCTATAATGACCAACATTCCCTCTGATGGCAAAGATATCCAGAGCAAGAGCTCACTCCATGAGCTAGACATATGGAGGTAGATGGTCCATGAAAGGAAGTGCTTGAGGAGATAACCTAGACTCATACAAGTTAGGGTTTTAGCTGCTACATTTCAAGGCATGGAGGCTTCAAGGCGCTAATCTGGATATAACAGAGACAGGACTCTGACTTAGAAGACCAGATGCTTGCAAGGAGGTCCTCAAGTCTGAGTTTGGTGTAACTCTAACCACCACAGCCAATTGTGAGGAATGATGGGAGTGATAGCCCACATCTCAAGGGACAAGTTGTCCATCCTAGTCTAAGGGCTGCAATCACGAACTCACATATCAAGCAGTGCAAGCATGCAGAAGATTCCAATGAAAGAATAGTTCAAATGGCTGGAACAGAGTTCCTCTGGATTAAGTACACAACTGACTTTGTATCCTAAGCTGATTCTTCTCCAACCATCCTTGTGCAAGGCTTACACAGCTTTAATACTAAGGTGTGCTCCAACCTGGACAAGCCATTTCTCACTGTTTGCCTAAATGAGAGATAATTGCTCCTTGCTTACCTTCATCACAAGGGCTGTTGTGGGGATTAATTGCATGCTGTTCGTAACCCACTTTGAAAATGAAAAGCCCGCGTTATATTTGTATTAGAAAAACAAATAACTCCTCATCCTAACCAGTAAAATGTCATGATTACTTAGCAAGAAGGAGATGAATGAAAGGGTTGTTAATGGAAGCATTCCAAGCTCCAAAAAGCACCATGAATCCAATTGGTAACTCCCATTAGCATCATCCATTAATCCAACAAGAAGTAGCTCTAAGCTTACTTATGTGATCACAGAGATATCAGTCTGTGACATCTGACCAGATAGGAGATATTAACCCATGTCACCTTGAACCAGGGGCTCTTCCATAGATCTAATGCTCATAGAAACGCTTTCTGGAGGCTGGTTATTTGCAATATGAGCTCATGGATGGAGATGCAGATATCATATGTTGAACTGGCTATGTGAGCTCTGCATCTCAAGCAGCACTTTTCTAATCCACTATGTTTAGGATTTTTTTTTTTTTTTTGAGGATCATTTGTCACTTTGTGATTGATTGATTGATTGACTGATTGCATTTCTATTCCACCATTCCTCCAAGGAGTTCAAGGCAGCATATAGGTCTCCCTTCTCCATTTTATTCTCACAACATCCTATGAAGTAAATTAGGCTGCAAGAGAGTCAAGTTAGTTAAAAATGTGGAAAAGAGACCCACAGAAATCAATGCTATTGTTTCTCTCTTTGCTCTATCCGCCATCTTCTTGCAACTAAACATGTAAACCAAGGGTAGGAAATATGTAGCCCTCCATAAGTTAGTGGATAGGAAGTCCCATTAGCCCTAGCCAGCCTAGCCAATGGTGAGGGATTACAGAACTTGCAGTCCACATGGAAGGAAATATATTTCCTATATGTGATTTGAATATTCCATCTCACTCTTAAATCAAAGGCAAGCAGGCAACAAGGTCACAAATGAATATCCTCTTCTCTTTTGTCTTCATACCTGAGATGCCCTCTTGTTGATCTTGCTTCCTAGGATCCTGGGTCTAATGAGTAAAAACAAATTGAGTAATTTGCTTCCTGGTTCCCTTGTAAGGACATGTGCTCCTATAATTCCCACTTAATACAAGGAATCTGTTTTGGAATTAAGAGATGGGCAAACAGACTCAAAAACTCTCTTCTGTCTGGATCTCACAGGCATCTCTATATTTCTAATGTACAATAGAAGAGCTACTGCTGTTAAATAGATGATAGTACCATGGGACCTCTCTTCCATTACTCTAAGGCAAGGATCACCCATAGGTCGTGCCTCAGAGGAACTGATGCTGTTAATTTGCAATAACAATCCTATGTTAACAGCCTTTGAATCAACATTGGAACTCCTGAATATGCAAACAAGCCCTCAGTAATGGTACCCAGTAGTTGCTTTAATTATGGGTCAAGAGGTAGGCAGGTCAGGGATTTATGATGCATGAGCAGGCAGGCCATAGTGTTAAACTGAGGGGGAAAGCATTTTGTTCAATGATGTGAGGATAGTCCATCGAATTCTCAATCAGATTTGGAGAAGAGGACAGTGCTTGCAGAGGTATCAACAGACTAGGTTGGAACGGTCCTGGATGTTGAGCAGTGGCCAGGCCCAGGTCAGCAGCACCCTCCAGGCAAGAAGTCCTCAACAGATCATCTATCTCCTTGTTGCCATATCTGCTGACAGTTCGTTTGCTTTCTGCCAGTGGTCTCAGTTTGCCCAACTGCCCAGAGGGAGATGACAAAGCAAGTGAAAGATGCTGTTCCACCTTCTCGTGCTGGTCCCTGACTGCACACTCAGAGAGGGTAAGTGAACAAGCAGAAAGGAACAGGAGGCAGAGGTGGGGTGGCGGCAGAGCCAGGAGGCCCCAAGGTTTGGCAATTGTCCTCCTGCAGGGGTGTAGGCCTTGGCAAGTGCCCACAAATACCTACTTCGGGGACCTTGATGTTTAGCAAGATCAGAATGTGAGCAATGCTGAATTTTGCGAGCTCAAGAGGTGTCAGGATGAGAGCTGGTTTAGAAAGCACCCTACAAAAGATCATGATGAATATATGCTGGAGTAAAAGCTCCTAGGAGAACTGGGAGCTACTTGAGTTTTGTCAATTGCCACCTAATTAAGGCTGCAACCCTCTCCAAGCGACTCCCATTGATGCTGGTCTGAAAGAATGCTGCTTAAGGTGCCAGACTGAAAATGAAGGTTTAAAGCAAATCAAACCAAAGGGGTTGCTTGAAACAGCCATCGCTATGCTGTCAGGACAAGAAAAGAAACTGCAGGCAATTAAGCCAAACATCTGCCTTGCCAGAAACTCCCAAGGAGAACTGTCAGCTGCTAGCATCTGGAAAAAGCCCAGTAGGACTGAAAAGTAGGAACAGTGGGGCAGGAATTGATCAGGGAGATATTCCTTAGGAGAAGAACTGTATGTCCTGATAACCCCACTGCCCTGGATCTGCTCCCAGAGAAGGGATGAAAAGAACTCAAAGTATTTAATATTCCAGGCACATAAAAGTTAAGGAGAAGGTGGGGCGAGACAAATCTCAAATTGGAGAGCATTTTAGCATTAGCAGTTGGTCCCCTGAAGAGCAGCAATTAAAGAGCAGTTTAGTGATGAAAAGTGGCTTTCTGAATATGGAAACATGGGGTTCTGCATTCATTGTCTTCTCAGTGATCCCAGTGTTCATTTTTAAAGGCAAACAAAAAAAGGTCCCTTGACAGTATCCATCTGCAGATTTTTGCCATGGGACACACGGCAAGAAGAGCTTGTTCTAATATTACTCCTGCAGCTGGGGAGCTCTTGAAGTGTGGATCCTTCCCAGGAACCCTGTCCAGAAATCACGTGGGGAGGATGACCAGCACTGACCCTGCCACAGGCCACCTGCTTGCTTTGCCCCGCTTGATGAATTCCCCACATCTACATAGCAATCCTCTTTTGCATCTGGCCACCCTTGCTGCATAGAAAATATCTGAACTACTTGATCCATACGGACATCTGCATAGAAGAATGTGCTTTGGTCAGGACTTCTCTCACTCCAAGGCAGCAGAAGAGTTGGCAGGTGAGGGACAAGCATCCCCTAACCTGTATAAGTGACCACAGCAAGATAAATTAGAAAGAGGAAGGTAGAGACGGAGGAGATACACCTAACACCTCTCCCAGCTGTAGAGTTCTGAGCTCAATGATTATGAAACCAACTTCAACATATTATTTATTTCATGCCCAACAGTATGCATGGCACTTAGAAGAACAGAGAAAGCTGGGTCCCTGCCCAGAGGAGCTTACAATGTAAAATGCAATGCAGAGAAAATAACAAGACAAGGAAAGAGATGGGTAAACAGAGGAAATGCGTGTGATTATTCTGGTTAATCATATTTAGGTGTAGTTATTGTAGTGATAGTTGGTCTTTTCAATCAGTGAAAGAATTACAGAGATTAAATCACCTCACTGAATTATCTGCATGCCAGATTTCACCATGAGGTTCCTCATAATAAACTATTGGCAAGATGTACTATCTCAAAGAGTTGCCAAACCACTGGACGTAGGCCCGTTTGCTGGAATGAATTACAAATTTCCTTCCCCATTCATTTGCTGGCGTCTTCGCAGGCATCTCTCCTGCCTATGAAGTTTCCCTCAAGAGGGGATGAAATGCCAGAATTACCTGAACCATAAAAATGGTACCTCCTTGATTGCATTAGGCAGCCTTCCTAGTGCTGAATCATGTGCTTGGTTGCAACAGAGCCTCTTGCTCTAGCTTACTGTGTCCATTCATTCCAGATATGCATACATATTGGACGATGACACTGCTCCCCTCCGAAGAGATGACGCTGAAAGCAGTCGAGCACAAAGTGAGCAATTAGACTCTAATTATTAGACCATCCAATGGGTTTCCAGCCACTCATCAGTGCAGCAGTAGCAATGCACTAGCAATGCATCAGCTAATTAAAACTTTTGCTTCTTCTCCCTTCTAAGCAAAGTATTCTCTCAAGGTTCTCATCAACCAGGTGCCCTGGTGGCTCATCTCTCAAGCCCTGTATGATCACTTAATGCCCCCTCTGACCCCACCCCTGTATGCTCTCTCACAAGTTGCTGCTGCTTTTAATCATGGATATTAAGGGGGTGGAAGACTGTGGGATCCTTAAAAAGCAGCAAATGGGTAGCCATTGCTTTATTCTCATTGGGATTTTTTTGCCTGACAACAGACAAAATACTTTGCATGACAACAAGGAACAATGTACAGCTGTTGGAGGAACTCATCAGCACCATTGTGAGGACTGCAGCTAAGTTCAGAAGGAACAAGAAATCCTGAGGAGGTGGCAGTGGAGGCCATCATCCCTTCTAATAATAGCCAAAAGTGTTGGCACAGCATCTTTGTAAGCTCCAACTCTGCCATGCCACTACATCCGTCCTATTTTCAAGTGGCACAAAATCTGTCCTTATCGTCTCCCTCCTTCCCTCATCCCTCCCATAGTCCCCCAGACTGGCTAGTCCCCCTATCTGTTTTCCTCCTGCCTTGCCTGTCCAGACTGAGGATTGACCTTGGTCTTCTTTTCTGACATTTTACTCCTCCCTTTGGTTCTGTGCCTCAGTCTACCTGTGCCAGGAAGAGACGTAGACTCCTCCATTATTTCATAGCAAGGAAGTGAAGATTAGAGCATTTTAGTTGGTTAGATTCTATGTGTGATCCCAGAGACCTGCCTTGGATCAAGAATATCTCCCTAGGGCTCTAGGTATTATTGACCCCACAAGATGATAGAAAGCAACTCTGCCATTCCACACTTCTGCTATAAAGCAATTGTATAAGATCTGCAACTGAAAGATAATCTCCCATCTGTCTGCAGCTTCTGAAGGACAGGTTCCCTTTCAAGTGCACTTATCTGCCCATTTTGTCGATATACCTAAGAGTATACCACAATCATGAATCCATTTCTTCTCATCATCGCATCCGTGAGGGGGAGTGGGATGTTATTCCCCCATGACACAGGTAGGATGCTGAGCTTCAGAGAGTAAAATCACAAGGATTCCATTTCCATTACGAAGAAAGACTCACATGCCATAGTACTTGTATAGATGGGATAATTTTGGAAGGGGCACCTTCTCTTGTAAGTGGTGGGAGAAGTTGCCCAGGCTGAAAGATTACCATCTACAAGCTATTAAAGGCACTAAAAGACTCAGTGCTATATAAAATGGACCAACCTTGAATCAAAGCAGGATTTCCAAAGTAACAGCATAAAAGGTACAGCGCAGGTAACCTCCTATTGTCTTTTCTACACCACCAAGAAAGTTAGATGCACAAATATAACAAAGAAGATTCAGAAACAGGTTTCACATTCAGACTGAGTTAAGAAACAATGACAGGCTCTCCTTGGCTTCCACCCTCTCCTGCAAACATTCAGAAACAACAGTGGACAGTGTCACTTATACTTACAGTAGTCTAAAATATCTAAACATTTCTATTAGTTCTTTTTGCTTGGTATGAGTTCAGTTGACATAAGAGTCCAGGTTACCATTTTGGAAAAGACCAGCCTTTTGCAATCTTGTTCAAAGCTCTCTTTGGCAGAAGGCTCTGGCATGCATATCCTCAAGTCCTTGAGATAAACAAGGTCAAACATAGATCTGTGCAACAATTAACAGTGTGTCTGTGCAGGTATGCCAGTCCAGGCACCCAAAGCCCCATCAGTCCCCTTTTATTTCCTAATCTTTTTTTTAATTTCCCAAGTCAAGCTGCTCAGGGATTCAAAATAGCTTTCCTACAAGAGATTCTTATTTTTCTTCTCCAGGCTGACCCTCGGGAAGTGAGAGGGATGCCTTGCCACTGCATCACAAGATGGGCAAAATATGAAAGCAGAAAGCCATAAAATGGCAAGGGGAAAGAACCCCCCCCCCCCACTGAGTTCATCCACTTGGATGTGCTTCTTTCTCTCTTTCTTCTAAACACACAGGGAACTCTTACTAGAGAGGAGAGATCCCACACCAGAGGAACTGCAATTCCCAGATTCTGCTGGACTTGCACTCAGCAGGGCAAAACATAGTGGTGAGGATGTCTTTATTTAAAACTTTTTCTCACTGGTTTTTCTTCCACCCAGTTCTAATTCCATTCCTGATTTAAGAGTTTTTTTTTCTCATTCTAGATGTGTATCTAACAATAAGGAATATTTAGATCTGACAGATCCAAAGGCTTCCCTTGTCCACCCTGATAAACCCCTAAATCAACTGCTTTTTGCTCTTGCGCAATTTGTGCTGGAAAGGTCTACAACAGGAGAGCAGTAACTTTTCCGCCATGAATTGAGCAAGGACCTCTGCAATGGACCTTCCTCTTTGTCTGCAAAGGGGCAAGTCCACAGTATTCTGTGACCCCAGGGGTGCCTTCCCAGGCCATAGCATTGCATTCCTAAGTGGCTGCATACCAGGGTTACACATTTTATATCCCTACATCAGACATGAAGCAATGAGCTATATTCTGCTGTTCTAATAAACTCTCCACTGGCATCTTTCATAGAATCATACTAAGAGTTGGAAGGGACCTATAAAACCATCATGTATAATCTGAAGGTAGTACAGATAATCCATTCTCACTAACATATGCAGGACCAGATGACATGCAATTCAAAAGATGTAATGTTGCTAATGAATCTATTATGCATTGTAATTACACTGGTTCAAATGCATTTTTAGATATACCAGTTAGAAGCCTTAGGATATCAAGGATAAACAAATACACAGGCCACTACTAATGAACAGGTCATACTGTCAACAGTTCTCCTAGTGTTTGACCAAAATCTGCTTTCTTGTAATTTGGGCTGGTTAGTTTGGATCCTACTTTCTATTTTTTATAGTAAGTTTTATTCAAAATAACCCTAATACAAAGAAAAACTAAAAACAACATCAATCATTAGAAACATTGGACCTGCTGGGTCAGCCCCCACATTTTTTCTATTTATGATAACTTAAAAACGTATTTGAATCTATATGAAGTCCCGTTTCCCAAGCCAATAATAAAAAGAGTTCCAAGTTTGATAGAAATTGGATCCTAATATCTCAGTCTCAACACCATTGTGTGGTTTCTTCCTCGTTCTGAAAGTCTGAAATGCCTCTGCTGAGGCTTAGCTATTGGTAGGAAGAGCTTTAAGCTAAAATATGCTGGTATTTATAGTATTGTTACCCTACCTCTTTTGCCCTCTTCCCTACTTATCACTGGAATATCACTGCTAACTTTTCCAACATGGAGTCCAGCGCATGGACTGAAAGCAGCTCAGCACCCCTGCTCCATTTTTGTCTTCTGCAGCCAAAGATACATTCTGATTACTCAGACCACACTGATGCATCTTCCCCTTTAGTTCAGGCAGTTCAAGTTTGTTCCTCCATATTTTTTTTTTCACAGAAGAATCCAAAACTGGTACTCTCAAATTCACCATGGAAAATAAGTCAGAAATGGCATACCGGTGTGAGGATTGAAGCATGAAATTACTTGGGAGACTAGTCTGTCTGAATAACTCATCAGAATATCTTTTTTTTAAAGCCACAGAATAGCAAGTCCCATTTCAACTCACTCCTCACACCTCCATACTTTAGATTTCCCAGAGGGCAAGCACATTCCTCCATGTTGCACACTAAATCTATCAAAACATTGTACCAACTTCAGATCACACTCTCCTCCCCAAATCTCACAGCTATACATCAATTCATACACATGTGCCTCCAAACAGCTGGGTTGTCAACTCCTGAGCAGCTTCTGAGATCTGCACTGCTGGGAAGCACACAGTGGTAAAACCCAGAGAGCCGGTATTATTATTATTAACATTTCTATGCCGCCCCTTGCCGAAACCTCGGGGCGGCTTACAACACAATAAAATACATTGAAATACAATAGCACATAATAAATTACCATTAAATACAAAAATACAAAAAAATGCATTGATTTACCAATATAAGATTAAAATTATCAGTATAAATTAAGTAAATAAAAATATAGGAGGAGAAAGAGAAGGAAGAAGAAGTTGCCCTGGCCAGATCATATGTTTTAACAATTAAAATGATGTTTAAATAAAAAGCTCTTTACCTGGCACCGAAAAACCAGTAACGACGGTGCCAGGCGGACCTCTTTGGGGAGTGAATTCCATAGGTTGGGTGCCACCGCAGAGAAAGCCCTCCTCCGAGTACTTACTCTCCTAATTTCTTTCATGGAGGGTTCCCGGAGAAGGGACTGTCCCGCAGATCTCCAAGGGCGGTCGGGCATATACGGACGTAAGCGCTCGTTCAGGTAGCCAGGACCCAAGCCGTTTAGGGCTTTATAGGTCATAATCAACACCTTGAATTGGGCCCGGGCTTCAATGGGAAGCCAGTGAAGCTGACGGAGGACTGGAGTCATGTGAGCATAACGCCCTGTCCCCGTCAGCAACCTGGCAGCTCTATTTTGCACCAATTGAAGTGTTCGGACTGTCTTCAGGGGAAGCCAAAGTCAGGTGCAAGGCTTGTCTTCATGTCAGAAAAGGGCTGGAATCTTTTCTGTTCAAGCAGGAAACAGAGAGACCCCTGTTTATTATGCCTGTCTCCACTTGTGCAGCAGTCATTACACTGTCAAATATGCGCATCTAATGTGTCCCCACAACAGGCTTCATATAGAACCATTCTATGCTTTCCAGGTGTATTAGTGAAAAGGACTGCAATCACAGGTGCCTGGTTTTCTTAATTTATTTAAGGATGAGTTACAACCTGGAAGTGATGTCAAAGACCATCTTGTCCACCCCCTTGCTGATGCAGGAATCCACTGTGGCAGTACCCCATAAATGGCCATCAGACCTCAAAAAGTAACCATTTAATTTCACCAGGGTTTATTCAACCTCATGTTCTCCACAGGTTTATATATTCTTAGCAAATATGGAAACACCCCTGGCAAGGAGTTCCTTGCCTGCTGGCTGCAGTGCCCTGTATACTGGGATATACCTAACCAGGCTGGGTAACATCATGCAAAACCTGTTTCCTGCTTGACCAAGGAAGCAACATGCTCATTGAAATAGTTTTGCAGGCCCTCTCCAAAACAGCATACCATCCCAACCTGGAATACTCCTGATGTTTTGGACTACAGCTCCCAGCATTCTTTACTATTGACTAGGCTTGCAGGAACTGGAGTCCAAAAATTCTGAAGGATTCCAGTGTGGAAGGCTACCCAAGAGGATAATCAGGATCCACCCTAGTTTATAAGACAGTTGAAGCATTGAAACCTCGAAGCTCAAGAACTGAGAAACAATGTAAAGGCAGAATTTTGCCCCACGCAGCAAATGTCTCTCTCTGATCATTCCTCCCTCTCTTTCCGTGCCTTAGTTTCCATGGTCATGCAGTGGAAAGAGCAATTCTCACCTACCTCTGAGAATTAAGGATGAACAACACAAGCATTTTTAAGAGAAGAGCACTGTATTATTTATGCAAGCCACAGAAAATTATAGAGGAGGAGGTGGAGGCAAAATCCATTCCCCAAGTGGCAGACTATTCAGTACTTAGTGCTGGAGAACACTAAGTAAACTTATTTTGTACTGAACCAGAGCATACAACTCAGCTGGCTGGGCCAGATCCTTCCCTCTGCTCATCTCAGGGGCACATTGGCAAAGCCCGTGTGGACCCACTTTCTACCTGCTGAGGAATTAGCCCTTACTCCACAGTTTACACCACCTGAGGAGCCAGACTCCTCCCTTCCACGGATCTGTGGTTTTCTCATGTGGGAGGGACCCAGCCTGAACTAAAGTGATAAATTATGTACATCTGAGCCTGTTGAAGCCACTTTGAAGGCCAAACTCCAAAGTGTTTCTGACAGGTGGGGCTTTTAAGCAATCAGAATTACCCAAAGCCAAACTGTTTGCTTTTAAAAGGAAGGAGCCTCAAAGCACAGTGGCATGAAAACCTCTTATTCCTGGCCCACTGGCTCTTGTCCTGGTCTTATTTCTAAAATTGATTACAGCCTAGAATATTTTGGCACTCACAAGCTGAGGAGACTTTTATTATTGTTCTTGTTCTATTATCATTATCCCTTTGCTGTCCTTGGCACAGAGAAATATGCAAAATGAACAGTCCCTGCCCCACAGTGCTTACAATTTATGATCAAGTGCAGGAAGAGACAGCAAGCAAAGGAAAGGTGGGGGAAGATGTGTTCTATCCAGCTATGCCTGCTTCTGTTTACTTTTATTAGGGAATGAATTATAAGAACTTCTAAGTCTGAAGGCTTCACTGAAAAGACTAGAGTTGAGGAGCAATTTCAGAAGAGAAGTTTTGGGAGTTTAGGCACCCAGCTACAGCCATCAAATACATTGGAGGAAGATGAGCTGAAGTGATGCTATAGCCTAGTGTGTGAGCCAGTGTGGCGCATAGGTTAGCATGTTGGACTGAAAGAGTTCTGAGTTCTCATCCCCACTTAGCCATGAAGATCACTAGGTGGCTTGCGGCCAGTTCCTAACTTGCAACCTTACCTTCTTCACAGGATAAAATGGAGAGGAGAAGAATTGTGTAAGCTACCTAGGAAGCTTCAGGGGAAAAGGGAATAGGAATAGGAAGACAAGCCAGAGACATGTTGGCTGAAAGCAAGTATGAAACAGGAAAGGGTAAGGTGGAAGTGGGCTCAGAACAAGGCAGTGAGATACAATGCTTGGAATTCTAGAGGTACGCGGAGTAGAGATCAGGCAGCCTTTCATATCCCTAATCACCCAGACCAGGAGAAACAAAGGAATAGCAGAAAAGACCTGCCAATCAGACCAAAGTCTATGTAGTCTATCATTCTGTTCACACAGTGCCCATACAGCCACGTGGGGAAAACCAACAAGCAGGACATGAGTGCACTAGGGCCCTCCCTAAGCAACTTGTGTACAAAGGCATGCTGCCTCTTATACTGAAGGCAGTAAATAATCACCAGGACTGGCAGGCATGGAAAGACTTATCTCCCATGAATTTGTCCAACCTCCTTTTAAAGCCATCCAAACTGGGCAGCATCACTGCCTTTTGTGAATTTCATGCTGTGTGAAGAAGCACTTCCTTGTATCCTGTCCCGAATCCCTCACCAATCAGCTTCATTGGAGTTCCCCCAATTCTTGTACTATGCAGGAGAAAAAAAGGAGATCCTATTCACTTTCCATACCTTGCTTAATGTTGTACCATGTTCCCCCACACTTACATACCATTTTTCTGACTAAGCAATCCCAGATAGTGTAGCATTTCCTCACATAAGGACTGTGCCAACCCCTTGATAATTTCTTTTGTCCTTTTCTGAAGTTTTCCCAAGTCTACAATATCCTTTTTTACCCTCATGTGGTAGCCAGAACTGTACACAGAATCAATGGGCTGTTATGCCAACCTTGAAAGGGATGACTAAGGTTGCAAAGCATACTCTGCTCCTTGATCATTTTACTTGCCCTTTTCTGCATTTTTCCTAGCTCTATATTTTTTGAGGTGCAGGGACCACAACAGTATGCAGTATTCCAAGTGTGGCTGTGCCATAGGTTTGTATAAAACACGGTGGGATAGGCAGCCTTATTTTCGATTCCTCTCCTAATCACCCCAACATGGAATTTGCTATTTCCACAACAGGCGCACCTTGGGTCAACATTTTTATTGAGTTTCATTTGCCTTTGCCAGCTCTCACCATTTTAGAGGTTAGAGTTAACCTTTTGTTTTGGTTCTCATATACCTGATGTTATATTTGGTTACGTATGTTTTCCAAAAGACAAAAAGGCAACACTTTGTTATTTAAGAATTCATATTTTGGATTCATTGCTTGACCTGGGATATAATATTCCTGGACAGAGAAAGTGAATATCTGTCACCACAGACCTTTCAAGTCCAGGTTTTCAGAAGTCAATATGAGCTGCAAACTCAGTTCATGGTATTTAGCCATTTATGTGATTCAGGTTCAAGCAAAATAAATGCTACTTGCTTTACTCTAAGCAAATTTACCAATACCACCATAAAAAGGGAAACAGGGTAAGAAACAAACCCTTGTAAAAACAGCCACAACTCCATAGAATTTTATAGAGCTTCTGTTCTATTAACATCCTTATCAAAAACAAAAAATAAACCAATCTTCCTTTCATAACTCAATGCAGTCATATATCACCCTCTTTCCTACCTGTCTGGGCTGTTATGAATGACTTGTGTCCATGTCTAGATAGTGCAGCATTGCAGAACTTTGCTCACTTCCGGCAAATCATATTTTTATGACAGGCAAGTAAAATGTTATTAGTTTTCCTTTCATCATTATTGTAAAATAGCAGCTGAGGAGATTCTGCACCTCAACGGGTAAATTTTCCACATGACTCTTGCAAGGCTGAGCTGGATAAATATTCATTGCATTCATCATTATAATAAATGACTTCCAGGTACATGATTCCATTCTCTTCCCAGCATGCTTTGCAAGCTGGATGTGCTCTACTTATTATTAGGTTTTGTTAGATCCCTGAGCCAAAGCCAAACCAGATTTCTTGTCCTCAACATGCAAAGAGAGATGCCAGAACTAGTGGGGGAAATTTGAAATGGAGGACTGGTGGACTATGGGAAAATGCTTTGGAAACACTGTTAATATCCATTTTACCATGTGAAACTGAGACACAAATACATCTTATGAACCCTGAATCACAAGCTGAGAAGACAACTTCCCAATGGGCCTGATCCTCAGGGTTTCCTTTCAAGTGCTTCATTCAGGTACACTGTCCCAATCTGCAGCTGTGGCAGCAATCAGGTAGCTGTCCATCTAGGCTAGCCTTTCCTGAACAGTTGCCCTCCAGATGTATTAGACTGCACCTCCCAGGCTTCCCAGGAGATCATGGAAGCTGTGGTCCAGCATATCTTGGGGGAACCTGGTTGGGAAGGCTGATGTATCCAGAGGCACAATATTCCATTAGAAGTGTGAATCTTGAATCTGTAGGGCTACCCTTTGGGTAGAGTGAATTACATGTAAATCATCTCTAGAGCTGTTGTACCTATATTTAATGGCATCGAACAGAGAGAGTTCACAAAAATCCATTGGTAATCTGATGACCTGATCTTCCACTTTTGAATTAAGCCTATCATTTTGCTCAGCCATCCCTGACTTCCCTGTAGAAGTGGGTCATGGAAAAGAATTTAAATTTCTGAAAGCTTTGGGATATGTGTGTGCTTAAAAATGTGCTTCTATTCTTTTTTTAGAGATAAGCTTGAAGACACTCATCATAAAGAGTGTTCAATATTTTTAATGAACCTACATTCTATGCAGATATGTGATATACCGAAAGCTTAGAGAAGTCAGCCCCAACTTGGTGCCTTCCAGATGTTTGGGACTACAACTCCTAGCTTTCCTGACCATGGGCCCTGCTGACTGGGTCTGAGAGATCCTGAATTCCAAAAAATCTGGAGGAAGCCATGTTGGAGAAGCCTGCCTTAGAGGATGGGGCTTCCCTCAGGCACACACAGGGTGGGGAGCAGGCAAGCAATACAACACCCATTGGGGTTGACTGGCCAGCAGATACTCCCCCTTCCTGCTCACATGCTTGAGGGGTTTCCCTCAGGAATGCACAGCGGGGGAATCAGAAGAATGGATCTGCCCCATCACTACCCAGCTGATTTCCCCTCCTTTTACTGAGCATGGATCAGCCCCCCCCCCCCACCCCATTCCTGCTGCCATGGTCTCCTCTGGAGCAGAAGGGATCCAATCAGCATCCTCATCCTCTCTGCAATACTTCAGGAGAGGAGTCTAATTCATCCCTGCAGTGTCTCCTGGGATGTCACTTGGAGGATGGGGAGGGAAGGAGATAGGAGGAGGAAGGAGGGCTACCACTGCGAGCCTGATCATATTGCAGGCACCTCAAAGTAAAACAAAAAGTTTAAAGATCTCCTAAAATGTGATAACCACCCAGAGTTGCTTGTTGCGATGTCTGAACTCAGGTAGTGGATAAAATATATTAAATCACACTGCAGTTATGGACAGTAAAGCAGTATATAGTATTGTGAATAGTGGTAGAACCAGGATTCAAAACTGTACATGGCACTAAAGTTCACTGGATCGGCTTGCGCAAGTCATTCTCTCTAGGACTGACTTTCCTCTTAGGGATGCTGTTACCCACAACACATCTGTCGGAATGTGTTTTTGTGATTATTTATTGTAACTTTTAACTGTATTATTTTTATTAATGTTGTTATTGATTTTTATTGCAATGGCTGCCCAGAGCGCATAATGCTAATGCATAACGCTTTTATACAAATTTAATAAATAAATACATGGATCATCCTGCCCTGATCTCAGTTTCATGAAGGCAAGTGAAAGACAAGCAAATAATCAGAACCTCATCAGCACCCAAAAGGGGGAGAATGGCTGCTTCATGGGTGGACCAGTGCAGAATGCGTCACTCCAGTGAAGTCCTTCTCAAAAGATTGCAACAGGGGAAAACTCAGATCTTCATTAGTCACAAGCTTTGAGCATGGCATGAGAATTTTCCCACAAAAGACATGTGCTCAAAACATAATGAGGACATTTCTTATGCTTTGAGGAATTGTGGGGAATGTATGGCTGGCTCAGACTGATGGGATTGCAGTCAAGTAACATCTGGAGGACCAAAAATTGCCCACCTCTGGTAGGTAAAGTATGTTTTGTACCTATTTGTGTACCTATGAACACCGATTTCCTTGGCCAGGGTAGCATACGCTTCCTCACCTCCTGTGAGAAAGCTGTTTTTGCATAGAAGTGGCCATCAACCCCAGCCAAGGGGACTGGATCTAGTCCATGTGCAGAGTCCATGGCTCCAACAGGTACTGTCATAGCAGCTGCCCACGCTTAAGAAGCAGAGAGGAGGGGGTGGCTTTTTGTGTAGAGAGATGGCTGGAACTCTGGAATGCCTCAATGGAGTGTCTGGTTAAGTGTCTCCTACACAGTGCCCAAACATGTTTGTCTAATCTTTAATATAACATTCTTGAGTGTATCCTTGTGATGTGGGGAGGAAAGCCATTCAAGTCATGTGTCCCCAGTTCAGAGTAAAAGCATCTTAAGTGTATGTTATCATTGCTTTTTGCAGGGTGGGAACAGTCCTGCTCATACGACTGCTTGTGGATTCTTGTGATATCAGTTACAGCCAGGAGCCCTGGGAGATAAGCAAAAAAGGCCAAATCAGCAAAGTCTGTATAGCATCCCCAGAGAACCGGAAAGCTGTCCCCTCCTGCACTTTTGTTTATGCCTCTCCCTCCTTTTGATCACACCACAATCTGAACAAACAGCAGGTTTACAAAAAGTTATACCAAATAACTAGAAAGCACCAATAATGGCAGTTGAAAGAATTCCTGCTGAATATGGGGCTGAACACTGAACAGAGAAGGACAGGTGCATTTCATTCTTGACAGAATCAGGGCAGATCCCTTCCCCACGCCCCAGTCCTTCCATTTCTCCCCCAAATTTGCAGCTTTGCTACATTCCCAGCTCCAAGAAGCTAAAGCAGAACTGCCTTCCTTGCTGCAGGAGTCCAACAGCATGTGTTCCCCGCTCTAATGTCACCAATTATTTCCTAAAGCAAACAGCACACAGCCAGGTGTCCCCCTGCTAACTGTCCCAGATCTATCTTTATTACCTCTCTCCCTCCCCTGTCTGCTCCCATAATTCTGACATTTCCATGAGCCACATGGGAAGGATGGGTAATGTGGGGACTAAAACTTACTACTTGGCAGATGAATAATTCAGCCACTAACAGCTTCGCTTTCAGCCTTGGGATTCCTTCACTGGCCTAGGATATCCTTTGGCATATTCCTGTCTTACTCTCAAGCAATGGTTTTCCCACTAATGCACTTTGCCTTTTTTGCTCAGAGATGCTACTTCACTCCATGGTACCCATTCCCTGGATGGAGGGATGGTTAACTCCTCCATCACATACTTGAAGCATACCTGGGTATGACAACAGGAAGCTGGGAGGGTGAGATATTTTAGGTGACGGATGCTGGGGGAACCCCTACTTTCACAAAAGGCAAATAGCAGGTACATGCAGGCTTAGACCTGTACTGTCCGCACAATGAAAGGGGGTCTCTGAATTTATCTGTGTAAACAAAGTAGGTATGAAGAGGTTGCTGCTTAGAATAGAATGGATGATCTGGAACAACATGGAATTACTGTAGGTCCTGCGCAAATTGGAAGAAGTCAAGTTTCATTTAAAACTTGCTCTCAGTAAAACAGGGGCATTGAACTTCAGGCTCTTGGACCAAATCTGGTTGTCTAAGCTTCTCCAGAAGGTTACAGCCCCTTCCTCCAGCCACATCCTCTTTTTCCCAACTACCAACCATTTGGTAGTTTTCAGGCTTTTGAACATTTTCCCCATGACTCACCTAAAGCTTAGTGACTGGCTCTGAGAACTTGCAGTGAGCATGTGCAGTGTTGTTGGTATCTGGAGAATTTTGGCTCCACTCTCTTCTGCCTGCGACCCTGCTCTCTCTTGACTTTAGCCCCACACACCACCCACACCAGCCCCACTTCAGAGCTTCTCTGCAACCAAGTTCAGCCTTCAGATCAAAAGTAACTGGACACCTGTGCAATGTGGTCATGAAGCAAGACCCCAACCGTTCAACATGCAGGCTTTTCATGAACCAAGCTGAGGCTGTGACTGAATTGAACGGGTCTGGCTCCAGCTTCGAGGGACACCCTGGCAAAGTATCCTGCGCCAAGCACAGCTAGGCAGAGGGTTCTAGCCACCCTTTTGATTCCTCACATTACCCCAGAACACTGGATCACTGTGGAAATCTAAATGGTGGATAGATGTAGCCACTTGCTGCTGACTAGAGGTGCTGAAGTGGCAGGAGAAAGGAAATCAAAGGAAGAGCTGGTGCTGGACCCCCAAAGGCCCTCACATGCCCCATGCTGCATCGTCTGACTCCACTGAAATGCCCCACCACCATGTGCCACTGCCAGAGCCCCACCAAAGTACCCCACCCACTGGCCACCAAAGTCCACCCTCTGCCCGCCTCAGTGTTTTTTGATGCTACTGCTGAGTAGTTCTTCCCTGCTGAATATCTGTGTAGACTTGCAGAAGTTTATCCTGATTGTGACTAGACATGCTGCTATTTTTTTTTTCCTAAGCTAATGTGCTTCCTAAATTGTTGGCACGATTTAGACAGGATGGATTTTTCCAACCTCACACATTTTTGCCTTTGGATATACCCAATACTGAACTGCGGTCTCTCAGAGTCCTTCTAAAAGGAAGCCATTCCTCAGACCAAGGACGTTCCCACCCCCGTTGTGCAGTGTGGGAAATGGGGTTCAAAGCCTTTGTAAAGATCTAGGACTCGGCTTGTAGCATATAATCACCCAGGGGATTTTCCACTGGCCACTGAATGGAGAATCAGGCTGATCACAGTGTACAGCATATGCAGATCCGTGAAAGGAATCCAAGGAGTTTCACAGCATCTATGAATGTCTACGCCTGGTCCCCTTTCCATTCATCCAGCAGAGATTAGGGGGCTGGGTTCAGCTGAGGCCTTGAGGAAGCAAAAACAATGTAGAGACAGATATCCCCATGCAATTCTATTCTTCTCTTTCCAGATCATTACCACTGTGTTGTCACTAGTCTATGCTTCAAATAATAAACAGCACATAGCAACCAACACAGCTATAATATATGGCTGGATATTCCCACATCATCTGTCACCAGCACATTATGCTGTAGATGAACTGTGTGAACCAAGCTGGAGTCTGTTTCCAACAAGTCCAGGAGAAGCAGCACACACAGATCCCAACAATCACATCTTGCTGAGCCTGACAAGCGCTGCATCAGCCCTTCCCAACAGCTTGTTCTCTTTCAACACCTCCTGCCAGGCTGAAAGACTGACGCCGGAACCTTGCAAACGGAGTTGTAACTGCGTCTGTTACCAGTTCTTCAGTTACACATCCTGGGCCTTAATTAACCCCCTCCCCCCCCCACCTGACTCGAGAGAGAGCAAAGAGTTGAGGGAAAATCCCAGGACTGAATATTGGTGCTGCTGGCCAGGTCTTGCATGTTAGCTCTCCCCCTCATGCTTGCTGCAGACTTCCAGCCTCACTTGTCCACCTGGCCAGAATCTGCCAGCCAGCACTGGCTCCCTTTCCTTATAAGCAGGTTGTCAATGAACAGGTTCAGGCACTGAGTAACTTAATACCATTGATCTGTTAACCAGCATGTATTGGTGTCATCATCTGCATGAGGAGCAAGAGACTGCTGGGAATGAGGCCAAGGGTCTAGGAGATATTCCTAGACATCTGGGGATCTTCCTTCCCAATTACACAGCAGCTTCACAACAAATGGCTATGACTGTGGAGAGGAGTCAGACTGTAGAGCCATTCTTGAATACCACCAATTGCTGGAGCGTAAAGTGGACTAAACCCTGCAGGTATGGATGAAGGAGAAAGCCACAAGAGATTCAAATGAGTTTGGTTTGCTATGAATCTGACCCATAGCTTCCTGGCTTTTCCCAAGTTGCACAGATTCCATGGACCAGGGATTTGGCAGAGGGGTTGCTTGTTTTTTGTTTTTTACTTTCCATAAGTTTACACAAATTTAGTTGTAGAAGCTAAATTTCTAGTTGTAGAAAACTTTAAAAAAATAAAATTCACTAACCTAAAACGTGCATAGAGTTTGTTCATTTTAGGAAATGTGAATTTGTGCAAATGCTTATAAATACATTTGTGCAAAATCCAATTCTTTCAGTGAACAGATCACATAAGGAGAGTTGCCTGACAGACTGTGAAATGCAGACAGAATGAATTTCACAAAGCCCATCCATTCTTACCTTCATGGGTCTCGAACTCTGGATTCTGCCTTCTCCCTCTCTCTGTGTAGCCACTGCTGCTGCTGCTATAACACTGGAGGAATGATTGGAAGGAGGTGGAGCTGGGTTGGGGATGGGGGCAGGAGAAGCCTTCTTTGAAAGGTGGCTTAGACAAAGTTATGGAGGACAGGATTATCAGTGGCAACTGGTCCTGGTGGCTGGGCTTCAGCTGCTGTGTCAGGGGCGGTAAGTTTCTGTGTGCCCTCTCTCTGACAACGCACACAGGAGGGTGCTATTGTGCTCACATCTGAGGCTTCTCCCAGGCATCTGGTTGGCCACTGTGGGAACAAAATGCTGCATCTGATAGGCTTTTTGTCTGACCCAGCAGAACGCTTCTTATAAGGCAGAATATCTATGAGCAGGAGGAGGAGAGGAGGAGTTCGGGATAGCATTATACCAAGCATGGCATACAGATGCCTTCCTGCAGCATGAGCTTTGCCAGTGCCCAGGCGTGGTCTGGAGGTGAGAGTGCTGCAGTGAGGATTCAGGAGGTCTGGGCTCTAGTCCCCACACAGCCAAATTGCTGACAGGGTGACTTTGGGCCAGCCACAGTCACACAGCCCAGCCTACCTCACAGGGCTGTTGTTGTGAGGATGAAATGGAGCTATGTAAGCTACCTTGGGTTCCTCACAAGAGGAAAAATTGCAGGAAATAAATGCACTGATGATGATGAATCTTAGCATACCTATAGACTTGTCTATTCCAAAGTGCAGAAAGAAGCACATGCAGTTATCTGTACATACAAACACACACACAGTGTTAGCTTTGTTTCCACACACACATACTGTCATACATTCTCCTCTCCCTAATTGATCTATTTAGCAACATCACATACATCTATGAGACTGTTCCAGATCATCTCTACCACCATGGATAGGAGAGGTACCACTGGAAATCTGAGTGAGAGGGGACACCACCAGACTGGCAGGTGAACTTGCAACCTTCCACCTCAGCAGAATACCGCTCCCTAGTCCTAAAAGTTCGGTCAGGGAGCACCCGGGCTTCAGAAAAGCTGCTTGTGTGACATCAGTAATCATTGCACCAATCCCCATGCTGAATATCAGACATATTTGCATGCCTAGCAACCAACACATGGGTGAGAGGAAAAGATGGCCACGTTTATGAATTGAATGGTCCAGCATGAAAATAGGCCCGTAGAGAGAGCAGCAGCAGCCGCTTATGCATCCAGTCACCTACAGCCCGCCTTGATGGCTACATTGCCATTCATGTTTGCACCATTTAATAGGTATTTTGCTAATGACAACATTGTTGAAGAAGTATTAGAATAAATATCA
Organism: Varanus komodoensis; assembly: GCF_004798865.1. Taxonomy (NCBI): domain Eukaryota; kingdom Metazoa; phylum Chordata; class Lepidosauria; order Squamata; family Varanidae; genus Varanus; species Varanus komodoensis. The sequence continues at coordinate 124,915,839 of NW_025335268.1, forward strand.
AATGTAAATTGCAGAAAAGCTATTCATATTATCACCAGCTTTTTATCTCACTTCAGGCTTGTCATGTCAGACTCTAAAAGGGTCTGTAGACTCACCATGGCTGACAGTCCCATTTCGCTGTGAACTAACTGGAAAGGAGCTCCCACTTTTATCAAACAAACAGCACTTGTCCCTTGATTAAACAACATTGGAATGGAAGAAATGAAATACTTCTGTTCTCACTGCTCCTTCCTGCCTTCCTGTGATGGGAAGTGCTAATCCACAGGGAGGAGGAGCAGTACACACACACACACACACACACAGACTCAGATCCAGATTCAGTGCTTTGGAAAATGATTTCCTTCTGCTTGGACCAATTTGAAGTTAGTCCACTTCAACCTGGTACTGAACACAAGTCAAGGTTCAGCAATCCAAGGCTTCATGCTTCCTGTTGGCTATCATGGAAAATAAAACTTTTAAAGGGCTATTTTTTTCTTCTTGGTCAGTATAGGAGAAAGGTAGGCATCATAACCAAGTCTGTATCTGATATGCATCTCTCCTAATCAGTCATCTACTGCCAATAATAGCTTATACCAAGCACCTTCTGCCAACCTGATGAAAGGAATCTGTTCACACACCACAATCCTTCCCTCATCAGTGGAGAGATAAATACAGTTGGAGTCCACTGTCTTTTCATCTTCAACTGGACTTCCGTGGGGACCTATGCCATTAGAGCAGGTACCTAGAAATGACTCTGTTTATCATTCATTTATATCATTTGCCCTCTCATCTCTTTTGCTTTCAATAAAATCTTTCTTAATTGGACTCTGGGACTCAGCTGCCCACTTTGTAATTCTCCACCTGCTATGTGGCTGCTTGACATACTATTTCTTTGATATAATAAATATAAATAAAAATGTAAATGGATTGAATCTCTACCTCTCTCCTTCCCTCATATGAGGCAATTTTCAGCCATCAGTGCCCACTGCTGAAGGTAGCAGCCCACAGATTTCTGGGGATCCTTTCATTCTACTAACCAGAGAGCATGAAAGGATTCTACCGGTGGGGGGGGGGAGGGGGGCAGAAGTATGGCAAGCAGCCCACCTTGCAGGCTCATTCCGCACTTATTTTTACAGCCTCCGTTTTCCAATCTGAAATCTCTTTCCTGAAGCTCACCTTCCCACGGCAACCTTTTCCTCTCCACCATCATCTCCCTGTCCCACGTTTCGCAAGGCAGCCCCTAAAATCCCTTTCCCTCACTCAACCCGTCAGCTAGCATTGGAAGAGGGCTATTTGACAAATGGGTCCACAGCTACCCCATGAAGGCCAGGACTTCTGACCAGACTACAGGGTGAAAAGGAACTGGATGGGGGCCTCTCACTCATGTCCTTTCTGACATGGTATCTCTAAAGCCCTAAATTCTCTGTCTCAGCAGACTCTCATGCCTTCCTCCTCCAGCACTTTGGTTTAATACCTGACTAGCAACCTGCATTATTGATAGCAACATAAAATGTTTTAGCTAATGAGATTGCATTGGAGCCAGATATATGGCCCTGTAAAACCAGGCCACCTTTACAGACTTATTTACGTTCCCTGCAAGCAGGTGATAGAATCTTGTTTCTTTTCCTTCTGGGAAGTACAAACGGGGGAAACTGCCTGCTTAGATTCAAAGGGGATGAATTCAAATTTGAAAAGATGCTTTCCTATAAGCAAAAGATTCTCTCACTCCTGCATGCTGCAATCAGCACCATAAACACACCTCCCTTGCCCTCCAAAACAGCCTTCCTTACAGCCCCCCCTCCCCATTACACACACACACATCCGTCTCTCCAACAGTTGCCTCCAACATCACTTCATGCAGCTTTTGTTCTGTGCACCAGCCTCCTCCCACTCCTCATACACGGATACAGAGTGGAAACACGATTCCATTTTTTTCCAAGTGTGTATCAGTACATTGACTTTTTCAGCCAATTTGCATATATTTTGGTGTTGCAAATGTTCAGTAAACTGCTATGCAGCACAACATGCCTTAAAAAATATTCTATTAAAAGCAGGCTGGTTTCAGACTGGTTGTGTAGCAACTAGCAATATAGATCCTTGTAAAGTTGTTCACAAGACCCCAAAAATATTCAAAACCTGACGGGGGAGGGGAATGCTTCCCCATAGCAGAGTGAAATTGGGAGCATGTCTGCTCTCCCTGTTTCCAGTAATCACACATTTGGCCAAAGGTATGGACAAAGCCACCTATATAATGATACGTATGTAGAGTCCCTCCATGCAGCAAGATACCAGACGCAGAGTCTAAATTGCATCTACCGAGTCTGTGCACAAACAGATGGCTTTAGCTGTGTTCAGAATGTCAGCTAAGAGCATGGAGCTCATGGGGAGAGCCAGTGAGTGTGACCCCTTTCCCCCTCCAATTATCACTTGACTGTGGTCATGCCTTCAACATCAGCCCTGCTCATGGGGCCTAAGAGCAAGCCTGAACACGCGGACAAGAAGTAGAGTTCTGCTCACAGACCCAGCTCCCAACCTGCAGATGCTCCTCAGTTCCTCTGGGCAGAAGAGGCCAGGAACTCATGGACGTCAGAGGAGGCCAGCCGTGCCCAACTCACACGTGCAGTGATCCTATTTCACAGTCTGAACAGGACTTTCCCCATCATGTCTGCTTCTTTCCAGCCACACGCACAGACTACAGCCTTCCTTGCATCTCATTTCAGTCTCCTCATGCACCTGAAGACGACACCTCTTTTCCCTACCGTCGTCTCCCAAGTCTGTCTTCTCATCTTGTTTCCCTATCATTCTCCTCATATCTGCTCTATGTTGGAATATGGAAGCCCAAGTCCATTGCACAAGAAACTAAGTCACTGAAATGAATGCCATCCACCAAGCATAATATGACTCTTTATTAGTGTGTCTCTCTACTGCCATGTGACCTACCAGGTTCTTCACCACCTTTCTAATTTCAGAGTCCCAAGTAGTCAGCAGCAGCAGCAGGAGATTTCCTGAGCTGCTAGTTCATGGCTGATGGGCTACATACAATCGAGTCACCATTTGTGCAGACCTGTCTACAATGGCCATGTAGCCAAACTTACAGAAGACGGCCCTCTGGCTGAAGGGCTGCCCATTTCAAAGGTAAAGTCCTGTTTAAGGGCAAAGAGCCAGGCCAAGGGATTGGCCAGGAAGTTGCCTCTCAACAGCGGGCACCTGGACAACAGACTGGGCAGGCACTTGACTGCCAGGAGAGGGTCATTGTATTGTACAATGGGCAAATGCATTGCATTGTGTTTCTGTTTAAATTGTAGTTTCAGTTTGTACCTGTACCTATAGATTGTATGTGTATTTTATATAAACTTGTATTCCCTTTTGTCCTTCATTTTAGGAAATGTATTCCCTGCTTTTCTTTTTGGCCATGTAGAAGTGGCGATCTTAAGTACTGACATAAATAACATGAGACCACTTTGGCCCAAGGCACTCTCATATTATTTCACAAAGTTTTAAACTCAAAGGCCCACTGAAATTCCTCACCCTTCTCATGGTGCTAATATGCATTCTGGGGCTACTGCTTGCCATATGTTGCTTTGAACATGTGCCTTCCAGATATGGCAAATAAGTACTTGCAAAGCAGTCTGGGGCAGAGGAAATATCAAAGGCAAATGAATCTCTTTATAGGGCCTACAGTTTACAAGAAAGGTGCTTATTGTCCTCCATCCTCAGATTGGAACAGCATGGTGGAAAGAGAGCGAGAGTCAGTGTGTGTGGTGGTGAAGAGCACGGGACTGGGACTCAGAGGATCCGGGTTCGAGTCCCCGCTCAGCCATGGAGCCCACTGGGTGACTTTGGGCCAGTCACAGACTCTCAGCCCAACCTACCTCACAGGGGTGTTGTTGTGGGGAGAAGATGGAGGAGGAGGAGGATGTCAGCTGCCTTGAGCCCTTTGTGGGAAAAAGGCAGGATATAAATCGCAATATAAATAAACAAACAAACAAACCCTTCTGGTCAGGAGTGTCAAGAAAAATCTATTCTGCTGTTCTACCATCCCTCTGTCTTACTTGCTACCCAACAGCAGAGATATGCAAGAAGCTTGTTTCAGTTCATTTTTCATCAGGATTTTACCCCATTCAGAACTTCTGGACTCAGACATAATCTACAGTCCAAGCCAGTACATTTCTGAGTTTGCAGTACGATTGGTGGATCAAAAAGAAAAACAGCTTTTGACAGCATATATTGATTTCTTTCTATATCCATTTGAAAAATACCCATTTCAAAAATGGGTACCTTTCAAAATGAGTATATTTCCAAAAATGTGCACAAATTAATTTCAATTGTGAGGGAAGAATGCATACATTTCAAACATGCATACACTTCAAAATGAGCGCATTTCAAAAATGTGTATAAATGCACTTTACTCTTGGAAGAATGATGTGTGTGTTTCAAAAAGGCACACAATGGAAGTGCGCATTTGGAATAGTTCACAGAGGTTGTCATGTACGAATTAAAAGCAAAGCTCACTTGAGTCAGAATGAGCTTTGAGGTGAACTTCAGGGAACTTCAGAGCTGGAGTTAGTTTGAGTCACGTATCTTTGGCCAGGCCTTCTTTGAAGAGAGTTTTTAGCCCCCTTTCCTTTTCCTTCCCTCTTCAAGCAGAAATGCAAGTTGCTTGCCGAAACCCACTTCTTCTGCCTGCTCTTTGAGAGAGCCCCTCATTCCGGAGACCATACTCCAGCTACTGGGCACAGCGGTTGGTGAATGGCACTTGACTGCCAGGAGAGGGTGATGACGATGCCCTCAAAAGCAAGGGAGGTGGAAACATCACTTTATGGGTTTTAAACTCCTCTTATTAAGCATTCAGCAAAAAGGCCCCCTGGATGCAGTTCTGGTTCCCTCCAGCGTACCATTTGGTGGTGTTTTCTGCAGACGGTGCAGTAAACAAGTCATTGGGAAGTGCATGCAAAATGTTGACAGGTTTTAAATGAAGATCTAGGATCTGTGACTGTCTCTCTGCTAAGGCCGGAAGGAGGGAGCACATTTGCATTAGCACAGTGCAATCTGTTACATGGGAAGCTGGTGCTGCCGAGTTCACATTTGTAAGCTGCATTGTGCTGCAAACTAGATTATCCTCTGGTATTTGCATCTTGCTGGGGAGGGGGACCAACAAGGTGCTCATATTTTCCAACAAAAATAAAGGAGTGGGAGCAATGAGATACACTGAATACACTGGTACACTGAATCAAATGCTTTAATCTAATGCTAGCTTTTGCACCAAGGAGGTCTCGAGCAGACCTTCTCAGTAAAATGTAGTGATGTATGAGACATATGCTTGTTTTTTATCAGGGTTTACCTGGTCCATAGCTTCTGCATGAAACATGAACTCAAACACAATTGGCATCAAAGTCTGTACAGTTCCAGATACATTTGCAGACCAGAAAATGTGTTCAACATCAAGGTTACCTTTGAAAAATGCACACAAAGAATGTACTTTTGAAAAGTGCAAATACAGCTAATCAATGGGAGAAGAGTGTGTACATTTCGAAGATGAACCTAACTGAGGCATACTTTTGGGAAAATATGAAGCTAATCATGCTTGGATTTTCAAGCAAAAAGGAAAAAGCAAAGTTCTCAAATGGATACAGACTCAAGCTGGCATGAGGTCTGAGATGCCATTTGGAGAACTTGGGTGAACTGGAGCTATGCTGATTCACACAGGAGGAGAACAACACCTGAATGTTCCTAGCCCAGAATGGAGGGTTTTCCCCAAGATTCCAAATTGTATGTGAGGTTGCTAAAGAGAGCATCAGTCATGACTGTGTTCCATGTGGTGCACACCAGCCATATTCTATTTAAAAGCAAAAGGATTTAGGAAAACAAAGATGAGCATAATTACCAAAATCATAGTCACAGAAGTATTCCAAGGCAAAAAGGATCATTTCAGTAACATGAAAACCTTTTAGCTAGTGATGAATGCCAATAGCTGCCCTTTCTTGGAGGTTATTCAGTCTTCTACACCACATAGGTTATACAATAATTAGCTCATCACTTAACTTTTATCGCTTAAAAAACCTCCAGTTGGAGCATGAGGCCTAGCCACATGTTTAACTATAACCATAGTACATATATAATTATAAACATGGTAATAGAGTGCAATCTGAATTAAGGTGATAAGAGTTTATTGTATATGTACTAATCACTAATTTAAAGTTAAGCAAAAGGAGATATTTTACACCATGTCTCTTCTGGCCCAGAAAAAGCTCACGTGTCAAGGCACATGGACTATTCCACTCCTGGGCTGATACAAAGATAGCAAAGACTATATCTTTACTTCAGTGTGCGGAGAGCAACCCGTGGATATATGAAGCGATCCTTTTTCTATTGATCGTGCTTATTTGTTCTGCTTCAACAGAGAATGTGTGTCACCACAAGTTCTGGGTCACTTTTATCTCCAACTGTGATACAGGTCCCTACTGGGGAGAATTCTAGCTGCCCAGTGATTTATAATAGAGGAGCAAGAGGGAAGGCAAAGGGCAAACAAAGGCTTTAAAGAAATGGGGAAATGCACGCACTTGTTCAACATTATATTCAATATTCATGATAGTCACTATACTTCTGATGGAGCTTTAAGTCAGGTCTTCGGCAGTACATGGACAGTTTAAACAAATTAGGCCTTTCCCTCCTAGGGACCGATGTGCTTTGTTAGTTCAAAGCAATTGGAGATGGGATTCTGACAAGGGGCCCCCATATGCTTCTACTAACAATGTCCGCTAAGGTAGCAGCATCTTCAGGTTTTGAGGGCCCTTGGGCAAATCACCAACAATGCGTCTATCTTCTCACCACTACTGCATTTCTCCTTCTCCTCTGTTATCATTGATACCACTTGCTTGTTTGATAGGGAAAGAGCCAAGAAGCAAGTCAAAAGTAGCATCTCCTGCTCTTCCTTCATGACTCCACCATTGTCTGGGACAGAGTGAAAGGCAGGTGAATAATTAGGTCACAATGGTGAAGAGGAGGTGCATGTCCAAGAGCCTCTTGTCAGTGCTCGCCTCTTCACCTGTGGCCCCTTGGCAGGGATCTGACTATGCCTGTCATTCATGCTGACCCTCCATCCCATCTCAACACACTTGTCTCCAGGAAAAACAGGCCCATTGCAGTACCAGCAACCAACAAGTCCCTCTTTGGTGATTCACTCCATAGTAAATAATGTAAAGGAATCATTTACTTCTTGACTGTCTGCTTGATTGTTTTTGTTTGCTACAATTTTAAGGTAAAGAATAATCAAGAGCAATGTATGGATGCTATAAAATCCATTCTGACTGAGTTCAGACAACATGACAAGCCATGGTGGGCTGCTGCCATTGTTGAAACCAGTTATGGTATTTCACTATGGTAAGTCTGGTCTTTAGAAGCCATGATAAGAAACAATGGTTTGATCTATGATTATTCTGTACTGAAATAGCTTGTGTCGTCTGAATCATGCAACTACCACAGAGTCACCTGAAAAAAGCAGGAACTGTTCCAGCTATCCTGCCTCTGTGGGTGCCCCAATGATGAAGAAGCAGGCAACACAGGGAAAGGGTGATGCACCTTGGGATTGAATTTCAGGTGCAGTGACTGAGAGAGATGCTTGTCAACAGTGGGAGGACTGAGTAGGGAGGATGGACACATAGAACCACTTGATCATCTGTCATGGTAACCACACAGGTTGCTTGTCAGCTTGTTTGAACCCAGCCTCCTCCAATTCAGAGTTGTGCAATTTCACAGTCTCCAAAATAAGTATGTATCTGCAAAATTCAGAAATACCCCCAAAATGTGTGGGGGCATTTTTGGACCATAAGGAAGGCTGAGCGCTGAAGGATTGAGGCCTTTGAGTTGTTGTGTTGGAGGAGACTCCTGCGAGTCCCTTGGATGGCAAGGCAATCAAACTGGTCAGTCCTAAAGGAGATCAACCCTGACCGCTCTTTAGAAGGCCAGATACTGAAGATGAAACTCAAATACTTTGGCCACCTAATGAGAAGGAAGGACTCCCTGGAGAAGAGCCTAATGCTGGGAACGATAGATGGCAAAAGAAGAAGGGGACGGCAGAGAATGAGGTGGCTGGATGGAGTCACGGAAGCAGTTGGTGTGAGCTTGAGTGGACTCCGGGGGATGGTGGAGGACAGGAAGGCCAGGAGGAATGTTGTCCATGGGGTCATGATGGGTCGGACACGACTTCACGACTAACAACAACAACATGAAGTAAATGTGCATTTTGGGTCTATTTAAGTATTTGTGTGACTAAATTTGCATAAAACAATGTAAAATGAAAAGTTCCTCAGGTCCACAGGATCCATGCAATTTAGAAGGGTCAATTCACTGTGGAATCCATGAGTTTATTCTTAATCTGAACTCATCTGAGTCCACTGAGGATTTCTCCAACATCCCTAATAAGCAATAACACACTGAGATCCTGAAGTTGATTCATGAAAAATCTAGTGAGTTCTGTTGCTACCATTCCAGCCTATTCAACATGGGAACTCATACAGCATAAAGGGCTTGCAACAGTTGCCACCAATGCCTCCATAGAGGAAATTCAGCAGGAGACCCTCACACTGGCTAAATTGGCTCCGAGATTCACCAAGCTAGGAGATGTGGCAGAGATCAGAGCTTATTTGTGCCTTCTTCCCCCAAAGAGTGTAAGGAGTATGTTGACTCATCTTGGTTAAGGCCTTGGATAAATGACATCATCACAAATAAGACGGCCAAAATCCTGAAGAATCCAAAATGGAATGCAAATGAGAAATATTACATAGCATCATTCTCAGAGTTAAATCAACCACTTCAGAACAGGATCAATATCAGGAAAAAATGTTTTTGTTGATGTCACTTAAATTGAAATACATAAATGGATAGAAGAGCCAGCCAAACCAGCAATAAGCTATACTGTTACAGGTACTTTAAATAATTGTGGCACTGGAAAAATACATCATTATAGCAAAATGTGTAGAACTAGAGAGCTATGTCATGACCCATGCTGCTGGTCTGATCAGAAATAAACATAGGCAGCCTGAACATTTCAGCTTATCACTTAAAAGGTGCTGGACTGAAGTTCTGATACCCCCAGGGAGATCAGTGGACCTAAGACAGGCCTTTCTGTGGGTGGTAGAGAGAGGCCCAGCAGCCTGCAATTCTGATAGTCCCAAGGAAATGATTTCAGGAACAAAGAGCTCCAAGGGTTAGTGGCCTTTTGTGGAGACTATGTGAGTCATCACTGGTACGCCATTCTGGGAGTCATCACTGCTCCTCCTACAGCTTTTTCTGTATAGTGAGAGATGAGTTGATAGGGAAGGTTTTATAAAGGAAACATGGAAGCCTTGTGGCATTTCATACCAAAAAGCCACAAGTGGCGCTCCAGATCTCTTGAAAGATGACAAATATGGAGATGCTTCCAGAAGAGCCATGCATTCACATACAGGTATGTGTTCCTGAGAGAGAAGTTGAGAAAGAAGGGATGAATGAGGTCTGCCTTGCTGAGAAGTAATTGTGTTAGACTTAACAGAGACTTCTGACACTTGAAAGCAAGGGAGCAAAACTTCAAGGTCAGGCCCAAATCCAGCTCTCCTATGGGCCTCTGTGATTCCCCACAACGCCATGAGTTTCTTTCCTGACCCCATTCCCTTTCCAATAATCACTGATTATTTGGTGGTACCCAGGCTTTTGAGCAGTTTCTTCCCATTCTAAAGGGTTGAAAGTCATTCCCTAAGGCTTAGTTGTTGGTGCCACTAAAAGCTTTAGGCTTAAATATGCTGATATTTCTCTGCCCTTTTGTCTTTGGTCTCATTCCTTTGTCTTCAGTGTGGCCCAACAAGAGGAATGAGGTCCCCAAAAGCTTCCCCAGACTGGAAATCAGCCTTCAGGCTAAAAGAGGTTCAAGAACTCTGGCTTAAAGTCTAAGAATGATGTTCTGTACTGCAATCAAGTTTGCAAACTTTTCTGTGATCAGGAGGATTAGCAGCTTGCTTTGAAAAAAATGAATTTAAGCATCTGTCATATATAAAGACACCTTCATTATATGCTGTTTATGATCTTAGGTTTGGACAAAACAGATCATCCAAACTAACCCGACAGGAAAGAGAACCAATCTCAGGATGTAGGAATAAAAATATTCCTCACAGTTAACCAAGAGCATTTTGGCCCTGTGGCATATATTTCTGGCCCATCTTCAGAGGTTTAAACAGTAGATAGCCTGCAGAGATCTCTGCGAAGTGCCTCATATGCTAATCCTGCAGCTGGATCCTATCCAGCCATCCAGACCTTCTCCCAGCAGCAGTCTTGCTCAGAACTCATCAACGTATACAAGTTTAGTCCACCCACCCCTTTCACAAGTGCCTCTCCCACTCCTTGGCATGCTTTCTTGCCAATTCTTTTTGTTGTGATCTTAGCAATTGCATGCACTTGTCTAGGAAATAAGAAGGTCAAGTCTGACTAATGGATAGATGGTCCTTAGCAGCTCTCATCTGCATGCCATACTCTCATTAAGCTGTAGGCAAACTGGAGAAGATTCAGAGTACAGAAGATTGAGAGCACTGATTTTCAAGCCTGAAGAGTCAGTTTTTGTGCTGTCCATCCCCACTGTTCAGATGCACAAGGCACTTCACAACAGACCTGCTTGTCAGAGTCCTGTGCAAACTGTACAAGTCCCATAACTGGCTTTCCACAGGGATTGGAGTCGAACAATAGGATAACCCTCACTAAGGGACTGCGTAGGATTGAAGGTGGGTTGTAACTGAACCATGGCCTAGTACTGAAATGTCTGACCCCAGCTGTGTTCAAAATATGCCAGGTGTGTATTTCTTTTGTACCTGAGGCTTTGTTCTTCTACTATATCCCCTGCTGCTGATGGGACAGCTGTTCTGGGATGTTCTATTGCATAAATATGTGTTTATCAGTACTGTTGTGTGATGCAATAGTCATTTACATGCATTGTCATACTGCTTTGTAATCATAGGGATACATAAGCACTTGTGCTTGCATATTTTACCCTAGATCAACATAGCATCACACGTTATTTGTCACTTTTAAATATTTAGAGGCATTTTGTTTATGTTAATATATTAGGCTGGATCATACCTGATATCCTATGATTTGCTGAGATTACAAGAGATTTCCCGGTACAATGGGGCTTTAATATCATGAGAACACTTATACTTGGGTGAAAAGGGGTTAAGATATTGTGAAAGGAATGATGCTGTGGGAATAGATATGGTTGGATCCAGAC
>NW_025335268.1:124927165-125072093 GCF_004798865.1 Varanus komodoensis
CAACAAGGATTCCAGGGCAGTTTACAAAAACCAACTTTAGTGGAAGTAACTCCAAGTTAGTTCTATGACAATCTGACATAAGGCCAGGAGACGTGGGAGCAGTCATCCATCTTACATTGTGAAAGAAGTAGAGATGATCATCTACCAAGTATTATAGAAAGCCAACACAAGTTTTCCTAGTTAGCACAACAAATATCCACGGGCTACATGAGACCTCTGTTTCAGGTTTTCATGAAGTAAGTAGCATAAGAACCTAACATATGCAACACTTGTAAATGGAGACAGATTTTGCTAGGATTGATCTCATCAGCACTTCAAAGTCTTCAGCTTATCATTTTCTAGTGTTGCTCCTGTACACCTGAATTTGGTAACTCTCAATTACTGGTGCTTTTTCATCGAACTTACCTTTAAAAAAAACCCTTACTTTTGAAAAATAACTGAGGCCTAAGCAAAGTGATGCCCATGAAAAAAGTAGAGAGAGTTCAATGCATTCATAGCCTATAGTTGAATTTAGTGACCTAACAAGAGAAACATTTTCCCTTCAAAATTGTCTGTTTTTAGGACATGCACATTAAATAGCAACACACTTGAAATTCTGATGTTCATTCAAAGCAACTTGTGGTTTACAGGCTGCATGCAGCCCCCTGGCCAGTTTTACACACACCCCCCAACAGAGTCTACTGCTGCCAAATATGCCCCTGCGATTCATTGGTGCAGCAGCGGCAAGGTGGGGATGGGGGCCGGGAGAGGAGCTGAATGAACTTTTAAAGAAAGGTGCCCAGGGAGTATATGCCATGTTTTCAATCAAAATCAAATTGCTAGAATACACATAAGTGGAAAACCCATGGTGGGGGCAAGGTTCTGTAGAAATTTCTCTTTGAATGCCTAGCTCAGTTACCAGAATTAGAAATGTGAGTTGTCACATCATAGAGTGGTGGGGAGAGCAGGACTTGGGAAGACTGGAGGTTAAAAAAAGCTTATTTGGGCTATGAACCTCACTGGATGACACTGGCCAGCCAGTGATTTTCAGCCTACCCTACCCACATGATTGTTACAGGGAGAGAATGGATAGCTACCATTTATGTCACCTTGAGCCCCTTGGAGGAAAGGTGGGAGTCAGCATCCAGGGCTTAGGAAGCTACTTAACTAGCAGGGTCACCAAGACCCAGGCAAGGACTTGAGGTTCAGTCCAAATGAAAGTGAAGCAGTCCAAGCTCAGAGCCAGGAGTAGGATACCAAAGCAGAATCAGTCCAAGAGGTAAGTGTGGTCAAACAAGCCAGGAGTGAGAAAACCAAGGTGACAATGCTGAGGGGAACAGGTACCTGAGGTCTGAAGCAAGAAGCCAGGCAGTGTTCAGGAACACAGTCCAAAAACAAGAAGCACTCCAGCAAGTCAGAGGACCTTCACTACTAAGGAAGCTTCTGGAGGGAAGAGCTAGTTCCTATATAGCTTTTGCTCCAGGGCTCCCAGGTTGGGCTCATTAGAGCCCTGGCAGCTGCACTAGATTGGAGCAGCAATCCTGCAACTTCCAGGGCTGCTATGCTAATCCTTGGCCAGCAGAGGGAGCCCCGAAACTGCCCCGGATTGTGACAGTGGGTTATTATTGCAATAAATAAATACCTGGATTTCCACACATGCACCAACTCCATTGCAGCTCATTTGCTTAGGAGGGAAAAGGTATGTCTTGGCTTGAGGAGCCTCAGGAAACAGCCTCTAGTACTGAAATGTATATACATTTCTAGAGCAAGGATATTATCCAGTTTGCCACTGATTTCAACAGACAGTGGATTGCTCCCTCAAATTATCAAATTCACAGAACCTGGCACTGGGACCAAATGTATTGACAGTGACCAAACTCTCTAGGAAACATTTCTGAAGTCCTCAGTAACCTGCCCTACCAGATTTAGTCCTAAACTCCCTCCTACAGTCCTATGCCACCTGCTCAATAAGGACAAATGGGCTGTGGCCTGCGGTTATCAGGAACAATTTGTTTTAGATAAACCATTATCCATCTTGTTGATTTTATTGTAGTTGCTGGCCTTACAGAGATTTATCTGAAGGAAGTGATCATTAGCCAATCTGCACATTAGCATTGATTACTGTTCTTTCTGCAAGCCCAACTGAGTGCTAAGCTTGCTTAGTAGCAGTGCTATAGTTGGAAACATCAGTTCCCCAAAACACTGTTTTCTAAATACCTCCCAAGAAGGATTATCTCCATGTATATAATACAAAGTAACTTGGTGAAACCATAGAAAATAAGACTGTAACATATATTGGTCCAGATTAGTACACAAGGCTGGAACAGAGTAATCTCAAATTCTTAGGTCACAGAAATGACCTGCTAATTTCACCTGGTCAAGATACTGTATTATGCCCATTTTTGGATTTTGTGTCAAAAAGTTGTCCCAATCTGGACCATTTTCAATGCATATTTCCCCAAAAGCCCCTCAAAACTGATTTTCGTGCCACTGCTCACCTCCATTCTTGGAAGCTGATTGAACACTATTTTGTTTGCTTGCTTGCTTTCTGTCAAGTATCTTCTCAACCATATAATGGACACAGCCAATTATTATATTCAGGATTTTAATCTGTAAACTGCCCAGAGTGCTTTGACTTTTGGGTAGTATAGAAATGTAAATATATTACAATGTATCCCATTGTTCCCTTTCTGAATGGGTGTAGGTGGTGAGGAAGAGCGTCAGGTTTGCCTTGAATTCATGTCAGAAGAAGCAGCTTGTGATTGCTATATGGCTGCTGCCTGAGCTGCCATATGCTAGCAGTTCCACACCTGCAACCTCATTTCCTCTACCTCCTATTGCCTGGTAAGATGGGCAAGCCCTTGACCCCTGTTCATCCCATAAATAAAATCACTACATGAAGAAGCTTGTAAACAGAGCTGGGAAGCTGAGGTCTGCTCCGATTCGACCCTAACATTTAATACTAAGATTTGAAAGAGGCACTGTCTACTTTCTAGGCATCATATTCTTAAGTGCGCTAACTAGAATCAAAGCACATTTCTTCAAAGACATAAACTTACTGTCCAATAATTGCAAAACTGCTGATCTAATTATATAAACAAGTTTGTCTGATCAACTGTCCTTAACATAATAAGCCATAGACAAATATACAATTAAATCTAGGTAAAATCTATCAAGTCACTGGAAAAATTACAAATGAAAGCCGTCTTAGATGCAATCATTTTCAAATCAATCAAACCATCCCAGGTTTACTCAGTCTGAGAAAACAGCTCAGTCCAATAAAAAGTGCCAAATATATTTTGAGTCTTCTTTTCATTAGTGGCTGCTTGCTAACAGCTAAAATTCATTGCATTTGAAATCTGAATTGGTTGGTTTTACCTGAATTTAATTGTATGTTTGTACATGTATTATTAGTATATTAAAGTGTTTTGATAGAATTTGTTTATATAATTAAAATCTACCTGTTATTATAATTGTGTTTAGCCATGGATTGTCATTCTAATTTGCAGAGTATGTGTTGGGGCAAGCCCAGTGGCAAGCCCAGACTGTGCATGATCATAATTAGACTGTTTACTTTGAGAGCACCTTCTGTTGCAGCTTTCATCCAGACATGCAGAAGGTCACTGGGGTTTTTAATAATCCCAGTGCAAGAGCACCCAAGCAGACCTACTAGACTTGTGAGCATGGAAATGGTACATGAGTGCCACTGAAATTTTCTGTGGAGTATCCATCTTAAAAAGGTGGAAAGCTATGCACATACAAGTTTAAAGGGGAAGATAGATGTGCTACTGTGAAGCTTTATTTTTATTATTTTTATCCTTGGCTAAGGACAAGTCACCTGCACAAGAGACTATGAGCAAGGCAGGGCGGGGCCTCGTTCAGCAGCAAGAGAAACCTATTTCCAGCTGTTGCAAAGAAAAGGTGCTGTGGTTCTTCATCTTGACAGATGCCAATGGAAAAATCAAGGGGTATCCTGGGCCCATGAGCCCTGCAATGTCCACCTCCGATTTAGTCAACCCCCTGAGTAGAGTGGCAAAGCTCCCTTGGGCAGCAGATTCTGGGTGTCACAGAAGGGCATGAAATTACTAGCAATTTCCTTCATTACCCCTGTATTGTTATTGTTCTTACCACCACGGGATGGAAGCAGTGCTTGCAGGGTTTGCTGCATGACTTACCAAAGTAATTTGGATGGCTTTGGGTACTATGCACCTTAACTTGGATGGGGAGAAGTTATTGTTTGTGCTTTACTTCAGGCAACAGAGGTCTTGAGCTGGTCCTGCCCCTGTGCTGCAAAGCAAGCCCATCCACCCATTAAGCCCTGATTATCATTTGCCTGAATTCAAAGAGCCACAATCTTAAGTGGTACACTTATGTCTGAGCTGAACCACTGCAGACGGCAAGGCTGCCATGTCTGAATAATTCCCTGCACACAGATCACTAGCATTCCAAGAAGAAAGCTGGGATGCTAAATATCTAGCTGGTATCTAATTTTCTATGGTATTCAGCCATGAGAGCCCCCACATGCCATCTGCCAGGCTGCAGCCCTAAGCACAGCTTTACTACCATATCATCTCTGTGAGAAATAGACCTAATTCTGTGTGCCAGAACTGTATCCCTTTACACTTGTGTACCACAAACGGAGCCATGGCTTTTTCAACTGGCAGGTTTGTCAACAGCAGTTTGTGGCCATGGTGTGGAAGCCACGCTGATTCAGTGGTGAGAATTTGTATGTAAAGAAGTTTGGCATCTTGTGAAAACACACACACACATCTGCACACACAATCGGGAAGGAGAAGTGAATGGCCTCTAAGAGGCCAGAGAGCTGCTGAGGGCTTTGAGTGGAAAGGGATAAGAACTCTGCACTAGCTCAGTTCCTTGGCCAAGTGTATAAACTGAACTTTGGATGCCAGCCAGTGTATGCAGTCCAGGTCACAGAATGCCACATACAGGGAGAAACAGAGCCACTCCGAAGACGCCTACAGAGTCAATAGCTCTGGAATTGACCAGCAAACTAAGCCAACATTTATTTTATTTAAAACATTTCTATATGCCGCCCCCATTGCAGCAAAGCCTCGGGACGGCTACTATATACACACACACACACACACACACACACACACACACACACATTTAAAACCCCCCTGGTGCATTCTCAGCTAATTTAAAATCCTAATAAATACAATAATTTAGCAATTAAAATAAGTTTTAAATAAAAAGGTCACATATTAAAAAGAAATATTGGGGTCACAGAGCATTTTGCCAGCCTAGGAATGCTGTTTGATTATCTCTGTTCTCCTCATCACCATTCACTGACCCCATGCTTGACAAGTGGAAGGATCCAAATCCGATCCCTGGCTTCTCTTGGTAGTACAAGAGGAATGTTTGCCTGAAACGCTGCCAGTCAGTGTCAACAACGCTAGACTAGAGGGACCAAAGCTCAGACTCCAAATAAGACAGTTTCCTATGTCAGCCCTGTGAATGCTATTAGGCAAATGCAGTACAGAGCATTATTATTATATATCACATGGTGAGGAGGGAGAAACATGTCAAAAATTATTGCAGGCTAGTGAGAAGCAGAATGAGATGGAATAAGGCTGCTGGCAGAGAGCTGTAAACAGCCTTTTAAGAACCAAATATATATCCGCATGCTTGATCTTCAGGTCCCTCAACATTTTGCATAAAATGTAAACTATTTTAGACTCCTTGTGGATTAACTGAAAACGGGGCTTCCCCCTCCTTGCACAGCAGCAGCACTGGTGGGAAAAGGAACGAGTCCACTAAGTTAATGTAGTGCCACTGACTTCAGTATGAGCGCGTTATGTTATATCAGCACTTGTAGCATAAAGTACAATAGCTCAAAAATTATTTGCCCTCACTTATTGCATCTGTCCCTGAATATTTCCATATAATTCCCCCATTAGTCTACCTGAGCCCGTACAGCCATAAAAAGCAAATGATCTGGGCTCTCGTTCACTCCGGAAAAGAATGCCATCAATCAAATACTACCCAAATTCAAACAGTAGCATCTTTAATACTGGTGTTTATGTACTAGTCTGGAAACTCTCTGGTGGGTTTTTCAGGTGTCAGATGGAGTTGTGGCATATCTTTGACATGTTAATGGAATGATCAGAGAGTTACAGAGGGAGAAGAAATATTATGCCACAGCGGCTAGGTTAACTGCGTCACTTTTCAGAGCCGAAACCGCACTCCACAACCACAGGCCTCTCAAGGAATCCCCTGAATTCCAGCCACACACACGCACACATGTGCATGCACAAAAACGGGGTGGGGGACAGGATTCTGCCTTTGCACGTTCATTGCTTTGGCATTCTTTCATCTTACTCGGCCAAGACAGACAAATTGTACTACAGACCCCAGTAGAGCTA
Source organism: Varanus komodoensis (assembly GCF_004798865.1). Taxonomy (NCBI): domain Eukaryota; kingdom Metazoa; phylum Chordata; class Lepidosauria; order Squamata; family Varanidae; genus Varanus; species Varanus komodoensis. The sequence continues at coordinate 124,933,531 of NW_025335268.1, forward strand.
AGCGAGAGAGGGGTGAGGAATCGGGGGGGGGGAAGCTGGCAACACACACACACAAACCCCTGGAGGAGATCATTTCAACAGCTTGTGCTGCAACAAATTTCTGTAACTATACATTCAAAGAATATCATGCTGTAAGTTTAGCCACTAATGGCCATAACTATGGAAGAGGGCAACACGGATGGTGACGGACAGAAGAGCCAGGGAGATCTAGGCTCCATTCTCTACTTCGCCAGGAAATTCACTGTGCGAGCTTTGGCTCATCACAGTATCTTAGCCTGACCCACCTCCCAGGGTTGTTGTGAACATAAAATAAGATAATCTTGATGTTCCCTACCCTGAGCTGCTTGGGATGCAAATGTGATTAAGGAAAGCTGCATCTGTCAGAGCTAAACAGCTGTAAGAAATCTCATTAGGAGCGCCCGAAGTCCTATAGAGTCCAGCGTTCTGTTTACACAATGACCTATTCACTGCCTGTAGGGATCCCACAAATTGGACATGAGTGCAATATCGTCCTCCTGCTCCTATTTCCCAGCCTCCAGCATGCAGAGGCAGAGTGTCTCTTCTACTGGAGACAGTATGTAGCCATCATGCCTACTAGTAACTGGATCATGGCTGGATCCTTTGTGTTCCTTGTAAACACCTCTGCAGTTTCAGTGAGTGCTAAGAATGGCACTTCTCAGCCCCACAAATAAAGAGAGGGAGGTTCAAGTTTTTGTAAGCCTTTATGGGAAAATGACAGCAGACACACCACACAGACAACTTTCTAAAATCAAACACACTCATCATTTAGAGAGGAAACATAACAAAAAGTGCATTAAATGGGTGTTCTATCCACATGAGTATTGCACAGATCTTCATCTGGGTCATCTGAAGATACCATAAAGTTTTGGTTGCAGGAATGCAGGATTAAAAAGCATTGTTAAGAGCACAGCAATGCCAGGGGCAAAAGAAAAGTTAACTACAGCGAGGAGAGACAAAACATCCCTATAGAATTCTTTGATTTGCACAATTTGAACATTTTAGCTCTGACAATTTACTGCTGATAATGATGCCTCTTTCCTGGATCCACAACCCTATTTCACTTTTATGGATTTCACTGAAGGCACCAGTTAACTGCAATATCATGCATTTCTTCAGGCTCCCAAAATCTTATGAGTCACACCGGGAGTGAAATGAAAGAACACAGAACTGTGCTGGGAAGACTCATCCTGCACAAAACACAGAAACTCTTGAAAATCCATCTGAAGAAGGGAAGAATACAAGCCCATTTTATGGCTGAGTGAATGAAGTGCAAAGTGATATGTGCCATTCATTGCTCAACTTGGCGCTTTGGTCACACATGAAAGATTTCCTGCATGGATATGACTCTAATGCAGAAAACTGCATACATTCCACACTGTACATGGGTATGCAAAGAATGCACATGTTTCACTGTCCAGACCTGCTGCCAAACCTTGCCTCAGATTTGGTCTTCGGTCACAAAATACCTGTGACAAAATACAGACAGAAGCAAAGAGATAGGAGCTATAATTTATGTAAAGTAGCCCCAAGTCCCTTACATGCTCTCCACTTCCATCCTCTTCCACTCCATCACATATGGAATATATTATAGAAATCCCACTTTTATGTCTGTAACTCTAGCCAGTAATCGGCATGTGTGTCTCTTTTTCCACCCAGGAAACAGAACCTGCCAATAAAGTGATTAAAAGCCATTAATCCTAAATAACCTGATTCCCCATGCTGATAGCTCAAATAGGCAATAGCTACCACCTTGCTTCTGACACTATAGCAGTTGTGAATTGTGCCAGTCTCTGTTTTTCTCACTTTAAATCAATGCCACTTTCCCCACCTGCACTAATCCTCTAGAAAGCTAGGACAGCCCTATCACAGCATAATATTCCAATTAGCTTACACCAGTGCTTTTCCCCCCATTTGTGAGGTTATTACAGAGGACTTTACTTTGGCTGTGAATTTTATTACAAATATTGTGTTAAGTATAGCAGAACAAAATAGAGAGATGGTTTTAAACTTGCTTTAAAAAACATTTAATCTTCTAGCTATGGATAGAGTGTCAGTAGCATGTTATCCCCCAAATGTTTAAAAATGTTCAGTGCATAACCTTATTTCATTGATGCCTACATGAATTACCATAACCAATACCATGAACCTTTACATAATCATGACCTAATTAAAATCCACTTAACCATTCTCACCACCAAATGCAATCCCATTAATGTCAGGTATCTCCTAATGTTTTTACCACCTACAAGCCCTTATGGAAGTTCAGGACTAGGAAAGAGCTAGTTATCAATCATAAGTCTGGCAATTAATAAACATTGACCTCAGCAAGCAGACTTTTAAAGAAGAACATTCTCATTGCCGGAAGCAGAGTCTGCTCAACTGAAGCCAGGTGGTTAGCTAAGACTTTGGTTCAAAGCTCCAGTGCCTTAGAAGGAGATAGCTCTAGTGGAGGCATTGATCACAGCCTGTCTCTCACTGTCTGGCTCTAACATGGCATTTCCATTCAGGCTCTTTCCTCAGTTTTAAAAGTAAACCAGTTTTTATCACAGTGAAAATGAAAAGCACAGAGAATTGGGTGATCATGATAGACAGATCACAGGATTCCACAGGGAGAGTGACGAACTGTAATGTAAGCAGAATAGTGGATTCATACCGGTGCTAGTAAACAAAGACATCCAACGCATTTCAGTGCTGGGGAAGGAAGAAGGGAACACAGCCAGTCTTCATTTTTGCACTTGCCAAAGGCACTGAAATGTTATGTTTGTGATAGCCTCTTGCTGAGGGCAACACCATTTCCAAATGACAGTGATGTCCATGGTGCATTGAGACACCAAGGAAAATCAGGTGCCAGGATCTTTAAAATGAGCTCACATTTCTCTTATGTGCATCCGTATACCAGGATATCAACAGGTTGTGCACCTGGCACCCCCCTTTTTTCAGACAGCCAACACTGGATGTCTTAGCGCTGGCAAATATGCGAAGTATTTCCAGTGGCGCGGATCCTGATATCCCCAGAGTAGTTTCTTGCCAGGCCATGATGCGTAATGCATATGCATGTAAAGTCATCCATTTCCAAGAGACAATTTCCGTGTTGCTACAAAATAACAATAGTCAAGAGAGACTGAATGATCGTGACAGCTGCGAGCACACTCAGGTGGCTAGCAAAGATTATACAGGGAGAAATGGGTGTGGAAGGGCTACATTAATTTCAGGATAGGTGTTTCTAATTCTTCTGCAATTTTATTTATTTGATTTATATGCCACCCAATTAGCTGGGTGGCTTGCATGCAGTCAAGAAATAGCTGAATGAGAGATGGAGAGAATCCTTGAGCCATATAGTAGAAAAGTTATAAAGCTTTGTGTCTTTCTGGTGCTTATTGGCAATAGTTTTGGACTCCTGCCAGTGGGAGAGAAACCAGAAATGACTCCCTGGTTGCTTTCCAGGACAACACTGACTAGAAGCCAGCAAGAGAATGCTATAAAGAAATTGTCTGTAAATATTGTCACAGTTTGATAGGAGCTTTAAATTCTGAACTCATATTTAATATGGCATAGCTGATGTACATTACTCATGTTAAGGCTACTTTATACCTACAACCATTTTGGGAATAAGATGACTCTGAAGTAACAGCTTCCTTGCTGTCTTTCTACACTGTCCTCTCAGCAGATGAGACTGGATATAGGACCCAGGTCTAGAACAGTCAGGTTGCCGACACATTATTCAATGGTCATCTAGTACAACCCCTTGCAGATGCAGAAAATCCAGTCCTGATAGGTGTCCATCCAGCCGCTGCTTCAAAAGCTCTAAAAATGGATAGTCCATCACTTTATGAGGCAGCCTAGTATTGGACGGCTCATGTTCTCAGTATGCTTTTGCTATTCTTTCATCAAAATTGTTCTTATTACTTGAACCCACTGTTTCAGGTCATCCAGTCCAAAGCAACAGCGAACAAACTGGCTACATTATCTAAGTTACATTCAACTATTTGAAGATAGCCATCACATCACCTTTTAATGATATCTTTTCCCAGCTAAACTTACCTACCTCCTTCAACCTTTCCTCATCAGACTTTGTCTATGGAGAGCTAAACAGAGAGTGAGATGGCACTACAACCAATGATTCTCATGCTCTGGGCCCTTTAAAAGATTATCTAAATAGTGAACAAACCTAAATAAATGGTCCTCTGGATGAAGGATACATTTTGTATGTTCCCGTGGGGTTATTTTCATCTTATAAAGACATTTAACAACCAAATATCCTGAAAGAGCAGTGTGCAGCTTCATCCCATGTTTTACCCATAGAATAGTCCATCATGATAGTGTGAGGCTGGTGAAATCATTATATAAATATGTAATATACCCAGTCTGGACTTTTTTCTGCTTCAAAATAGAATGCAGAACATTCTGCAGTAAAGAACACTTGGTCTTATCCGCATGTCCCTGAGTATAATGATAAAACTGATTAATCCAAGAGTTGGGAAACCATGGCCCTCTGGATGTTGTTGGGCTACAGCTGCTCAGCATCTCTGACCACTTTTGTCTGAGAAAGACACAATCCAACCACACCTGCAGGGCCATATAGTCCCCACCCCTGGATGAATGGATTTGGATATTTACTTCTGAAATGTAGGTGAAGTGGAAATTACCTCTTAAATTCAGGGGAGGATAAAAGTGAGCTGAGGTTATTCCTGAATGTAAAACTCCTTATCTACAGGTGGTGCCCAGGTTGTCCTCACCTACTGAGCTATGGATTCTCCTATTTGTTTCAGTGCCACCTTGCAAAATCCTCTCCAACCCAGAGTCAAAGGTGAGTCAACAACAGTAATGACTCATACTTGAGCCTCATAAGTGCTGATATAATCAGATTGATGGTGGTGATTTTCTGAAAGGAAGAGGCTCCCTGCCAGGGTTGAAATGGGCATGACAAACTTATTACAGCAAAACAAATGAGAGTGGAAGCTGTAATTCAGAAGGGACTAGAAACTGTTATGTTAGTTTTATGTCCCATCAACTTTCCTTTTATGCAGAAATCCCAGATCTGTTTTTACAAAAGCTCTTTTCGGAGAGCTTTCCCAGAGGAAAATACATACCAGATTATGCTTGAGCTAAGCTTTGAGTCTGATGTTCAGATATGTGTTTCAAAAGCAAGAATGCTTTTAAAAAATGCAAAGGAAGGGAGAAGGTCTGGCCTTCCTCTTTCTGCCCTTCATCTTTAAATGCCACCAAGCCAAGATACTTGATGCTTTTTCCCCACCAGTTCACACTCAATTTACAACACATCGCCTGTCCCAGCATAGGCAGCAATTATTTACTGCCTGCAGCGAAAACACAGACCTTTGCTCTTATGCTTCTGGCAAAGACTGAGACAAGTAGAAGTTAGTCACTTGTCTCTTCCCACTACCAGCCACTGCCTCCTTCTCTTCCTCTTCAGAGATTCCATTCAAGCAATGCAAAGAAGTGAACTCCCCAGCATATCTTTTAGCCCAGACAAGTAGTGACATGAGTATGAGATAGCTTGGACAACTGTCATGCCTAGAACTCTTTGCCTAGAGGTCGACATATTATCTCTTCTGCAGACGGTATTAAAATGCATCCCCTTGCCAAAGAGATCAAATAATTCTGCACTGAGCTAGATGGACAGGAATTAAATAGATGGTTTCCTGTTTAATCTCAAAAGAAAAAGAGCCAAAGGTCCATAGCCTTGAGGGGTGTGTGAGCATTATCTCTGAGGCAGCAAAGCATCAGAAACACCTTTCCAATTCCAGGGGTAGCGCTTAGTAAAAGGGGTGGAGGGAGAAAGCTAATCTGAGGACTGATTAGCACAGCACCAAGGGGAGAGCAGTTCACAGTGCTCTGGGGCTTGCAGATGAAAACTATTAATGCAATTAACTGAGAAGAGAAGTGTGCAGTGGAATTGAAATAGCCTCTCCAGGCATCCAAACCATCTCGAATAGGCACCACATAGCACTACATCACCCAGGTACTGACTGGATCTCTCTTCATTATCTCGGTCTTCCTCCCCACACCAGCCCCAGTGTGGTTACATGCCTTCATCCAACAGCAAAGAGTGTCACTCTCTGCTCTGCTGTCTTCCTTCTTAAAAATAACAGCTGTATTGTTTCAATACCTTCCCACTGCAGCCCCCACTGATGCAGGTTTCTACCTTGGGCACCACCAAAACATTTCAGGGTTTTAAACAAAATAACAGTTCATCGTGCATGCCATGTTTTACAAAGAGGGGATGTGCCACAGCGCTCGTCTGTTCAATCAAATACCCCTGCTTTTGCTGCAGCTCTTTCCTCTGCCTGCCCTCCATATTAGGCTCCCGCTATATTGACCAGAGACAAGGAATGTTTCCCACATCTCCTTCCCAGTTCAACTTGGCAATCCCAGTGATTCATTGCAAACCATTAGCAGGACCCCTATGCTCATCCTTCATTGTCCATCCAATCCCCCTAGCAGTGCTGATGTGTTCATTAGCATATCCTCCAACATCAAAGCTCTCAACCCACAGCAAAGTTCTTCACATGTGGCAAGTTCTTCTATCACTGTACTATAGTAAGAAAGCTGGGACAATAGCTTGCTCCTAAGACACCCAAATGCAGAGCCACACACCCCTTGGTGAGATGTAATCTTGGTGATCTGAAATATTCTCAGAATGCAGTGGGGAGGCATTTCCAATCCTGTGATATAGAACAATTGCAAGCTTTTTTATTCAGAGGAAGAGGGCATAAATAAGAAAGAGAGAGAAGAGAAAATTACTTCCCAGCCAATTCAAGGAGATCTCTCCAAACCCCATTTACCGCTAGCAAAGCAAAACGGAGAACTCACCGTCAGAGACCAGGCGAAGTTGGATGAAATCCTCCCATTCTGGCATTTTTTTAAAAAATCCACATTTTCCTGCAAGCTTCACTTTCCTAAGAAGCTTGGCACAAAGCTATTCCAGACGCTTGTGCTGCTCAACTCCTTAGGGTTTTGTATGTGTTTCATTTGCTCTCCCTTGCATTCTACCTAATAGCCAAAGACGGTTGTTATCGAACTAGTCTCTTTCTTCTGACCAGGACCAGGATCAGGAAAGGTGCGGGTCTTGCATAGTTTAGAAGGCAGTTCGTAGTGGCGAATCTCTTAATCTTTTCTTTTCACCTAAGCATAGCAGAAGGCTTCGCAGCCCCCCTCCTGTGCGGGATTCGGCAAGCCTTTCCTGTGGCGCTTGCAGATTTCCAGCTTTCCTCTTTCACCTCCTGATAATTAATAGATATTAGTGGACCCGACCGGGCTGTCTAGAGGGCTGCGTGTCCTCCCCGCGCCTCTTCGCGCCCCCCCCGCCCCCCCTCATGCACACACGCCGCGCTCGAGCCGCTTCCGAAGTGCCTTAGCAAAGCAACGCTGGCTCCGAGGAGCTGTCCGCTATCGATGGTTCTGAAAGAGCCGTCCGTTCCGGAGCTGGCCGCTCAGGCGCTGGGGCGAGCGGCGGGAGGGACGGGGACTCTTATCCTCGTTGGATCCTGCCGAAGAAAAGCTGTATTCCAAGGCCAGTGAAGCTGAAACAGGCTCCGCCAGCATCCAGCTGCCTTGTCTTTTTTGCACTTCCAAAGAAATCCTTGAATTAAGCAGCGGACTTCCTGCTGGGAGAGACCGTGTTTTTGCGGTTTCCTTCTTGTTACTCAGGGGTGCCAGAAAAGCCCATAAAGGGTCCCCTCTTGTTCTTTCTGCATTCGGGGAGATCAGCAGGAGAAGACTGGTCCGCGGACGGAAAGATATAGACAGAGAGGAAACAAGTGAGGGGGATGTGGGGGGAGGGGGAATCTACAGTCACGCTAAACTAAATTCAGTCTGATAACATCTGCTGAACAGCGTGCACAGCAGCCAGAGAGGAGACAGGCTTGGAAGTTTTGCATTAAGAAATGCTGCTAAGCTCAAGGCTTTGATTCCTTCCAGCCTTTTAAAGAACTAGTGCACCTTGATATTATGGCCAAGGAAGCCAAAAAAGGGTTCTACGGAAATGCATGCTGAGCTATTCTGTATAGGACTATTCTTCTTTTCCATGTCTATCTTTCAGCCATATGTATATAGATTCATAACCCAGGATAACACTTCATGCAGCTAATGAAATGGTCTGTAGTCCACAAAAGCGTACACTATAACTAAGTTGTTGGTCTTTATGAGCCACCGCAAGACTCTTTGTTGCGTATCATGAAGTGCAAAACAGAATGTATCTGTAACCCTTAAACACTGAAGTGAAAAAAGACTCATCCGCATACATTTGAAGATGGAGCTTTTAAAATGCAATTGCTTTGAAATGTAAAAAAGAAACAGTATGGATGTTTAAATCAGGTATTCCATAAAGACACAATGAATGCATTTGTTAAACCAGGCAGCATTATACATGTTAATACTTAGTGTTTAATACAGTGAAGTAACAGACAAAGGCTAAAGCAATGAGTGCTGTTTATTATAACATTTGCTTCTACTTCATTAACCTCTATAATATTAGCCTTTTAGAAATGTTCAGTCATGTCAATATAATGGATTGTTACAATGAATTCATCCAGATTTCTTTTCAGGACTTTGTCATTACTGAAATTGAGCACACAACGAAGAGTTTTCTCTTCATGGTACCTTTGTTTCACCATCTAAGGAATGGGATTAGATAAGGCTATTTATTAGGGAATTGCAAAGCTTTGTCTTGCCCATGCTGAAATTTTCAGATGAAAAATAGTTGCAAATTATAATTACCTTTAGTAAATGCTATATATAGCAAAGCCATAATTATAAGCAATCCAAGTAACTGTGCATAGAAAAAAACAAGTAAGGGGATGATGGTGGTGGTGGTGATTAGATGTTTATGTTTGCCTACAATGCCACTTCATGGTAATGTTGACTATGATTATCACTTTACTCCAGTTGCTCCCTACCAAAAAATAAATATTTCCTAGACTACAACAGTCATCATGGAGACCATGGCATTCACAGCAGAGCTTCCCCATGCACAATGCAATCAAGAATAAAAGAAACCATATGCTTCCTTCACATGGTCAGCATAGTTCTCTATTTGTAGCACATCTTGTGCTAATGAGGAAACTCACTGGCAGACCCTAGTGGCCCTGGAATACTAACTGCAGCCTATCAATTAATTAATCCAAAACAGGACCCTCTAGAAATCATCATTGACAGAATTAATTGCTCCAATCTATCAAGGTAATGATTGATATATAAATTGGTCATGAAAATCCATCTGCAGTGTGTTGTGTACTGTCACCTCGGCAAAGTTGGTAGATAGAGCTGGGCCAGCATCAATCTCCTTGTGCAAACAATGTACAAAAACAGCTTCATCTCCTGCATTTGTTTTACATTCCAGCTTTTACATTCTTGGCTATCTTAAAATTCAGTAATCCCAAGCCCTATTGGTAAGTCACATCAAGCAGAGGGGCCCCTGTCTTCAAAGGCAAACCATTTCCCCCTAAAATTAGCAGCCAAGCTCCACTGATGGAAGGAAATGGGTTGCACCCACCGACAAAACCATAGCCAAGATCAGAAGTTGGGGCAAAGTTCTTAGCAGAGGAGAGAGGAGGATCCAGATCCTAGACCCTGAATCACACAGTCCAACCAAAACTAACTGAGTTAGTTTCTACTCTGGAGAAGCTTGGGAAATCACATTCCTCCTCCACACAGACCTCCCCACCAGTAGATTAATAGCATTGATTGTCCCCTCAGGATTTCTCTCAAGTGTTCACATTATAGCACTCCTTTAGAAACATGGTGCATCATCAAGATTGGTTATTTCAACTGTGATCGAAAGGAATTCCCTGGGAATTAACAACTGGCTGCACGCAGCATGTTGATGCAGATGGGCAAGATACATTCTGCATCATCAAGGTTATTACTGTATTTACTTGAGTCAGAGCTTCTCAAGCTATTTTGCTGCCTCTGGCAAAAAGTAATTCCCCCTGTCCATGTTTTGTTCTGTCTAATGTAGATGGGAGAAACAGTGTTTCCTTTTCAAGGATTTTCCTGATCGAAGCCCATTTCCCTGCCTAATATAAACAAATGGAACAAAGCAAAATGCTCTCACTCTGTGCACTTGTATAAGAGGAAGTGAAAGAGAAATAAGGACACTGTTGCACACCTTACAGCTTTCCCATATTCCGTAGCCTCCTGAAGTCTAAGATTAGCATTCCCAAGATTGTTGACCATTTGCCATGCTGGCTGGAGCTCAGATGTGTTGTAGTCCGAAATATATGAGGAGAGCAGGCTGGGAAGGTTTCTAGAACCTCCTGCCCTAAGGATCTAGGGTAGGATTTTCTACCCTTGTCCTGGTGGTGTTTCAAATTCGGTTGGATTTTGCCATTCCAAGTAGCTGCCTATGCTAAGTGTTGCATGAGGCTGACCCTAAGATGCTCGGTTACCTAGACGCTGCATTACCAAATGGTCCCTGTAGCTCCTAAATTCCAACTCCCTCCCTACACAGAATCATGGAATCATAAAACAGTCAAGTTGGAAGGGGCCATGAAGACAGTTGGGTCCAACCCCCTGTTGCTGCAGGACACCAATTGATGCCCTGTAAAGTACTTTGTGAAGAACAGCCATGCCACATAGAGACCAGAGAAAGATACGCTGCTGCACTAGCTGCAGGATCAGTCTCATATCAGAGGAAAAAGCTCCTCTCTTCCCCAGCACCTTTATTCTGGAACGCAGTACCAACTGGAACCAGAGAGGTCTGAATATTTGCTAAGTTAATGTTAAGGTAATGCATAATTAATTTGCTAAGTTAATGTTAGCAAATTTAGGCCAAGTAGCAATAATGCTATGTGTAAATGTAGGTCCAAACAGCCAAACACAGAGACATCTTTTTCTCTAATTGCCTATCACCATGTTTTTAAACTGTGTCTTTCCAAACTGTACTGACCCATTTGCAAGATGGAGGAGGATTCAGAAAGCAACAATAGCTCTTCCTTTAAAAGATGTTTTATGAGAGATGACTGGTCCACTCCTTCAGTTGAATTAAATATAGAAGCAGCTGTTTTAAAAACCATACTGGGATGCTGATTGACAGCTACAGTGTCTCAAGGGCAACATTGGTCTGCAAGACCCAGAGGGTACAAACACCTATTGTGCAAGGATGCCTGTGTTCTGTATAAGAGGCCAAAACTTTATGATGGGCTCAGGGTTGGGTTTGCTGTAGTGAGCTGAGCCAGTGGCAAACAGTGAGATTTAGAATTATGCTGTCCCTGTACAATATGACAATTATCATCATGCACCCAAGGCAGATGTGGAATTCCTCTAAAGGTCAGTTAATCATTCTCTGTCCACTCCCATTCACTCACTGACAAGTTACAGAAAACCATCAATTGGGCACTTTTGACCTGGGGTTTACTCAGTCATCCAGCAACCTGAGTAAGGCCCAGCTAGTCAATTCAGGTTAATCCAACCTCATTTTCGTTGCCCATTCCGGATCCAAGAGAATAGAAAAACTAAGAATGGCAAAGACTATGTTCTTCTAGAGCAATCTTCCCCAACCTGGAACCCTCCAGATGTTTTAAACTACAGTATCATTTAGACTCCTGACCATTGGGCATGAGGGTTGAGGCTGATGGGAGCTGTAGTCAAAAAGATCTGAAGGGTACCAGGTTGGAGGTGGCTGTTCTAAAGTGTTTGCAGCCTCATTTTCTGAACAAACTCAGTGTTTGCACTGTATTGCTCCTCAGTATTAAGTGGCAGGAAAAGGAAGCCGCTCATTCATAGACTAAATTGCTTGGAAATGTGCATTGGTCACTGTACATGGTAGAGACCAATGGTGTTCCTGAGCTAAAAGATAACAAAAGATTCATGAGCTGACCTACATTTGGAATGGAATACTGCAACATTTGGACAGCACAGTAGATTTACCATAGACTTTGTCTTCTTTGGGATCTTAATTGCATTGATGCAATGAAAAATGAGGTTACATACCACAAAGTGTATGCCTGGAATAGTTAATAAGAAAATTAAGAGCTATAAAGGACTGAATGGTTCGGCCATTTACATCCAAACTAACACTGTGCAACTGGTAAAACTTCTGATTTCTTTCAATCAGATGTTGGGGCTATCTCATGAGAGTGGACCGGTGCCTTTGTAAAATCTGACCATAGCTTTTGAGGGCATGCAGCTGCTTTGCTCAAAAGACATGGTGTTTTTGTTACTGGTTAGGCAAAACTGCACTGTCTTCATCCTTTCCAATGAGTGCTTAGCATGCTTCAGGAGCATTTTTTGAAATGACTGTAATGATCAGCACAGCTAACCACTAGAATCCTGCTCACAGGAACATGTCTAGAAAAATTGCATATAACAACAACCAGCTCTGGCAAACAGAACTTTACTACGTGTGTGCTCATTTTCAATTTCTCAAGAATAAATCCTGCCAGACTAATCTAATCTGATTGTTTAACTGGGTAACCTCCCAAATGGACAAACACCATGGGCTTAATCTACCTTGACTTTAGCAAAGCTTTCAGCATAGTGCCCCACAACATCCTGATAAACAAGCTAGCAAAAAGTGGACTAGATAGAACAACTATTAGATGAATCCAAAATTGACTACGAAATTGGATACAAAGAGTGCTCATCAATGGCACCTTCTCAAACTGGAGAAAGGTAACTAGTGGGGTGCCCCAGGGTTCAGTCCTGGTCCCAGTGCTCTTCAACATGTTATTAATTATCTAGATGAAGTACAAGGAACAATAATCAGATCTGCAGACAATACAAAACTGGATAGAACAGCTAACACCCTAGAAGACAGGAAGAAGACCAAGGGCAATCTAGATAAGCTTGAACACTGGGCTGAAAGCTACAGAATGAAATTCAGTAGGGACAAATGCCAAGTCTTCTATCTAGGAAAAAGAAACCAAATGCATTGATACAAGATGCAAAATATGTAGCTCAACAGAACTGAAAAGGAAAAAAGATATTGCAGTTATTATGGACAACAAGCTAAATATGAGCCAACAATGTAATCTAGCTGCAAAAAGGGCAAATGTTATTTTGGGATGCATTAATAGAAGTATCACTTCCAAATCATGAGAAGTACTAGTTCACCTATACTCTATGCTACTCGAACCTCATGTAGAATACTGTTCTGGGCACCAAAATTTAAGAAAGATGCAGAAAAATTGGAATGGGTTCAGAAGAGACCAACATGATCAAATGTTTGAGGGGGCAAAGCCTTGTGAGGAGAGATTGAGAGAACAGGGAATGCTCAGCCTTGAGAAAAGAAGACTGAGGGGGAATATGATGGCACTCCACAAGTACCTGAAACGCTGTCACAGAGAGGTAGGACAAGATTTCTTCTTGCTCATCCCAGAGTGTAGGACATGGAATAATGAACTCAAGTTGCAGCAAACCAGATTCAGGCTAGAGATCAGGAAAAGTTTCCTCACTGTCAGAACAATGCAACAGTAGAATCAGTTGCTTAGAGAGGTCATGGTCTCTCCCACACTAGAGACATTCAGAATGAAACTGGACAGCCATCTTGGGATGGTGTAAATTGGTGTCCTGCAACAGCAGAGGGTTGGACCCACTGGCCTTCTTGGTCCCTTCCAACTCTGCTATTCTATGACTCTATAATTTTGAGAAAACACATGAGCTCTTGGGCTAATAAAGTAGAAGATAAGTTTAATAATAAACAAACAAACAGAACTTTGCACCAGATTCAGCCCTTGAGACTAATGCTGCTTTCATCTACAAACCTTAACCAACTGATATTTTGATAAAACTGGGATTCATAATTTGATTTTTCAAAGGACCAAAAAATCTGGGGTGAATTGGTACAGTGGAGTAGCCAGCCTCTTTGGGGGAGCAAGCAGTGGACGATTCACTCAAATTTGACAACATACAACGAAATCTATGAACTAGACACAGTATTGAAAAGTATGCATGTGTGAACTGGCATCTATTATAAGAATGCCACACACAGAATTAGGTTTGTTGTTGTTGTTTCATCTCGTAAGAGATGTCTTGGCAAGTCTTGCATCAGAAAACCGACAACTAGCTAGGTCATTCATGCTAGCATTTGGGGCAGTTGGACATTCTATAATACTACAGGCCAATTGGATTGTCACTGTAAGACAGCTAAAATGTTTTATTTTAGCTTCCATATCAGTAAGAAATGAGCTGCCCAAGTTTACCCATCATTATTGAGGAGGCTCAGAGAGCTGCTGATGCAGTGACAGAAGGCAAATGATCATTATGACTATTTTTAAGACATGCATATGGAAAGGCAACCCCTCACATAAAAATAACCTTGAGTGATTGTGAGAGCCTGTAACAGTGATTCTGAAGAGCCAGAAGGAAGCAATGGTAAGACAAAAGGTCTAGGCAATATTTCACTTTTTCCAAAAAGAAGAGACAGAACTCACTATCAGAAATTGGTCATTGCTGGATTAATGCCTAAAGAAAATCCTGAAATTATTGACAACTAACTTTCTGGATAATGAAGCAGCAAATGCAAGGAAAGGGGCACAAGGATGGAGTTATTTTCTAAGACTGCAGTTCTACGCTGTTACATGCTCTCCAGCACAACCAGGATTGGGACCTAAAGGCCTACTTTCTCCTCCCTTCCATTCATCAACCCACTTGCCCTATCTTCACCCCAAACATTGATGCTTGATCACAGAAAGGGTGACAACTTAAGGGCTCTCTTTGAAGCCCCCCAGGCCTGATTTTCAAAGAGAAGCCACTGGAGCCATGCAGCTGTTCAGGTGTGGATTGAGTCCTGCCTTCCCCATCCAGGTGCTCTCCAGATATGAGATAACCTCCACAAGGGCCATGCTGATGGGGCATTGTGGGAGTTTTAGTCCAAAAGACTTGGAGGGCAGCTAGTTGGGGAAGGCTGCCTAAAGGTACAATCCTGTGCAAGTTAAGACAGGAAGAAAGAGCCTTTTTTCCAGGGGTTATAGGCTTTTTTTCTGTCCAGCTTGTACCCTTAGCTGCTTAGTTTCCTAGGAACAGAGTTGTTCATAATTAGAAATGCTTTGCAACTCTGAGGCTGAATAGAGCTGCATCATTTCCTTGTTTTCTCCAAACTCCTGGTCAAGGCAACTGCCTTGACAATAGCTTTGACTTATCCCTCTCTCCATGTGCCTCTCACTGTCAGCCAGGAGCCAAATATTATCAAACTGTGTGTCACAACCAGGAATGTCAAAATACAATTAACATTTTGAAAAAAGCAGCTCGGTGCAGCCAACGCAGTGCCACTGAATGGCATTTTGTCTCCCCAGCAGAGACCTGTGTGTGACAATCAGAGAAGGAATTGTGTTTGGCTTCCAAAGTGACTGGCAAGGGGAGGAGAGAAAAGATTGCATGCACGGCACTAACCATCAAGTACATTCGCTTCATTAGGACCAGCTCTAGCAGTCTGAGTAGGAATGCCTTAAGATCGCATTTGTCCTTCACTCTGCAGACTGTGTTTGTCTCCTCCAATGTTTGCAGCAAACTGCAGACATTTATCAAATAATGCAAAAAAGCTTGCCAAAGAAGGCTGTGAGGAATCTGATTTTTCAGACAGCTGATCAGGGCTGGGGGAGGCAGTGAGGAGGAGATGGGATGAAATACTCAAAGATAATTCAGTCCCGTCAGCAAAGGCTTGCTATAAGCAGTGCATAATGCAATATTTATCATTCACAGAAATCGATACAGCTTCATCATAGACAAATAAGAAGGATTTGAACAAATCACCTCTTGCCCTCATCACATGAAGGAAGGGAGCAGGCACTAGAAGACGAGATGGTTTGGTCAAGGGGCTTCGGAATATTAGCAACAACTTTCCTGCAGTGCTGAATACACAGCCAAAATGGTTTTCAGCAATGCAGTAACATCCACTTGCTCAGGAAAGAGTCTGTCTTACTGATTCAAGAGAATTATGTTAGATTAGAATAGACCACTTACCTGGAGATCTGTCTGCAGTGCACAGGAAAATAATTCTGACATCCTTGTTACTATGAGCTGTCACCCATATGCTTTGAAAAAACACAAGGCCTGAGCACCACTTGGTTCATGCTCAACATCTTTATTTAGGCTGTGGGTGAGAAAAAAGACCTGGGATCACAGCACTGAAGTGCTCCAGTCGCGGGCGTCGTCGAAACAGGACCTTGGGGCAAAAACTAAGGCTGCTCTCAGCAGAATAAGCAAGAAGGCTTTCAGATCCAATGAGGGAGGCTTGCCACATTTTGGTGAAATAATATAGATCACCATATTATGAGAGAGCTCCCCACCCACCCACACCCATAAGACTATCAGTTCCAGAGTCTGAGAGTCCTTTGGCACTTGACCCAGTGAATTATGTAGATGGCCCCACTGCCCTGTTATAAGCTATCCTTTATCTAAAGCATTTTGGACAGATTCAGGTCCAACCTTTTCTTAAAAGCCTCCACAGTAGACAGTTGCACAGTTTCCCTGGAAATCCTGTGCCATCAGTGAATTTCTACTGTAGTTAGAATGCAATTTCTCTCCCTCTAAATTTTAAGGTAAATCTAAATCTACCCCCTTGTAGTTTAAAATCTACCCTTTCGGCCAGGATCCAGCTAAAGTACCTTACATCTAAATGTTTTCAGTGGGAGACAGTTGCATATATCTAATTCTCTCACTGAAATCAGGGGTAGCACATTTCTGAACACCAGATGCTAGGGACAAATGACAGAGGGAGACCAGCAACATTATGCTTTGCTTATAAGCAGCCGGAAGCAAGTGGCTGGTCATTGTTGAAAACAGAATGCTGGATTAGATGAACCTTAGCCTGACCCAGCAAGGCAATTTGTACAATGGGCTGCATTTACAATAAATGAATTGAACTTAACTCCCATTGAAATCCATTGGGTGTAAGTCATGACCAACTTGTCCTATTGATTTTAATTTGATCTAAATTCAGCTAACTTAAACAGTTGGCCGTTTAAAGAGTCCGTCACTGTTTTCTTAAAGAGTCTTAAATGTGCTTAAAACTAGTTAGATCATGCCCATCATTTTCTGTTCTTATTACTCACATTGTTGCTTACGTTAGGCTAGGATAAAATGTGAAAGATAACAAGGTGCCCTCCAGATGTTATGGGCCACAGGTCCCATAAGCCTCAGCCAGCAGAGCCAATGGTCAGGAATTATGTGGGCTGTGATTTAAAGTAGCTGGAAGACACAGTTTGCCTATCCCTAGGCTGATATTTTGGCTAACTTAGTGAGCTCTACAGCTGCAAGTGGACTTGGAGCCAGGTCCTCCAAGTCTAACAATGTGACCACTACACCATGATGGCTCTCAGACCCTTAGCTTGTAGCCACTGACACTTGTCTTCTGCACAGTACGTGTCACCAGTTAATGGGACCAAATGAGAACAAGGAGAGTGTTAGAATCCAGCTATAAGAATACCACACTCTACACTACACTACACTACACTATGTAACCCACACATTATTGTCATACATTTATTCAGAGGCTGTGTTCTTAGCATTACACAAAATAGATGCGACACATTTCTCACCAGGAGATCTTACAGGTTATCAGTAGATGGGAAATTATTTCATGGCTGACAAGTAAATAGATGGGACGAGGTAGAGCAATGGTTTCCATAATAGGTTAGGGAATTCAGGAGATCATTGCGGACTTATCAAGGGTTCTCCAGCAAGGAAATCAGTAATGGCAGGCCAATTTTCTGAAGAAAACCTTACCCACCAGCACTTTTCTTCCCCTGAAAAGTGCAACCACAAGGGAGTGTTGGGTGAGTTCAAGGCTGTCCTGGCTTGGCCCTGGGAAAGCAGCAGGTCAATCAAGCACCTGAAGCTCTGGTAGCAGGAGGCTATGACTGGCAATGCCAGTAAGCAGGAACCCAGCAAGACTAATAGGCTGTTGGCTAGTGTTCTTTAAGAGCTGCTAAGCGGGGTTAGTACATCATAAAATGAGCTTCTATTCTAGCAATAGACAAGAGGCAAAACGTAAGCTGGTCAGCATGGATCTCTCAAAGCTCCATCTCCTATGAGGTACTAACAGCAGCCTTAGAGGGCATGTGCTCATTTCCATAGTCTTGAGCTCCTATGAATCTGAGAGATCCAGTCTTTGGGAGAGTCATTTGCAGAAGCTGAGCTTTATTGGAGAACCAAGGCCTTGGGTCAGAGGGCTCCTTCCATTATTCCATTTCTGCCATGAGTTGTTGGTAGATATGATAATGTGGAAAGAATGTCACAAAGGTAGACATTTTGAAATCCTGTAGTTAAAAGACACCTGAAACCCAGATCTTCTGCCAAAACATGGTGGTGTTAATGAAGAGTCTTCTATTGTTTTCTTCAGTCAGCGATGACACAGGCTTTCTCTCATGGAGCTGATTGCACCAAAATATCCCTCATTTAATAATTGCCTCTAGATTTAGATGGCACAGAGTTATTCCCAGTAGCTCCCTTTCAGTCCCTTTTACAAGGTAGACATCCATAGATTAGTCATTCTCTTAAAGAGTCCAATTTGCTGGTGTTACTCCACCCATGAAGGTCATTTTGTTCATTGACTGGAATCATTGTAGTACAGAAGCTAAAGAGATGCCATCTGTAGATGCCTTTAGTAAAATAAACACAGACTAACACAATATTTTGTGAAGTAATGAGTCTTTACCTTTCTGTAGTTCATTTTGGGGACATGAGACCACAAATGCCAGCACATACATTTAACAAGTTGAACTTTCATCTGTAGAATGCATTTTAACAACAAAAATGATCTGACAGAAACTGAATTTCCTTCTCACTAGAGGAAAGGTGCTGGGGGTGGGCATCATTAATTCATCAAACTGAAATATCAGTAGAACTCTAACAAGCTGTAATGTCTACAGAACTAAAGCCATAAAAAGTTCACATGAGAGAAAAAGAAAGAATGTGCAAAAAATAGTAAATGCTCAAAAGTGTAAAAGCACCTTTTGTTGCATCCTGCTTCTCCACTAGTACAAAAACTCCCTGAAAGCATCACTTCTTTTAGGTACCAAAAAGCCAGAACTAAGAAAGAGGGAAGAAATGGCATTGTTCTGTTCAAAGCCCATGTTTCACAACAATGAAGACGCAGGCTTCAAAGGGCTTCTTCCCAAAGATTGGGGGAAAGGATTGCTAGGAGAGAGGGAAAAAGAACTCTTCTGTCCCATTCTCCATTAACAGAGAAGATAAAGGGAAAACAGATCTTCAGCTATTATAAATCACTCAATTTATACCTCAAAAAAGTATAATGAAATTCTCCAGCAAAATCCTGGGTGGATGTACATCAGCATACAAGAGCACTGTCAGACTTAAATGACCCCATTACCATAGCATGGAATTCACTGCATTCCAGTGTATGCCTCCTCCTAGGGACAGATAGAAATGGATAAGGTGCAGATAGCAGATGGCAGAGAGATTAACCTTGCAATCCCAAAGAGTCCATCATCCTGCAAAACCATATAAAGGACAGAGGGTATGGGGACTGAGGTTGCTCTGGCCCAAAGGCCCTTGAGTTAGATCCAGAGAAACTCCCACTGTTTACCACCTCCCTGACAGTTCCCCAACCCCCTAAAAATGCCTGCCCCAATGGGCAAGGGGAGTCCCTCCAAATTAGGAAAACACCATTTGTGTAATTCAGTACTGAGACTGGAATCCTGATATACAGGCCCAGATAAACTTCCCAGAGACAGTTCATTTGGAATTCAGTGCCACAAGATGGTGACCATTAGATGGCTTTGAGAAAGGGGGTTAAACAAATCTGTGGTGGAAGCATCTATCAGTGGCTATCAGTCATGGGGGTTGAATGGAACCCTGCTATTCAGTGTCCCTCAGGCTAGTTTTGCCTGTTGCTCAGGGCAAGGGTGGGCGAGGAAGTCAGCCCCCAAGCCTTGCTTGTGAAATCCCTGGAGGCAACTGGTTGGTCACTGTGTTGCAGATGCTGCCGCCCACCCGCTTAGCCTGGGTTCTTTGCAATGGCCATCAAAGAAGCACCCAAATAACAAACCTCATTTACTCTTCACTGGCATCTATGCATTCAGAGGGAGGGGGGTGTTTCATAGTGTCCCCTCTTGTTAATGCAACCCCTTGGTACCACATCATCCCAAGGAAGCCCTGCTAGCTGGTCTTCTATACGAAAGGAGCAATGCTGCTGTGACGTTCTGCATAGAGCAGGTTCTCAGTTGGTCACAAAAGCTAGAAGTGCCTCATTCCAGAGGAGAAGGAAGCAGTGCTGCATATAAGGTAGTGCATAATACAGATGCTTTAGAAATATGTAAAATCAGCATCAGTCACAGTGTGAGGCAGGAACAGAAGCACCGCAGGTGGATGGTGCAGGGTGTAGGTGACACCCCCTAAAATTACTCTGTACAAGGCTAAGTAGCACGTTTTGCCACGTGAAAAACTCTCCTTCATACCAGCAGCTGCTGGTTGCCAAGAATAGACGTGAAATTTCAGCAAGTCAAATGGGAAAGGATGCTTCCCCGGAAGATGTCAGATGCTGTTTGTCAGGGCTTTTATACTGTATATCACGCACCTCCTCATTATATGTCTCCTGCCTACTACTGTGCTCTGTGAAAAGGCATGGGGATGCGTAAGAAAGAATTAGCAGTGCAGAGGGGTGACACGACAGTCTCCTATTAGGCAGAGACACCTTCTGTTCCGGAGATGCTCATTGCAAACTGCTGTGCCAACATTCCGCCAAGCAAGCAAGAGGGGCCATGCAGAGAACTCCAGGGAGGCTTCATTTTCCTCGACTCCATGGCTTCCGTTACTTTGCAATGTCTGGATGCTGCCAAAGCTCATTGAAGCTTGCTGAGCAAAGGTCTCTTTGGTGGACTGTGGCACCGTCTAGTGCTGAAGCATCACCTCTTTGGCAGGATGGATGGCTGCCTCGGCCAAGCGAGCACATTGCCTGCAGCACAGAAAGGCTCTCAGCATCCACTGTGGCTGTCCTCCCCCCCTCCCAAGCCCCCTCCAGCAAAAGTTTCAATTTCAGGAAAAATCTATCAGGAAATGCTGATGCATAATCTATACTTCCCAAAGCTGGCCCAGTGAACTGATTCATATCTGTCACCAGGGAAACAGGGAGAAAAGTGGTATGAAAAGTTGCAGCTTTCTCAAGGGCAGAGGAAAGCAAAAGCCACATGGCAGAAGTGAAAACACTAAAGGTAAAAAGACTGGTGTTGAAATAGCATCTGATGAGCCATACTTGACATGTTCAAGCTGCTCCAGGATGTGTTATCTTCATGCACATGCACGTACCACATGTCTTTCAAGGCTGAGGACTTTCCTCCGTGAAATCTGGCCAAGTCCCATCTTTTCACTGCAGACAAAGCGATTAATGGGGTTACAAAACCCAGACATACCATACGGACGTTGCACAGTGGTCTTCTCCAAAGCTCTGTGGGTGTTAGTATATCAGCAACATCTGTCATGGAAAGAACGAATGGAGAGTTTTCTACAGGAACTTTTTTGGACCCACTGAAGGAAATATTTCATGCATCCAAAGATGTGGGTTTTAGTCTCTGAAAGGTTAATTAATCAGTGTGCTTGTAAGGCACTGCAAGACTCTTCATTGTTTTTGGTACAAGAGACAAACAAACATAGCCAGTGATGTCTCTTGGAATGAGCTTTGCATATGGTGGGCTGATGGACCGATGATCAGGCTCTCAGAGATGGGGGAGCAGGTGGGGGAGTCACTGAGAGTAAAAAGCAGGTGTACTGCAGTCCACAAATACACACCTTTCCTGGATACAAGCTAAATAAAAGATTATCATTTACTTTTACAGATAAAAATGAAGGGCTACTGTGCTTTGTGCGTGATGAAGCTGAAGGTGTCTTTCCTCCATGGCATCAGATGCTGCAGACCCACAACGTGAATCACAGAGGGGGAGGGTTGTGTATTGTGAATCTGTGAGAAGAGCTGCAGTGCATCCTTAGGGCTTCCTCAACAGACAGACTCACCCCCTTGACATGCAGCACACCGGTCATAAGGGCAAGCATTTTCTGATGTGAAAACAATCCCCACCTTCCTCTGGAAAAGACTGCCTCAACCTCTACCACTGCAACACCGGGATTTTATTCAAGGTACACATCACACATCTCCTCTGGCTGATTTCCACTCATTGTAACATGCATTCCCATTGCCGCATTTATTGCAAATGACAGGAGAATCACAGAGAATTTCGCGGCACCTTTCTATTCTCTGGAAGAGCTGCTACACCAAACAGGCAAAGAACTTCCTTTCGCCAACACTTCCCTCTAGTGGCAAAACCATGTATTGAAAAGAAGCAAATCTCTCCTGATGTTTTTGCCATGTCAGACCATTAGTTCATCCAGTTTAGTATTGTGGACGTACAGCAGCTCTCTGCAGTATTTTGTAGTCCTCCTGCAGATACCAAGGACTGATCCTGCAACCTTCTGCGGGCAAAGCATCTGCTCGACCCCCAGTCATGGCTCCCCCAGTGTAGCCACTGCGCCTCTTTTCAAGGCCGTCCTATATGGCTTGGGTCTGTAACTTGGCACATTACAGGAATTCTACGGCTCAGCTCCATTTTAACACAACATTGCCATTCATGAAAATGCTTCACTCTGTGTGATATTTTGCACCCTGGCTGAGTTCGCCACAGACCTTATCCCCAAGTAGTGGAATAATCCTGTCACTCATTCCGCACATACCATGAAATCAAACCATGCGTCTTGCCAGTGTTTCCCCCCTACTTGTCGGACTGCCTTTTCTTTCTGATTTTTTTCCCTTTGTTGCAGCCCTAAAGCTAGATGACATGCAACACCTTGCTTAAGCTTCAAGAACTGTGCACTGAGGCTTCAAGGATGAGTAGAGTAGAGAAGAAATGTATTCAACTTACCTCTCAACCTCAAGTGGAAACTCATTTTATCAAGGAGGTGAAATGGACAGGGAATTTTTACACCACAACAAGGCTGCACGCTATAGGAACATTCAGCATATCACCACAGGGTGATGTCCAAATCAGACTTAATTAGAAGTTTTTAAAATGTATTTTGAAGAGTCATTTATTAGATGCTTTGACCAGGGAGCAACGCTAACAGTAAAGTGCGTATTTCATCCGTAAAACCTCCAGCTCTCACAATAAGCACAGGAAGAGAACAATCTAGAAAAATTAAAAAGGGAAGTCCATTGTGGATCAGCAAATTAATCAGCCAAGTACTTACCACCAATCCATTTTATTTCTCTGTATTTATTTTTCATCTCTACACCTTCTTTCTTTCTTTATTTGTTCATTTTTAAGTTTTGGTGCCTCTTTTTTTCCTCCAAGGAACTGGCTCCCATAGTCTTTCTCTTCTCCATTTTATCTCTTTGAAATTGTATCCTTTTTGATAAAAGATTAAAAACATTTAGGGTACAATCCCATGCACATTTAGACAGCAAAAAAAGCCTACAACTCCCAGCGTGTCTCAGAAAGTAGAGCTGTAGGCTTTTTACCCATTTAAAGTTATATAGAAGTGCACCTGATAAACACAGAAAATATTACAGCATAAGGATAGTCAGCAACAGAGGTATGTATTTAATTTTAAAATATAAAAACAATTAACTCTCTCTAAATGGAGTCCACAGACATCAGAAAGCCAAACATGTCCTAACAAATCCATGAAGTACTTTATCATGTTTGGAGCCCACAATGATGGGACAAGTGTTCAATTTATACTGGCATCTACTTCGTATCAAACTCAGGCTGTAAGCTCACACACATTGTATATGGATGATGCTTACATCTTGCCTTAGCATTCTTTGTCATTCTCAGTGTCATCTGTTCAGCATTTATTACCCATACAATCCATAACATGTCGGATACCACATTATTAAAGAACCAGCGTCACTGTGTGTAGAAATCATTTCAGGAAGATGAATAATACATTTATAAATGAGGTTGCCTCAAACCAAAGCATAACCTCAGCTGCAGGAGGAGAGAGGAAAGAGAGAAATAAGAAATGCTTGTTGGTTTGGAAAGATTAGACATTATAGATTATGTAGCATGGAAAGGCTGCTGAAAAAGTGTCTCCATATCCCATTGTCCCATGTAGCAATGCTTACCCCATTTTATGGCATCACTCCACCCTCACTAACAGCAGCTAATGACATATAGCCCAACATGATTACTTCCTAACACGGGTAAATGTTGCTACTCCTCAAGGTGGGTGAATTTGACTGGGATGTGTATGTATGCACAATCTGCAGAGATATCCCAGTAGCACTTGTCATGGTCCACCTATGGCTAGCATGATTGAAATAAAAGGAAAACAAAAGGTCTCTTCTGTGACAAGTCCATGCTAAAATTCATTCTACAAACCACAAGGTAAGATGCAAAAATGTTTAAAGCGTCTCATTAGAATAATTCAGAAAATGCTTTCATTTAAACATGGGGAAACATTTTTCATTCCAGAAGATTGGAAAACTAAGCTTAGGGGGCAAAAACTGCAAAAATATATTATTCTGTCCCAGAATACACAGTACTTCTTAAATATTGGTAAGAGTTCAGGCATTTCTGGTTTCGTTTTAATATGTTATGCCAATATGCAGCACACACTGTGTGCATGCAAGGTGAATCCAAAGGAGATGTGTTGACTATGGACGCACTTCTCTTCTGCACAAAAAACTAAAAACTTACCTTGGAAGGAAGAGGAAGATTTTTCTTTCATTTTTTTAATCCCAATAAAACGTTTCCTCCAGCAGGAAAGAAAAAGTTAGAAATTTCCCAGCAACTCGAGATGTTCAAAGATTTTTACCAGAATAGTCCACTCTGTCTCTAGGGCTGGTCACAATCCCACATGCATGCTTCCTGGGAACTGGCAGGAGAGCTACTAAAAGAAAAGTGTTGAGACTTTACCAATGCAGCAGCTACGTTCTCACTATTTACCCAGAGTTTTGGAATAAGGCATCCTCAGTATACAGATGACACCCAGATCTTTCTTCCCATCAAAAGTTAGAGAAGCAGTTGAAATCCTAGACTGGTTTTGGGGGACTGTGATTGGCTGCATCTGAGCCAGCAGTGTGAGAATTAATCCAGACAAAACAAAATGTGCTTTGGGTCAATAGGAAAGCCAGTCTGGGAACGGAGAGTTAGGTTGCTCTGTATGGCTCAAGCACTGCTTTGGAAGGTCCAGGGGTTCTTCAAGATGTGGTCCTGGCCATGGAGGAGCGGGCTGCAGGACATGCAGCTGTGAGCAAGAAGACTCTGCTAGCTCCAGCTGCAGCATCTTCTAGAGTAGCTGAATGTCGCCACTAGCATAATGCTTTGAGTACATCCCGTTGGACCATCATTCCACACATTCCACCTGGGACTGTATTTGAATGGGATGAGGGAATTGCATCTATTTGATAACCCAGTTGCCATCCTATTGGCAGGGGCCCATTTATTCAGAGCATGTCACTCTGGCGCAGTTTAATCTGCATCGGCTTCTTTTAAGTTTTCGAGTCCAAACAAAGTGCCAGCTATTGCTTTTAAAGTTTTTGTTACCTACATGGTTTTGGTCTGGGGTATATGAAAGACTTCCACCTCTCATGCGCCTCTTTCCATTTGCTCTGTCTCACATGCTGCCCCTGCCTCAGGCACGCTTGGTGTGTTAGCTGAACAGGGCCCTTCTTGTGGTGACTCCTGAACTCTGAGACGCCATCCCTCAGAGTCCTCATTTTAATTCTTCTCTTCCCAGCCTTCTGAAAGAATGTTAACACATTTTTGTTGAGATGTTCTGCTTCTGCTTCTGTACCCCTAGAGGTTTGTTAATACTGTTGGTATTTTTAGTGTTTTTAATGGTTTGTTTTTCAACTATTATTGCTACTGCTTACTATGTTGTGAACTGGGATTTGGAGGGGGGTATATGAGGCTGAGAAACAGCATATAACAATTAAGAAATGACCATTATTCAGATATATGACTTATACTCTGGAGTTTGTATACCAAAAACCCCACTGGCTGCTAGTGTCTGTGTTCAGCATTATTGTGTTAGTATCCTTACATAGATCTCTGAGAAATAGTGGTAATTTTTATTTTATTTCTTTATTACATTTCTATATGGCTCATCAGCCAAACTACATAAATGCCATTCTACCCCCTCCTCTGACCAAATGGAGATTTTACTATTCATCTACTCTTTTAAAATCTGCTTAATCATTCCATACAGAAATTTAATTCATTAGGGCGCAATTCTATGGCCAGCAGACAGAGTACAGACCGCCATAATTATAGGCTAATACTCCTAATCATAAACCTCAAGAGGCACTCCAACTTGTCATGTACACAGTGATGACTGTTATTGTTGTTGTTGTTGTTCAGCTGTTCGTTTGTGTCCAACTATAGGCCATCCTATGGGCCAAATCTCACCACATTTATCAATCCCGTGTCACCTCTTTCAGCTGAACTATACTCTGGCCCGTATCTGTTTTGATAACATCTAACCACTTTGCTCTTTGGAAACCTGGTTTTCTCTTGCCACTGAGCATTCCAAGCACTATATCTTTTACCAATGAGCTTGATACCAATGGCCAATAAAGTGGCCAAAATACAAGAGCCTCAGTTTTGTTATCTTGCCAACCAGGGATGCATCTGGTTTAATATGCTCCAGAAGCTGCTTGTTCATGACTCCCGCTGTCCATGGAATGCACAGGAGCCTCCAGCAACACCACAGTTTGAATGAGTCAATTTCCCTCTTGTCTAACCTTTTCATTGTCCAACTGTGACAACTGTAAGGTTGCAATAGGGAAAACGATCACTTGGCCCTATCTCCATTTGGTTGCCAAGCTGATGTTCTTGTTTTTCCACACTTGATTCATGCTTGTCGTTGCCATATGACCTAGTGAAATTCAAGCAGCACAAATGTCACTTGTACATGTGGACTTCACCAAATGGACTACAGAGAAATCAGAAAGACTGTGTCCCTTGCAACCATCGTTGGACTAGTTCAATCTGTGCTGTTAAGACATATTCAGGTCCCAGTTGTGGGCTGAATCATGATGCCGACCCCCGTGTAAACTAAGGAAGTGATCCCTCCCAAATACCAAGGGAGGTGAGGAAGGAGCAGCTGAGAAAGGTTGGAGACAGCCGAGGCTAAAGCAAGAGCATTCCACTAGAACAATGGATGGAGCAGAGGGAGGGAGAATAGACTCTTTATCCAGCAGCATAAAAGTTAGAAACCTGCACTGTTTGGGAAGGTGCTGCATGTAACCTTGGCTTGCTTGTGTGTGTGTAGTCCCCTTTTCTCCTGTAGTACAGCTGCCTCCTTCTGAAGAGTCATCTCAACTGGCTTGTTGTTGGTCAGGCACACAAGGCAAACTCATCACTTTATGAGGTTTCCCAGTTTGGGTAACAGTAGGATATTTGGGAGTCCCAGCTCCAGCTTTGGAAACTAATATTAGTCTTCTAGCTGCCAAAGAGGTTCATTTGTACTGACCTTACATTAAATTCCAAGAGGCAGGCAGTTAATTAAAACATGAATGTCTGTAAATATTGAAGAACTTTGCATGACAACATTTCCAAATTCAGAAATATCCTTTGAGGTCAGAGCTAGGACTCAAAGTTCTTCCTGCCAGCATGGAAGGAACCTTGCTGGCTAAAACTCCAAGGTCATAAAAGGGGGAGAGACAAGCTCAGCCTCCCGGATCAAAGTATTCGTGTAGCACCTTCTCCTCCTTCCCTCACACTCCAAGGCAAAGTACTTAGTACATTGAAATGGGCCACCCAAGTGTTTTCAGGGCAGGAGGACCACCTCTGAGCTCCTTCCACCCTCCAAGAACGCCCATAATCCCCCACGTTCAGAGGACCGTGCTATCCATGTTCTTCTAAGTAACAATCACTATATTGCATGAGGTAGATACCTGCTCCATTCCTTCCTGCATTTAGTGCCTCTAATACAGATTCACCTGGGACAGGTGGTATAAGAAAAAGGACAGGTTGTGGCTTCCCACAGGTCTTTCCAATGTTGGAAGTGTGGCACAATAAGGGGAAAGTGCATTGCTGAAGAGACAGCTGAGAAAAAAAACACTGGATTCCTTGTTCGGCTCCCTCCTCCACATCTATCAATACTTTCTTACCTTGGTTCCAAGGATATATGTTTTCCTCTACCAGCAGCTCAAATCACAAAGTAATATGACTGTTCATCTCTACCTTGCCACTTATTTTCATCCTTCTGCCTACCTGCTTGGCAAAGAAATTGAATTGTTATGCTATAGTTTAATCACATATTTTACCCCACTATCCGCACCACCCCCACCCCCACCCTGAAACAAGCAATATTAAAGACCTGGTGCAGTGAGGGCCAATTAGAATACAAATAGCAAATAACTGTACATTGTGCGTGGTCTCTTGTCTCCCTCTAGTGGCAGAATGTAGTACCTACAATAGTCTGCTGAACATGGAATCAATCCTGCCATTCATGAAGCTGAATACAGTTCATTAGAACTACATTCATACTGGATACATCCTCCTTTCTGGTCAGGCAGTGGCCCTCCATGGTTTAAAGTTATGCCAAACAGGGCTGCTAAACTGATATTATTAATCTCAGAGTCTATCTCTGTTGCTCATATCATCTCCTTTGAAATGTTTATTTTGGGGAAAGATAGAAATGGATGGGCTGTATCGGTGCCAGATCATAGGGCAATATAGAGTGCCCAGGAGCTGCAGTGAAATTCCAGGCAGGGTAGCTACCTAAGGGTGCAATTTTAGACTGAAACTAGACATGTTTAGACTGAAAAAAATGCCTACAGTTCCCAGCATGCTGCAATCCATAGGACGTTTTCAGTCTAAACATGCATAGCATTGTGGCCCACATTACATGGTACAGATCTGGTGGAGAACGAATATGAAGAAGGAAGCAAGGCATGTCAGGGCACAGTTTACTGCTGCCCAGAAAGCCATAGGTCCTGGCCCAAGTAGCAACCCTGCCGCCGTGAAATAAGTAATTAAGGCTAAATGGTAACTCATGCTTAAGGATATTTATGGAAATTTATTTTATTAATCTTGGTAAATTTGTTGAAGTGAATCAGAAGCAGTGTTAGAACAGGACAAGCAAGCATGAGCTGTTACCCAGGCCCTTCTCTAGAACAAGAAGTGTGCAATTAAACTAGGACCTGCCATTCAAGAGAGATTAGTCCTTTCCTATAAGCATAAATCCATGTGCTGCCCAGGTTGTTCCTAGACAGACTGCTCCCACCATTTCCCATCAGAAGGCATGATCCAGCTGCTCCACCTTTCCATCCCGGATGATTTTCTGGGTAAGAAAAAAACATAGGAAAGGCAGTGGGAAGATGAGGAAGGGTTACAAATGAAGAGGATGATGTAAAGTCTGTGAAGGGAGATGACATTCACAGGGGCTGTGTCCATCTTGCAGCTCCCAGACATTTGGAGGTTGTAATCCGTGGCTTGCAGCTCTGAAACAAACATTTTGCCACCTGAGAAAGAGGACAAGATGGCTCTTTTTTCATTCCAGGTACAGAAACTGATGGGACTGACAGCTGGATCTTATTCCAAAGGTGGAGAGAGGAAAGTCTCCTCCACTGCTAGGGCCAGGCCACCCATGAAGCAGTGTGAGGCACCCCTATGAAGCCTGGACATGAAGTGGGGTGACCATGCCACTCCTTTGCCTTCAGCCCAGCCCCAGCCTGGACACCCCATCACCCCCTCCAGTGATGCTCTAGGGAGCCCCACCAGTCACTTTTCCACTGTGGCACTTGCTCTAGGAGAAATCAAGAGCCTGTGCTTAGCTGTGAAAAATCTAAGCTCCTTACATCCAGAGGTCATCAGCATGGGAGGAGGAGGACATTGTCAGTTTACAACTCCACTTTCTGCCCCATATCAAAAGGATACAAGGCTCTCCAGCTTGGTGTGATTCTTCATGTTGCAGCTCTTTACCACTCAGAGATGCACATGTACTTCCTACCTATTATGCAAAAGAAGAAAGAGCAAATGAATCTTTCATGGATTCCCACCATGCACTTTCCTGCAAAAAGCACTGTAATGTGGCATTTATTCAGCCATCTCTGAATGAGCAAAAACTGATGTGTGTGGAGATCCGGTGGTTGCCTAATATGAGATCTGAGGCGGATCCTTTTGGCTCTCACCATTGCCTCTTTTTGAAAATTAATGAATCAAGGCTGGAAGATCAAAGGAAATGATGTTCAGTCCTACACTAATTAACCTTCCCAGCAACAGAGGGGTGGGGGAGAGGACGTCTCTCCACAATACTGCACTCGGCAGGAAAGCCTGCACTCAGCAATTAGAACAATTTTCAACTCTGCCACTGATTACTCTGTCATATTCAAAGAAGGGCAGATCATGCTCTGCCCAGGGCTTCATCCATATAATGCATGAAAGGCAGAAAGTGAAGATCTGATGGCTCCCTCCCTTACATAGCAAGGGAGTTGCCAAAATGCCTACACAGTTCCCTAAGACGCAAGATTGATAGCCACTCACCCTGCAAAAATGCCTGAGACGCAATCACAGGCTTACTAATTTTGTGATTGTGCACATTTTAACAAAACCGATCGATATATCGTGATTTGTATGATATACAACCTTCAGAATTCCGGCTGAAATATCTATGGACAGAGAACTTAAAATATGAGAGGGCCAGAAGTGGGATTCTATCCTCCTCTGCAGATAGAGCAACACCCAGTTTATCAGGAAAGCTGCTGAGTATGAATAAGAGTTGCTGCCTATTCTTTGCTCTGAGGAAAGAGATGATGGAGCTGTTGGAAATGGTTCCATCACTGATGCAAGCATCTATTATGTATTTGCAGCATGGGGGACTCCTGCTCGCTCTTCAATCAGGCAGCAATGTCCTTCTCCCCAGTATTTCATTCCACTCCCTCTTCTACCTGGTTTCCGGGTGGGGGTCCCCCAGCAATCACTCAGCATTCTGTGGCCATTGAACGTGTTCAGACTTCACTGGGTTGAGGATTTTTATTCCTGCTCAGGGCTTTTCACCTGAAAAGGGGCACTTCTGAACGCCTGCAGGGCTCCCCTGGATCTTCTGATTCTCCAATACCACCTGCTGTTTATAGGTGGTATAGCTTTGGTTATAATAAACAGTTGCACCTAAGGTATTAACCTTAGATGTCAGAAATACAATCATTGGGCATAATTTTATTGTTGCATATATTGGCTTTATTTTGGTTTTAATATTAAATGTCATGCCACGCTGAGTTTTTGAAAGGGTAGGATAGAACACTTTTAAGCAAACTGGACAGCTATCTGAGAGGGATGGTTTAATTTGGTGTCCTGCCAGGGTAGGACCCGTTGGTCTTCTGGCCCCTTCCAACTCTACTATTCAATAATTCTTTGAAACAAACAAATGAATAGGATGCAGCAGTTGCCGCTGAAAAGCAAGAAACAACAACCTTCCACTGTGCAAAAGCATGTGCCTAAATCAGCCTCCCCCAACCTGGTGGCCTTCAGAGGCATTTGGACCACAACTCCCAGAATTCTCAACCAACAGAACCACTGAGTGGGAATTCTGGGTGTTGCAGTACAAATGTGCCTGGAAGGCACAAGTTTGAGGAAGGCTGGCCTAAATAAAGGCTGGTCCAGCACTGTTCACGGCCGGAGGGGAGGGGAGGGGGGGTCGCTTTGGTTTACCGGGCCTCCATCACTCTCACGGGACTTCCTGTCCCTTCGAGACCAGGGCTGGAGTGTCTCTACTTGGTGTTGGGCGACCGAGACAGATTGGGGATTCTGTTGGTGTACCGTGCACCCTTCTGCCCAACAGTCTCCCTGCCTGAGCTGACGGAAACGGTCTCGGACCTGGTGTTGAGGACCCCCAGGATGCTGGTCCTGGGGGACTTCAATATCCATGCCGAGGCTAGTTTGACCGGGGCGGCTCAGGACTTCATGGCTTCCATGACGGCCATGGGGCTGTCTCAACATGTCATCGGCCCGACCCATGAACGTGGACACACTCTGGACCTGGTTTTCTCGACGGGGCAGGAAGAGGGTGGTCTGAGGGTGAGGAATTTATGCTTGACTCCCCTGTCATGGTCAGATCACTTCCTAGTGAGGTTTGTGCTCGAGAGCGACATCTCCCTCTGTAAGGGTGCAGACCCGATTGTGTGGGTCCGCCCCCGGAGCCGGATGGATCCGGAAGGATTCCTGAAGGCTCTGGGGGAGTTTCCGGCTGACAAGACGGGTGCTCCTGTCGAGGCTCTGGTTGAACTGTGGAATGGGGAGATGACCAGGGCTGTAGACACGATTGCTCCTAAGCGTCCTCTCCCACCGGGCAGAGCCCGCTCTTCCCCTTGGTACACTCCAGAATTGAGGGCAATGAAGCAGGTTGGGAGACGGCTAGAGCGTAGGTGGAGGAAATCACGTGATGAATCTGACCGAACACACTTAAGAGCCCACTATCGGGCCTATGCTGTGGCGGTGAGGGCGGCGAAAAAGAGACACTTCTCCGCTTCCATTGCCTCCTCACAATGCCGTCCGGCGGAGCTCTTTCGAGTGGTGCAAGGCCTGGTTCACCCAGGGCCAAAGGAAGAGCTGATTCCACCCTCAAAGGCCCGCTGTGACGACTTTGCCGAGCATTTTAGGGAGAAAATCGCTCAGATTCGTCACGAGCTGGATTCCACTATTGATTCAGAGGTTTTAAGGGAGACACCAACGCTGCCGTCTGGTCCAGAATTATTGGATGAATTTCAGTTATTGCGGCCCGATGATGTGGACAAGGTGCTTGGACGAGTACGTCCTACCACTTGCCTTCTGGACCCTTGCCCGTCTTGGTTAATAAAGGATTCCAAGCACGGGATTGGAACCTGGATCTTGGAAGTGGTTAACGCTTCTCTGAGGGAGGGTCGGGTGCCTGCCCCTTTAAAGGAGGCGGTAGTCCGACCGGTCCTGAAGAAGGCGTCACTGGATCCAGGGATGGCCGCTAACTATAGACCAGTGGCCAACATCCCGTTTCTGGGCAAGGTGTTAGAGCGAGTGGTGGCGGGACAACTCCAAGCACTCTTGGATGAAACTGATTATCTGGACCCATTTCAGTCCGGCTTCAGACCCGGGTACGGTACTGAATCTGCCTTGGTCGCCCTGTACGATGACCTGTGCAGGGAGAAGGACAGGGGGAGTGCGTCCCTGTTGGTTCTCCTGGACCTCTCAGCGGCTTTCGATACCATCGACCATGGTATCCTTCTGGATAGGCTGGCGGGATTGGGGGTCGGAGGCACCGCTTTGCGGTGGTTCCGCTCCTATCTCAACGACCGATTCCAGAAGGTGGTGTTGGGGGACTATGGCTCTGCGCCATGGCAGCTTTGCCATGGGGTACCGCAGGGTTCCATTTTGTCCCCTTTACTGTTCAATATCTACATGAAACCGCTGGGAGAGGTCATCAGGAGGTGTGGGCTGCGGACCCATCAGTATGCTGATGATACCCAGCTCTACCTCTCGTTTTCCACCAATCCAGGTGAGGCAGTGGCTGTACTGAACCGGTGCCTGGCCGAGGTAATGGGCTGGATGAGGGCCAATAAACTGAAGCTCAATCCAGACAAGACGGAGGTCCTGTTGGTTGGCGGTTCGGGCTTCGGAGAAGGTGACCTGAACCTTGTCCTGAATGGGGTTGCACTCCCTCCTAGGGACAAGGTCCGCAGCTTGGGAGTGCTCCTCGACCCGGAGCTTTCACTTGAAGCTCAGGTGACAACAGCGGCGAGGAGCGCTTTCCTCCAGCTTCGGCTGATTCATCAGCTGCGCCCCTACCTGGAGTACGACTGCCTTGCAACAGTGACTCATGCGCTGGTGACTTCCCGTCTTGACTTCTGTAACGCGCTCTACGTGGGGCTACCCTTGAAGACGGTCCGGATACTTCAATTGGTTCAGAATAGAGCTGCCAGGCTGCTGACGGGGACTGGACGTTATGTTCACATGACGCCAGTTCTCCGTCAGCTTCACTGGCTCCCCATTGAAGTCCGGGCCCAATTCAAGGTGTTGGTAATGACCTATAAAGCCCTAAACGGCTTGGGTCCTGGTTACCTGAAGGAGCGCTTACATCCATATTTGCCCAGTCGCCCCCTGAGATCGGCGGGAGAGGCCCTTCTCCGGGAGCCCTCCGTGAGAGAAATTAGGAGGGTGGTTACTCGGAGAAGGGCTTTCTCAGCGGTGGCGCCTAAGTTATGGAATGCGCTCCCCAGAGAGGTCCGCCTGGCGCCGTCGTTATTTGTTTTTCGGCGCCAGGCTAAGACCTTTTTATTTAAGCAACATTTTAAATGCTAAATACAATTGAATTTTATCTGGCCAGGGCGGCTTATTTTATAATGTGAGTTTTAATCAAGATTATTTTATATGGATTTTAACTTGTTTTATCTATGTTGTAAGCCGCCCCGAGGCTTCGGCGAATGGGGCGGCATAAAAATGTTTTAATAAATAAATAAAATAATAAATAAATAAACCTGCATGAGGAGGAGGAGCAGCAGGTGCTACTGCCTACCTGCATGCTGGCTTTATGCTCATTAAGGTGCAATCCTCTGGCTACTAGGTGCTGTCTAGTCAGCTCTAGAACACTGGCAGCCCCAGCTCCAGCCTTGGAACAGCACCCCAAGCTCAGAACTGGGCTCTGATTTGGAATGCCCTCCCTCACAGCCAGCATGGTTCCTGCGCCAGCCGTAGCCTCTCCCAGTCTCCACCATCCTCATCTGATGAGTTGGTGCCACCCTGACCTTGGAAAGCACACCAAGAGTAACTACCTTGTCCATTCCCAACACCTGGCATGCTCTCCAAGGACCATGGCATCACGCTCTTACTAAATAATACTTAGATCGCAATGCTATGTTCACTGGGGACACATTCTAAAAGCCCTAGAATGGGAGAGCCACCCTGCCCAGGCCATAGACAGG
Organism: Varanus komodoensis; assembly: GCF_004798865.1. Classification (NCBI taxonomy): domain Eukaryota; kingdom Metazoa; phylum Chordata; class Lepidosauria; order Squamata; family Varanidae; genus Varanus; species Varanus komodoensis. The sequence goes on from NW_025335268.1 coordinate 124,968,356, forward strand.
GCTCTAGTTTCTGAGATCTTCGCATGATGGAGAAGGAGGGAGGGCAGGGGCAGGAAAGGGGAGAGTGTTGCTCTAATGAAGGAGATGGGAAAAGTCAGGGGCACGGCACGGCACGGCACGGCACGGCACGGCACGAGTGAAATAGGTACGGTCCTGGTTCCATGGGATAAAAAACTCTCCCAGCATTTAACCACACTCTTGACAGAATCAAATATTAGATCATGTATATTGATCATGTATATTAAAGGAGAAAATAATAGTAATACAGTTACTTGGTCATTTCTTCAGCTCAGTGTATTACATCTCCGCTTTCTCCATTAAGCAAAGCCAGAGTTTTGCCAGCAGACCTTCCAAATAGAGGAATATTGTATCCAGTTACAATATCTAAATTGCTAATTTTGATGGATATGAACTTTGCTAGGAATGTGCTTAGTTCAGCCCCAGTGAGAACAATCCTAGTCCCAAAGCGTTGCGAACAAAGCACACATGACAGGTCAAGGAAGTATAATAATTCCCATCTTAAAGATGGAGGAAACCAAATGAAATTAAGTGGCTTGCCCAAGGTCACGCATGGAGCCAGATTTTTAACAAATTAAATACGTTTGTTCATGTCATCTTCCTGCTGAGCTTGGAATCATTTTTGTTCTGTGATCTCCTTGGCTCTGAGCTCAAGAAGCCATGCTGTTACAGTAATAACATGAGGCCAATAAGGCTTATTAAGCCCTGGGGGGATTCCTCGCAATGCCCAAGTCACAGAGCTGCCTAATAAGCAGAGAATGTTGGCCATGCTAATGTCATTAGTGCTGCCATTTGTTTTAGGCTAAATGTTGTACAAAGCAAAATCCGTTTTAATCCCAGTTTAGAACAGGCTTGCGGCTGTCACTGGGGGCATTTTTTCCCCAGCCTATTTTTAAAAATAATCTGCTAGACATGCTGGTTGCCAAAATTCCACTGAAAGCTCTCTTCCTGGGCTTTAAGCTTTCAAAACAGCTTTTGCACGGTGCACCATGGGTGCAAACGGGCATGCGGATGGCTACACACTCACTAGGCAGAACTGTCATTTGGAGTGGAATGCAGAAAACCATCAAATTCAGCGTTAACACTGGGGTTTGGATATCTTCTAGCACTGTTCCCCAGTCAGACTTAAAATGCAGCATGCTTGATGGAACCTCCATAGCTTAAATGCATCTCTATTGTGGCAGGGCTGTTGGACCTCAGGCCTGGGGCCAAACACAGCCCTCTGGAATCCATCAGAAGGCCGTGCCCACTTGCCTGCCTCCTTTTCCCGTACCATTCATTGGGAGGTTTCGCAGCTTGGATGTAGCATTTCCCTATTCTAAAAGGCTGAATTGCCTCTCCTAAGATGTAGTTACTGGAAGCAAGAGCTCTGAGCTTTGAGCCGAAAGCCATTCCCCCCACATTCCCCAACCAAACACAGGTTTCTTCTTCCAGGCAGATCAGAATAAGAGATTTGAGCTATAATATGCTGGTGCGTTTGATATCTTATCCTACTGACTTTTGCATTTGCCCTGGCACACCCACTCAAACTGGCCACTGAGAGCTGCTCTGAAACAGAATACAGCTCTCAGGATGAAAAGCAGTCTGTTTCCCTATATTTTAAGGAGGGGCCATAGCTCGGTGACAAAGCTGGTCATTTGCATAAAGAAAGACCTAGTTTTAGCCTATTTTCTCCCATTAAACAGATCCAATTAGAGGAGATGGGAAAAACTGTCCAACTGTGACCTTAGACAGAGTGAGTCTAGGTGGACCAACAGAGCGATCTCACATAATGTTCATTCCTATTAATTTCACTGGAGCTCCATCTTACCTATCTCAATGCCACTGTGGCCTACCCTACATGGTTGTTGTAAGGAGACTGAAATGATATATGTAAAGTGTTTCAGTACTTCATAAAAGCACTATATAACTATAGAATTTGCATAAATGCCACTCTATAACCTGGATATGTCTTTTCCTTGAGATTTGAACATGTAGATCCAAAAGTTGTCCATTTGGAAGGATGCTGAGGTTAGAATTCCTGGTAACTGCAATCATATCCAAATGTGGATTTGTTCTAATTTCATTTATTCAAATAGAAACAAACAAATTATTTAATTGAAAGTCCATTGTAAAAACTACTTTGGTTGACTGAAGATAACCAGCTTGGAACATAAAAACACAACTTTCAAATATATTGCCATCTAATTAATGAATGTGTTCTATAGCCAATCATATATTATCAAACATATATTGAGTTGAAAGTCATTCTTCCCACCGCCACACCACTAGTACACACAAATGCACAAACACATCTTCGTCCAAGCAGATCAGGGCAAGAAGCTTCTAACAACAATCTTTCTTAGACTAAAGTTGACTGGCTATTGTGGTTTGGTAATAAAAAAGGGAGCACTGCAAAAGTTATCAACAAAACACACCAGTCAAGTTAGTTAGGTTACCAGATGTTTCCCTAATGCAGCCTAATGCCAAGAAGTTGGTTCCTCTCCCCTCTTCCCAACCAAAATGACTGAGCTGAACCCTTAGGATAGTTCCTCCTGCTTGTGGTCCAAACAGCAGAAACATCAGACACTCCTTTATTGGTCTGCTGCTTTGATCTGATGCCAGGTATGGGACTGATCATGCTATATCCACCCTTTCTAACTCCTCCCTGTTGGATGATATTTCTAACTAAACCAGATGTGGTCTGGATCTCACCACATATTGTTGGCCTGGGTATTTCAGCTAAGAATTCTGACCCCACCAATTCTTCCAGTTTTGAATCAGATTCTTGGTAACACAACCTTGGAAGACTGCATTTTGAGAGAAGCAGGCCTAGTCCCTACAGATTCCATTCTCACTGTCTACATCTTTCATCTATATCTCTTTCTCTCATCTATATTTCTCATCTCTACCTCTATCTCAAGCCAGGCATTAGCATTAAAGATTGTCTAGGACTGCCTTCTCTAACCTGGTGTTCTCCAGATGCATTAGACTACAGCATCCATCATCCCCAGTTATCCTCTCTTGTCAAGATGCCCAGGGGAAGCAGACTGCAGCAGAGCACCCACTGGCCCTTTTCAGACATCACGCTATGCCAGTAACCCCTGGGCTTAGCTACACATCTAGGTGGCTTCTTTGGATATCCAAGCCATGTCTGCAGTTTTCATGTCATGAAAACCCAAGCACAGATCGGTTGTTGACACAACTAACAAGCCACCCAAAACCCATGGCCCAGTTTAGGTTTGTAGGAGATTTATTAACCACACCAACAATTCTTCAGCACCAGGTTCACACAGCAGGACAAGCGGTGACCAGGTACCTGAATAGGACCCCAGCACCCATAGGCACCATGACGCATCATTGTGAGTTAATGAATACATGACTGTGTCCTGCCTTTATGCAGAATCATTTAATTGGCAGCCGGTGGCTTCCTTGGCTTCCCATGTGGCCATTAAACCACTTCACATAGTGGTTCCTCTGACAGGGCTTTTCTCAGCACCTTCAGCCACCTAAGAGTGACTTGGTAAGCTCAAGAACATCACCAAAACCAATTCAAAATACATTATAAAATACCCTTTCAGAAGACTTTTTTCCCCCAAAATATTTTCTTATTCTGTCTTTCTGAAATAAAATGCATCTTTGAGGAATTTTCCCCAGTATTTTGTATATCCAGGGGTAGGGGTAGTCATGTTTCCCCAATACCAGGTCTGGGACATTGTGGAGGATGCAAAACAGGAACTAAGTTGCCAACAAAGTTGTTGCTGTTGCCAATTTAGGTGTCGATACAAAAACACCAACATTCCTTAGAACAAAGGGAATGCCAATGATAAGCCCTACTTATGAGAAACCTTTGAAGAATTCCTCAGTTTCCTGAAGAAACTGAATTAAATTTCTCTGCCCACAAATTCAGTGGAGAATTTCAAGGGTTTATCTGTGGCTCCATCAAGTCACAATTTCCTATTATGCTTCCATGTTCCAGAGTAATTTTTGTCTTTGCTAAGGTTTTTTTCCCTCTACACTAGCAGTCTTTTGTTGGCCTCCTCTTTGTGGATCAATACTCTAAATTGCAGTTGTTTTGTTGTTGTTGTTGTCATCCCTGCTTAGGCAAATATTTTATGTGGCTGTGGTCCCCTGCCCAGATCTGCAACCCTCTCTTGTTTCCAACAGTTTCTGTTCTGGGACAGAAGGCAGAATTCCCAAGTAGCTCTCCACCCCCACTGGTATTGGAAAATACCATTTACAGGATGCAATAACCCCCTCCCAAAAGAAGTGCATGAATGCAGCACCATTAGCACACTACATGTGCCAGCATTACTAACTGGTAAAGAAGTCTCAGAACAAGCAAGCATTTTTTTTTTCTAAAGACAGGCCAAGAAAGCTCTTAAATATCAAGCCAATTCCAAATGAAGCTGAGGGGATCATCCATCACATTTTGCATGTGTCTAGAATTAGGGAGCAGAGTCTCTGTGGCAGGGAAGGTAGACAAGACGCTCTCCCCTCAGCTCCGTGCCCTGTCCTGTTGCAGAGGCATTATGGCAATGCAGAGAGCAGCTTGGTGGAAGAGCTGAGAACATAAGAAAAGGCATGCTGGATCAGCTCAATGGTCCATCCAGGCCGGCACTCCATTCAGACTGTAGCAAACCAGCTGCCACAGGATCCATCAAGCAGGGTGGGAACAAAAATTCCACCTGCCCAAGGTGGAACTAGGACCTCAGCAACTAGTATATGCAGGCACACCATCTCTGCTATGGAGGCAGCACAGAGCCAACAAGGCTAGTAGCCATGGATAGCCTTCTTCTCCATGAATTTGTACAATCCCCTTTTAAAGCCATCCAAATTGGTGGCCATCACTACTTCCTGTGGTAGTGAGTTCTATAGTTTAATTATGTATTGTTCTTCCTTTTATCTATCCCAAATCTTCCACCAATCAGCTTCATAAGGTGTCCCTGCATTCTAATACTATAGGAGAAGAAGAAAAATGTCATCCTCTCCACCATACTAAATTCAAAGCACCCTTATCATGTCTCCCCTTACTCACCCTTTTTCTAAGCTAAACAATCCCCATTGTTGTAACTATTCTTCAAGGGGGAGTTGTTGCAGCCCCTGATCTTTTTAGTTGCCCTTCTCTGCACTTTTTCCAACATTTTCCAAAAATGCCCCTTTTCAGAATTATTCTAAGTGTGGTCAAATTCATAACTGTGGTCACACCAAAGATTTGTATAAGAAGAGTACATTCTTAGCAGTTCTATTTCAATTTGTTCCTAATTGTGTTTAACATGGGAGTTTGCCTTTTTTTTTTTAAATTCACAGCAGTTGAGCAGAGTTGACATTTTATTGAACTTCCCTCCGCAACCCGAGGATCCCTTTGTTGCTCTGTATTGCCAGCTCAGATTCCATCAACCTGTACTTGCAGCTGGGATGCTTTGCATTACTTTACACTTGCTTACACTGAACTGCATTTGCCATATTGATGCCCATTCTTCCAGTGTGGAGACATTCCAGAATCCCTTTTGATTTTAACCACCCTAAATAGTTTTGTGTGATCAGTGGACATGGCCACTTCACTGCTAATTCCTAATACCAGATGATTTATAAATAAGTTGAAAAGCATAGTTCAAAAGTAGAAATTTGTGAGGTCCCACTATTTACATCCTTTCATTTACATCCTTTCATAGTAAGAAATTACCATTTATACTCTCTACTTTTTGTTCTTTGACCAGTTACTGACTCATAAAAATATACCTCCCACCTTAGTCCACGATTGCTTAGTTTGCTCAGGAGTCATTGGACAAGGACTTTGTCAAAAGCCTTTTGGAAGTCCAAATAAATCATGCCTACCAGATCGACCCTGTCCACATGCTTATTGATACTTCCAAGGAGTTCCAATATGTAAGTGAGCTGGGATATACCTTTGAGGAAGCCATGCTGCATCTTTTTCAGCAGGGCTTATCCCTCTGTGTGCTTACTGAATCTTTTTTTAATAAACTTTCCAATCAATTGACCCTGGGCAGCTGTTAAGTTAACTAGCCTGTACCTTCCCCAGGTGTCCCCAACCCCCCAGATTCCATTTTTTAAAAAGTGTGTTACATTCTAGTATAGAGGCTGATCTTAGGCACATATTACATATTTTTGTAAGAAGATCAGTAATTCCATATTCGAGTGCATTACAAATTCTAGGATAGATAATATCTTAACCCTAATGATTTATTAACTTTAAGTCTGTCAATAAGGTTGAGAACTCCATATGTTGGCACTACTATCTGCCTTAATTCCTCAGACTTCCTTCTAGAATACATAAATTTAGAAACAGGTATCTGTCCAACACTTTCTGCACTGAAGACATATGAAAATTTAAGCAGTTTCTATGCAATCACCTTATCCCTGTTTAGTGCTCCTTTAATTCCATCATCATCCAATGGTCCAACCGTGTCTCTAGCTGGTTTCTTTCTTCTGCTATATCTAAAGAATTATTTATTGTGGGCCTTGATGTTGCTACCAATGTGCTCCTCAAAATGTCTTTTCTTGTCTTGTCTCATGTCTTCTCCCTTGTGCAAGTTTGTGCTCCCTTTCATTTTCCTGATTTGGGCAAGAATTCAATTTCTTGAAGGAAGCCTTCTCTCTAATAGCTTCCTTGACTCTACCTGTTAACCAGGCCAGTGACTTCTTGGACTTTGTGCTGCATTTTCTAACTTGTGGTATACATACTAATATTACATTCACTATTAACCCCACTTAGAATAGAGACACTGGAATGAATAGGACTTAAATTAGTCATGATTAACCTAAGACCCATTCATTGCAATGAGTCTACAGTTTGGTTTTGGTTTTTCATCTAAGAAGAAAATTCTAAATGAAGCTGAAACTCAAAATGGATGGATGTAACACAGGGAGAAAATATAGCAGCACATAAAATGTTTAGGCATCACAATAAAAGGCTGAAAAAAGTGCAATTCTAAGATGTGTTAATGTATGGAGCACAGTTCTGATGTTAGTAATAGAGAGGTCCTCTTTGCAGTGTCATGCTCACCTTGGGCAGCACAGGAAAAGTGGAAACGAACTGGGCAAAGCTTATCAAGGCTTGTAGAAAAAAGCAGGGAAGATGGACTAATCATAAGTGTTTTTCCCTCCAAAGTCTAAAGGGTGATCATACGTTTAGCACCTGCAAATGTCAATTAGAAAAGTGCCATCATGTCACTTTGATATTGCTTTGAAGACAAAATAGAAGAACCAATACTTTTCAATTGGAAGAACAATTCAGGTTAAATAATAGGATGAAGAGAGGGATTTTTTTTCTGACGGTTAGCCACTCAAGTCATCCAGAACAATTATGGTCAGTCGATCACAAGCCATTTACATCAGTATCTTTCAAGAAACAGCAGATGCTTGGAGAAATGCCAAGCAAAAGGTATAGACTTAGTTTATCCTTGCTTTACTGTAGAAGGATGGAGTCTTTCATGATGCCACATGATTCAGTTTTTCGAAGAAGTGCTCAATATGGGACCTTGATGCAAGCCCTGCCTTTTTATTTCATATAACTTTGGACAAATCAGTAAGTTCTTGATCTGTAAAATAAAGCTCAAAGCATATCATATTCTCCACAGATAAGCTCTTTATAAGCTTTTTTGGAGACACAGTTTGAATAAGACCATCATATAAGCCAAGGCCCCAGAGCCCTTTACACTGTATAAAATGCTTGTGTGTTGTGTTCTGCATGAGAGAGAGAGAGAGAGAGAGAGAGAGAGAGAGAGAGAGAGAGAGAGAGAACAATTTATTGAGCCAAGAAATCCCTCTTTTCTGCATGCATCTTGCTGCAGCTCCATCTGTTATTCTACATGTAGCTGGAGGGAAAGCAGGAAAAGAAAAAAAAAGTGCTCTGGTTCTGCTGAAACACACCATTCCTGAAATGTGATTGTATCCACAAATGTCAAATCTATACATTTCTGGGGGAAGAAGAAAAAGGCACATTCTTGGAGTTTACATTTTGAAAAGGGTTGGGTGTTTTGTTCTTGTCATTTTTACCCTCAGCAATCATGTGGCAATATGAAGTTGTATCTACTTCTCACTCTTTTTAAAATGTGTTTGATTGTGAAATGTTCTGTGATGGCAGGACAATTAGAAAAAAAATCTTTACATATTAGCAATAAGAAATGCTGCTGGTGACGATTTAGTCACTCATATATCCCAAGCCCACCTTTTGAAATGTACTTAAGATGAGCTTCTCTTCTTTATAGCTTTGGTCGGATCATACAGGCAGGATGTGCCGGCCAAGTCTCACTGGTGCTTTTAGAAGGCTTGGAATCACAGCCTCTATCCCAGAGGCAAGCAGCCTTTGGAGATCTCTCATAACATTTAAGGACTGGAGAAACTATCCTGGACACCATCACAAAATGGCTGTCATGGGGGACATGGCTAGTCACAAAGGACAAGTAAACAGCCCAAAAGTCTGTGCACAAGGCAGATATGGGTATGGAGCCCCCAAACCCTAAACCACTCCTTGGAAACTACAGTTTTCAGGAGCAACAGAAACCTATTTCACAAAAGGTACTCTTAATCCTCCTCTGCCTTAAATCTCTTCTGCCAGCCAACTCATTTTTCCTTTAGCTCACACACTCTAAATCACAACCCATTGATGTGCACTCACTCGCTCGCTCACTCTCAATGACACAGACAGACAGACACACCATGTACCCATTATGCAAGTACGAGGGCTAGAGCACCATGGAAGGTGTTTGGGGCACAATGTCTATGGGTCCCATGTCCCAGCCTCTATTCCTTGGCCATCCCAGGAATCCACGGACTTTGATTAAACTTTTGAAAGGTCCATCCTGTGCTCCTGAATTTCTTCAGCTTCTGCTTGTCTCTCATTCCAGCCGTGTGACTGGCCCCAAGCCCATGTAGACATTTTGCTTCTTCACAGCACTCCATCTTGGACCTCTCATTGCCTGGGCCCCAGGGCTCCCTTTGCTCCTCCCAGAAATGTTCAGCCTTCCTGATCCCAGGATGCATTTCCACCATCTGGCATTCCCTCCTACTGCATGTCACAGGAATTATCTTGATGAAAGCCTGAACCAAAGTACAATAGTGAACGCCTTCAATGAGAACTGTCAGAGTCACTGTTTCAGTGTCAAGTCGCATGCAGTGTGAAGAGGTTCTGCAGCAATTTTCTGAAGAGCACAATAAAGTCAGTCCATTTCATCTGACAAAGCAACATGCCTATACAAACCTTCTGAGTTTATGGTGTTTTTCCTTCCATTTCACATTTATCAGCCTTGGTCCACAGTGATTCCTGAGTCATCAGACCCTTTACGCTGCAATACCTACTTCACAGCGTCTTTGTGGCTGCGAAGGTATTCAAATGTGTGGAACATTGTGTTTGACCCCATAACAACCTTCTGTCTCAACTAATGGTTTACAAGTGACACGGGCCCTTTACCATCCTCAAGTACAATGAACAGCACGGAAGTTTCCAAAGCAACTACATAATTGTCCCACTGTTGCCCGGAGATCTGCCACTTTCACAGATCTCTTTATAATGGCCTTCACCATGAGATTCATTTAATGGGCTGTCAGGACACACATGCGAAGAATTTCTGCTGTGTTACCTTGACCTCATTTCCTCCATAGTTGGAAACCACATTGTCAGAAAGACGATGCCGTGGGTGCAATTAATCTTTCACTGTATCCCACAGCTTTTTCCTGATGTTTGTCCATCTGTGGCACTTTTTAGATGTGCCCAGGGATGCTGCTGTCTTTTCCCTTGCCTGCACCTTTTTGCTAGAAACACTGAATAATGCACTCTAATTACCATGCAGAGAGTGATCCAACAAGTCAATGTTGCTCAGATCACTAGTATCAGACTGTATAACTTTGAGCAATGATGATGCAGTCCAGTTCCTTCTCTCCAAACATCATGCCCGTATGTCTTGTATTCATTTAGGTTGCATGTAGCAAAGAGTGTGTACCTCTGGATAAGACAAAAACAACAGCAACAGTGGCTGTGACAGCCTATCATATGCACCATCAGCTCAACATGCCTTGAAGCACTGCAACAGAAAGCCAGGTCCACGCAGGAGCGTAAGAAGTGGCCTTATGCCAGATTGGACTATTTGTCCATTTAATCCAGCTTTGTATATGCTTACCGAAAGGGACTCTTCAGGTCACATGTCTTGCACAGCATCTGCTCTGCCTTGTCATTTAACAGCAGCTGCCGGGGATCAAACCTGGCACTTTCAGCATGCAAAATGCATGTTCTGAGACATACATCTTGAACTACGTACCTCACCAAACCCTCCGGCTGTCATATTAGATAGCCAAGATCTGGAATCCCAGTGGTTATTGTGAGTTCCCTCTTAGGAAGCCATGACTTCTTGGTTTCAAGACATCAACATGTGGATATAGGGAGGTGTCTTAGCCAGCTCACTGATCCAACTCACATAGTATTCTCTGTTCTGATTAGCGATGGTGCTCTGGAGGTTTCAGGTTTTCTGCCAACCCCAGCCTTTCTATTTAGCAATTCCAACATGCAAATGCAAAATGATTGAAAAGAGGATGGGACTGAGAGGTAGTTACCCTCTTCAGAAAACACCTATGCTAGCACTGATGCTGTCATGAAGAAGCACAGGGCAAAATGGCTGCTTCCTCCCCTTTCAAAGGCCTTGCTGCTAACAAAGACAGATGCTGCATCAGACCTACAGGGAACAGGGAAGGGCAGAGAGAATTTTATCTGTTCCCTGTCAGTTCTTATGCCATCTCGGTGATGAAGAAGGGGCTCCCCACCATGACTTGCAGTCCACTTGTTTCCCTTCGTGTAACCGGAATTGCACTGGCACATGGCACAAAGGATGGAAAACATCATTTGGTGGGCATATGGCAGCCAACACAACTGAGAATTGTTCCTAACAAATACCTTGAGCTATCTTTTGAAAAGATTGCACGTTTTGCTGCTGAGGGTTGACCTTGCCACTGTTGTTTTTTAAAATGTTGGACTGCATGAGGGGAAGGGAGGAACAGCCTCTGAACAATATTAATATTTTAAAAGACAACAAAAATGAGGACACCAGCCAGGGGAGGGTATTGTGCTATAACTTCCCAAATAAACGTGCAATCAGTGCAAAATTCTGCATTTTCCCAGATGTGAAATACTGCAACTTGATTGCTGGGGAAATGAAATATTCTCGCAACAGAGGCCATGGGTCTGTGACTGGTCCAAAGACACTCAGACAGCTTCATGGCTGAGGTGGGGTCAGTACCTAGATCTCTTGCACCCTGGCTCAACACTCCAACCACACTAACAGGCTGGCTTTGCTAATCATCTTTGACAAGGAGTCTTTCCCCTTGACCTGGTTAGATTTACTTTCTGAGTATGCACACTTAAGATTGCTCTGGGTGTCCATGACTTAGTCTGTGGGCAGAACTGCACCCTCCCAAGTCCTCCACATAGGTGCCAAAACACTTCTGCTGTAACGAGGTCCTCCAGTCCCTGAAACACCTCTGCAGAACAACTGGGACCACCCAGGTGTCCCTTTCTCTCATCAGCAGCAGCAATATGGCCTACAAGGAGCAATAACGGTTTGTGCTACTTTTGGAACATCTCCATAATTCATATGGTGGCCTCCTCTCCAGCATCAAATATTTATACCCTAATACTTTGTAACAAAACATCATCTTTTTTGGAGCACAGCTGAACCTGAAAGGCTGGCATGGATTTTCCTTTCTTAACGTAATGATCACTGCATTGATTTCATTTGCCAGGTGAATGGGACACATTTCAGGGAAGAAAAAGGCACAGCTTCTCTCTCCATGTCCTGAAGAGCTTCAGGAACAGAGTGACTGCCTACCCTGTTTTTGAATTCAGCTCCCTCCTGACTTGATCAGAGTGTTCAGAAAGGTTAGCTTCTCACACTGCCGGTTTGGTACAATAATGTTAAGCTGGAAGCCGGGAGGAAAGGAGGCTCAGTCTGGAAGTAGGCATGTGTGATGCTGGGAATTCCTCTCCACTGAGGCCTGATGGTGCTTCCCTGCATTTTCATTCCAGTATGCAGTAGCAGACAGCAGTGGGTTTTTTCCCAGTTCTAGAGGGAATGGACGTATTTAGGAAGGAGATCTGCTAATTCCATAAACTGTAATTTGCACAGATTTGTGTGGGAAGTTTTGAAATGTGCACAAATGGTGCTGCCATGCTTTTTTTACAATTGGTGATCTTACACACATGTGCACACTCACAAGTCTGCTGGCATTTCCTGGGCAACACTGGACTGAAGGAGAAACTGGCAAGGTTATTGACAAGTCACAGAATATGGCTGTGCTGGGCTGAAGGAAGAGGTGGATGGAAGGATGAATGGCAAGCCATTTGCAGGAAAGGGCTACACCTTTGAGGGGCTTGCATAAGGGTCTTAAAAGGCTCCTAAGACATAAATGGCTCCCTTCTTCTATTCCAACCTCCCATGGCCTCCCTGCCTTGTTCCTTCCACCATGACTCTCTGGGGTTCTGTGCCTGACTGAGGAGGAGGAGGATCTAGTCTCCAGCCCTGCATTTTTTGTTTGTTCAGGCAGTCTTTCCAGACCAACCCATGTTTCATGCCTAGATTATACACGCTGCCTTCCTGTCCTTTGGGCTGGACTCAATTTTTAGCAGATTTACTGAATTTGCCTAAAACTAGGACGAGTCAGGATGACACTCATTAAGGCCTGTGTTATCCTTCTCCACAGTTACAATAATCAAAGAACTGCCCCACATTTGCCTTAGATAAGAATAAGAGGGATTGTTCTACCATTAGGCCAGTCTTGTGCTACTGCATATTAACAGCATGAGATGCAAAACATGAAAAAACTGAGCCTTCTGTTTTGCAGAGAAATGCAGGTGTTGAACTTTTAAATACATTCTGCTCAAGCTTGCTACCCAATCTGTAGAAGTGATTCATGTACGCTTGTTTGTTTGCTTGTTTGTTTATTTATTTTGCTTGCTTCCATCCTAGGGAACACCTGATGCAGAAGCAAAACTGTTGCCTCATTTTCTCTTAAAGAAACAAGAGGTGCTTCTTTTCATCTCTGCAAAAGTGACAGAGATTATTTAATGGGGTTATTCAAAGGCTATTTTTAAACAGTTGCTCCGGGATGCCATATCATCTGACCAAGAAACCTCTGTGCCTCCAGATGTGTGAGGCCTTGAAGTTATACAGAGGTGAGGGGAAAGGCACTCTGCATATACTCAAACACTCTCTCTAATTACTTTTGACAAATATTCTTACATTCAAAGCCGATTCCCATGCTGAAATTATATCCCAAAAATGGGATTGCCATCTTCTGTGATGCTGAGCAGGAAATGAAATCTTCATCCTTCAAAACTGCATTCCTAAGTGCCTACTCCTCACCAGCTTAGCAACCAGAACAAAAACATACTGTCTGGAAGATAAGTCTGCTTAACAGCTGCAAAGCAACTTCATACACTGCAAGGGGCCAGCTTAATCACAAATTCTTCTAGAACAAAACTCTACCTGATGGCTAAAGCTCTCATTTATTTTAGCACATAGATGGCAGCACAAGCCAGGTTAGCGGGGCAAAGAATAGAAACACGAACACAAAAGAAATCCCTGACTTTGCTATCGAAAGGCTATGCCATATCTATAATGCTTAAAAATAAACCCTGCTTTGAACAGAGCTGAGCTGAGCTAAAATGACAGCATGGGTTTAATTACTCCCATCTTGTTCGGAGCGATAGGAATTATAATAAAACATGGCCCAGATTTCATGGTTTTTCACACCATAAGCCAATTAAAAAGTACCTCTGACACTAGGCCTGCTGCAATAAACCAAGAGCAGTGTTGCAGGCAAAGGACCTGTGTAAACAGAGGCCAGCCAGAAAGCCAGCTCGCTCACTCCCCCATTTTGGAGCAAATAGCTTAAGTTACAGCATCCTGAAGGAAAGGCTACCTGTGAGAGGATTATTTCCAATGACAGCAGCAGCAGGAAGTGTGTCAAGCCTTCTCCCCCTCTAATGAAAGCGAAAGACCCAGCATCTTTTGGAAAGAAGCAGTGCAAACCTCAGCGGTGGAGAAATCCACATCCATCTAGGATGCTGTGCCGAAGACAGCAAGGCGTAGAATTAGACAATGCCACAGGCAATGCATGAAAGACACACGATGAATTGGTTTTCCTCCTGTGCAATGACAAAAAGGCCCCATTCCAGAGAAACTGATCCAAAATTAAATGCCAAGCTTTGGCAGGTGGCTGAAATTCTTTCAAGGAGGCTCCTACCCCAGTGCTGCCTTGCAGATGAGATTTAAGGAGAGCCCCGGCAGCAAAAAGGAAACCAAAGGCTAACCCAAAGAACAATGTACAGCATGTCAGACTGAATGGCATCAGAAGCAGAAGTAGGGCAGATGGGCATGGCAGGATGCCATTCACAAAACTGGCATGAATTTTGTATCAGAGAGAGAGGCTAATGGGCAACTCTCAAACAAATTTAATGAATGAATAAATAAACAAAATTGGTCCTTTGACAGACATAGCAGTAAGAGGTGCCAAAGAACACCTTAGATCTGACTGTAATAATAGTACACATGGATATAAAACATGCTGTAGTGCATTTTGTGCACACTATCTTAGTAGTCCTACAGCAGCCCTGCAAGGAGAGTTACTATAATAATCCCTGATACTTCAGACTGAGGTGCACTTTTTCAGCCCTCAGCAATCAGACTGAAGACTGTTGTTTCTCCACACCTACCACCAATGGGGAAACAGTAATCCCAGAGGTCAGGGAATAGCACTTGCAAAGTGGGTGGAGTTCTTCTATCTTGAAGGACCCACAGGGTATCTCTTGTGAAGTTTAGGTGTCCTTCATAGGTCTGGCCCTTTTCCCCAAGGTGTAAATGCACATGTACACTATGCAATCGTGTCAGCAGATGGGGGCAGTCTCTTCCACAACAGTGGCGTCCCATGCTGACACAAACAGCCCACCTGGTCTGTCCTGTCCCTGTGGTCACATCATCCAGGTGCAGCCTTTCACAGTGTGGGGTTGCCTGATGGAAAAGCAACCATCATGGGGACATATGGCTAAAGAGCATCACAAGTTAACACTTTCACTGGAAAGGGATGCCCTGGATAAAGCAGTATATGCATCACACTTCCGTGTATTTGTGCAACAAAGGAAAAGATCAGGTTCCTAGCTAGTGTTCAGGGAAGTCTGTGGATTGTTACAAATCCTTTCACTGAGAAACCTGAATCAGCTTCCTGGGATACACCTTGAAGGGCAATATATATATTATGTATGAAGCAAGATAGAATGAAACATTAAGAGGTATTTCTTGATGGTAGGAGCAATTCAACACCAACTGGGATCCCCACAAGTCTTTTGGATCTCAATTTCCATCATCCCTGCCAGCATAGCCATTGGTCAGGAATGCTGGGAACTATAGTCCAAAAGGCTGGGGAAGGCTGCTGTAGAGAGATGCTGGGCTCTCACTGGAAGTCCTCAAGGAGAAGTTGGCCAGGCATCTGTTGGAAATGCTCGAGATTTGGATTTCCTGCATTCACAGTGAGGTTGAGCTAGACAGATTCAAGGCCCTGTCCAATTCTATGATACTAATGCACAGGATTGTATCATGCTGTAGGATTCAGGGTCTGCAAACTGAAATCCTGTCAGTGGTGGGGTTACTTCCCTCCCTTCACTCTTTCCGCCTCTACCAACTGCCTCCCACACTCCCATGGGATCAAACGGACTTGTGGAAGCTGCTGAAATTGGCTCAGATGGTCTTTTTGCATGCCTCAAAAAGTCTACAGATAAAACATTATATGAAAAGCCAGTCCAGCTCAATGTGCAGCTGTTGGCTGGTTCAACCTTTTGCAAACAGCATAATTGATCACAAACCACATCTGTCATGAGTTCAAGAGTTCATGTAAACAAGTCCTCAGTAAGGTGATTTGGGGTAAGTCAAGGTTTTGACTTCCAAAACAAGTTTTCAAACAAGTGGTGTAAGCGGCCAATAGCAGGGTTCACATCTCAGCAGCCAAATAAACACGAGAGCAGAAGCTGATAGGAGTATTGTCAGCAAAATCAATGATCTAGTGGTTGTGGAAATGTCAGACACACTGCATAAGTTACACTTTGGCTTGGAAAGTGCCTGAGATGTGAACTGGAACAGGGGAAAAGCAATTAAGCATCCTGTGGCAGGATGCCTGACATTGGAATCAGGAGCAGCCAAAGAGGTGGCCAATGCCAGGGAGACTGACAGAAACTCAGAGAGATTGAGACACCAGAACCCCTTGGGACATGGTAGCAGAACTTGCATGAATGGCACAGAGGTGCCAAAGTGTCACCAACTCGTGCCCTTTAGTGTCACAGCCCTATTGCTTTACACTCTGATCTGGGCATCAGCAGCAAAAAATCCCACTGCAGAAGCTTTGTATAGCCATGCCCAGCAGTAAATTACTCCCTGTAACATTTTATGCTATTGCAGGATTGTAGCACTGTGGTGAGCAGATTAATGTAACACATGGAAACGTAATCCTGTGGTAAACACCACATGAAAGCAACCCGTGTTCCCTTGTGCTGTGCAAAAACTTCTAGGCCAAAGATTTTGACAAGCAGCCTCATTCTCACCAAGCAGCCTCATTCCAACCAGCAAAGTGTCTTGTAAAACTTTAAAGGTATATTCTAGGAATATACTAGGTATATTCAGGCATTAACTTTTGTGAACTTTAGCCCATCTCACCATATGCATGGAGGATGAAGGGGAGTTCCAGATTGTGAATTAGGTGCACATGATGAGGGAGGATCAAGAATTGCAAGCAGTGAGGTCAGAAGGAAATTCAGTGCAGAAACTGACAGCTGCATTATTATTAACAGTGGTGCTTCGTAATAGTGGAGGCATCTGATGAAGTGAGCTATACTCCATGACTGCAGATGAGTCTGTTTGTTGTGATGGATGCAACAGATTAACATAGTTACCCTCTGGAAATAGTCCAATTCAAAACATCTCATCTGCCTGCGTTCCTATGGGGAAAAGAATTTTCTGCATAGCAGATCCTGTCATAGAGCCATTTCTGACAGCTAGCCTCTAAAAATGTGTTTCATCTGATTTTGCAATTTTGTTCCTCTCTTGGACTGAGGAAACAGATGGTGGGCCAGCAGCAATCTTGAACAAGGGCAGAGATGGATAATCAGTCAGGCTCCAGCCCCATGCTTCTTCTGCTCCTACTTTCAGCCTAAGATTTGTGAATCTTGACATGCCACGTGCTAGCAATGTTCCATTCATGTGCTAGATGTTCCATGTACAGGCAATGTGTCATCAAGGGGTCAAGTGCTCCCCTCACCCCCACGCACAGCTCTTGCTTGCTCCAGCTGCCTTCAGCCTCTGCGTTTGTCTTAAAGGGGACATGAATGCTGAAGAACAAACGATGAGGTGAGTATTTCGGAGTCCATTTGTAGCTGCACAAGGTAGGCTGAGATTGATACAACCGGAAAGCAACACATGAGCCAAAGACTGGACACAAGAAGGAAGTAATGCAGAGTTTAAGCCAGGCTCCAGACATCTCAAAGGAGAGTAAGATGATCACCAAATTTGGTGGCAGGGCACAGCAGGACCCACATACTGCACATGAGCTCTTATCTGCCCACTCCTGCTTTATGAAATCTAAAGTCACCCATCTATTTATTATTTAACTCATTTGAGTTCATATTGCACATCTGACCTGCAAAAGTGACCATGCTTCTCGCCTTCAATTTATCTTTGCAGGGGCTACCCTTCCTGTACCATAGCTATATGTAAGTAGTAGCAGCAGCTATTGCTATTATATTTACTCTCAGCCATTGATTTAGCTCTGTTTTCAAACTTTTCACTTCACAACTTCTGAAGTGACAGTGCAATCCTACACAGATCAACCCAAAAGTAAGTTTCACAGCATCCATTTGTGCTGTGGCATGGCATATGCGAACTAAATCCATGGGGCTTACATGTGAGTAAATATGACTAGCCTTGTGCTGCCAGAAATCTGTTTATCCCCAATTATCAATTTCTATTTAATTAATTGATTGATTATAACAGGGATAGCTCATAAAAATATATTGAATAAATCCATCTTCCCAGTCCAGCCAACTAGTGCAGGGATTGCAGCTAAACTCAGAAGAACAGAGAAATCTCAGGGAGTAGCATCATACCGGCAATTTTTTTTTAAATGCTCCAGCATTTTGACCTTGGACTACACCACAGGTTCCAGAGCAAATGGCCATGTTAGTCCATTGTAGCAAAAATAAGAAAGCCTGGTTTGTTAGAGGGAGCTCCCTTCATCAAAAATTGATCTCAAAAATATGAACATCTATGCCACAAATTACCAGTCTTTAAGGTGCCATGAGAATCCTCGGCATTATTTTTTCATCTTCTTAAGAGCCTGCTTTAAACTCATGAATCTGAGATTCTTGACTCTGGCAGTGAGCTCCTCTAGGAATGAAGATGCAGATACAATGAGCCAAGCCTCAGAACCAGTACCCAATGATGTTTCTCTCATCTTGAGCTTCTGTTCTTCCAGCGAGGCCCCCGTTGTCTGACCAACCAGCCTGCATCTCTCCGCAGCGAGCACTTCCTCTTGGAAGGAACAACAGCTCCTTCTAGAGGACACCTTCCTATTTACAGCAACATTTATTCCTAGGACAAAACAATTTGATCCTGGTTTAAGGCACAGTCACTTTCCAGCCAGAGGGTGGGAGAGATTTCACATGTGCCATGAAAAAAGCAAAGGCCTGTATTACAAATCAAGCTACAAAGAGTCACAAGCCATGTTTAATATTGTGAATGGCATTTGTCTTGTCACTCTTGAAGCCCTAAAGGCTGCAACAGGTGTCTGCTAAGGAGGATGGAAGCTGCACACATATACACACATGCATGCACATACAATTCACGCACACCCCTCACTGGCACATGCACTTCACTCACACAGAAACAGGCTGCCATGTGAGAACTGCTGAGGGAAGGAAGGGCTGCAGCCTGCTCTCCATCACAGAGACCTCACCCTGATTGTGCCTCCACATGAGAGATGCTGGATATTTCCTGGGAGCTTGGAGACAGGAGCAGCTTTACCACCATATTCTAGGAACAGGACTCTTTGATTCCAGCCATAGAAGTCACATTCCCAGAGATCCTTAGAAATCAGGAAGGAGGCAGAGAACGACCTGCCACTCTGCACATCATGATCAGACACCAGCAGCAGCGATGATGTTGCACTGAGACAGCCTTGCGGCAAATCCCATGCACTGCCGTGCAGACATCAAACTCACAGGACTGGATTTTCAGAACAAAAGCAGACTTGGCAGCGGAAGATCTGCAGTCAGCTCTCCCACTGTTTGCCAAAGGCTTAATAGCAGCCATGGGGAAAGGAGCATCATCTGGGGTGGCACCATGGCTCCTGAAAGATATGAGGTGAAAATATCTCCCCCACTCACACACACACCTCCTGAAGATACTATTTATCTATTTGTTGTTGCATTTTTATCATCTTTCTGGAACCAACTGAAGTAGCTTACATCAGTTCCAAAAAGAATGATCAGCACATACAAAGTATTAAAAACATACTTGTCACTCCAGAGGGGGTGCTTTTCCTTAACGCGAGAGACATAAAAGATTCTCCCAACAGTGCATTCTGAAAACACAGGTTCCCCCACTGCCACATCTAGCTGCATCTTGATCAATTGGGTTGTAACCATTTTTCTCCAGAAGGAGAACTTCTTGCTAGAATGTGCGTGTGTGTGTGTGTGTGTGTGTGTGTGTGTGTGTGTGTGTGTTGCCTATATATCTTAGTGAAAGAAGGCCATCCTGGCATTCCTCTACCTTGTAGTGATACATTTAAAATTTGTAATGATTTTCTTTCAGCAGGCATTGCTAATATGTGACCCATCCATCTGAATCACCCTGATTATTTGGTTTTTTATAGAGTCTACAAAATTCTCCATTCTTTTGATTCCATTTTTAAGAGTTTTCCATTAATTTGGTTTTCTTCTGATTTTGTCATTGTCCTATGTCTTGAATGAATGAATGAATGAATGAATGTCTTTCAACCATTTCAGATGGACAAGAATAACATATTAGGATGTTAAAATTACCTTACAATTGTCAAACACTATACAATATGTATAAGCAATATAATTTGTGACTGACAGCTGATAAAACCAACCATATAACAACCCTTACATATTAAAACTATTAATAAAGTATGCTAGCCAGTCTATTTTTCCAGTTCTTTTTTCCTTATGCTGGCTCTCTCAGAACAAAAAGAACAACTCTCTGGGATACAAAAAAGTTGGAAAAAACAATTTATCCTTCACTGACCAATTTCTCGTGTGTTTAGAAAATTAGGATGTGTATTCTATTCATTTTGAATAGAAGCAACATTCAAGTGAATAAGGTGCCAAATCTTCTACTGCACACAATCTACCTTTCACTGGAATACCTTGGAATCTATCCTGTAGCATCATTGTATCCATCATCTCAAATCAGGGATGAATAAAGGCTACATGTTGCCTGTTTCAGATTAAGAACATATATTTTTCTTCCTGGCATTGAAATTTAGTTTTGGATAGCTATCTCATGGCCTTGGCAACATCTTTATAAATTTATGGACCCAGGAAGTTTCCAAGGTTTTAGCCAAGAAGGCACTTCTTTGGAAGCCCATCTTCACTTATCAAAACTAGCCTGAACCAGTAACTGAATAACCTAAGCTGCATTTGGTCTGGAACTGCTATGATTCCAAATCCAGTTCTACATATATAGGCCAGACAGGTTGGAGCCACCCCTAAAATCATATGTAAAAAGCAATTTTGGACCCTTTCTATTTCCTTGCTGTTAGAAAATCCCCAGATTTCCACACCATAAATTGTACTGGCAACACTTTTGCCTTGTACACCTTAACGACTGGCTAGAGGGAGCCAGGTTGTTTATAATTCAGGAACCTGTTCAGAGATTGAGTGCAGGCAGTAGCCTTTAGCTTGTTTCTCTTTAGTTGCAAAGCCCAGGATTCTGTAGAAATAAAGGCTACACCAAGATAATTATATAAGTCCACCCATTCAATTTCATTTGAGTTCAAAAACCACTTCTGAAATTTCTTTTTCCCCAAAAAATTAACGCTTTTGATTTTTGCTATTAATCACTAAGTCATTTTCCCTTCAATAAGCACTATTTTTTCTGTAGCCTCCACAAAGCAACCTGAGTGGTGGACATCAGAATCTTATCATCTGCATATAGGAGGATGTTCACTGGTTGATCCAAAACCTTTGGCATATGGAGATCTTGGCTATGAAGTGTGGAAACAACATCATTAATATAGAAATTAAAGACGAATGACACAAGAAAACATCCCTGACAAACTCCCTTACTTGTGAAAATCTCATTTGTTAAAGCTTGATTTAACCCTTGATTTAAACTAGTGCCAGTATAGAGGTTCTTCATTTTAAAAAAGTCTCTGAATAATGTTTGTTTTGGTCAGTTTTTCCCAGAAAATATATTTACTGAATCAAAGGCAGCACTTAAATTGATAAATACCATACAAGAGGGTACATCCTTTGGGGTGAATTTAGATATCAAATGGGATAAGGTAAAACAGTTATTAACAGCAGACCATCCTTGTCTAAAGTCAGCTCTTCTGCTAAATAGAATTTTGATCTGCCTGCTCCTCTAGCTTTTGGTATAGAAATCTGGCAAAGATGTTTGCAGGGGCATCAATTAAACTAATGTGTCTAAAGTTTCTGGGGTCTCCATGAATACCTTTTTAAAATAGGGGAACAATTATAGGGGAAAATCAGTTTCCAGCCATTAGGTTTTCAACCTGTATTATTATGTAAGAAAAGAGGCCTGTAAGAACAGTAGCCACTACCCAACACTGTCTTTAAAGAGTTCTGGAGGCAAGAAATCTTCACCTGGGGTTTTATTGTTCCTTAGTGATAAAATAACTGACTTTAGTTCCTGTTTTAAGATTGAAGGCCATTTTGGGAGTGATTCAAAATTCACAATATTATTTTCTGCAAAACTTTTTCTTTCCCCATTTGCCTTATCCTTAAATAATTTGACACAGAAAACTTTCCAGGTGATTATCTATTCTGAGTTTAGCCAAAACCATACACCAAAAATTTGGGTTTCTAATTCTACCTGCCTGTTCCAGTTCTGCCCAGCTTTTTGCATAATAGTTTACTTTCTTATCTATAATTAATTTCTTGTAATTTCACCTAAGCTTGAGCATAAGTGTATGTGCTCCACTATCGAAAGAACCACAGGCTATGCTCATTTGTTTTCTTTCTTTCTTTCTTTCTTTCTTTCTTTCTTTCTTTCTTTCTTTAGTAAGCTTCTATGCCGCCCCATTCGCCGAAGCCTTGGGGCGGCTCACAATCACAATATAAAAACAATATAATTTGAGTCGACCTGGCCAAAGAATTTTCTCACTTGTTTTCTCACTTCTCTACATTCTGCATCAAACTAGGGACATTATTTCCCTTGAATCATTTCTATTAGCACATGTTATTAACCAGGACTTCATTCATGAGCATATTACCTGATATGCAAACATAACGGAGTCAGTGTTCATATCAAGGGTACAGATCAAATTTCCCTGTGTTCTTCTCTTGTCTGGGCTCAAAGGCTTAAAATTCTGGGTGTTCATCATCTTAATCATTTCTTGTTCACTATGTCTGACCTACTTGTTACAAACTTGTCTAACTGAGATGCTGGTCTCCAATCAGATTCTAGGATTAACTGGGCTGATGATCACTCTTCTCTCTTATTTACTGTAATTCCTGGGAACAGGCGAACATTTTGTCTAGAAACATAAATATAGTCTATGACACTTCCAGCAGAATGTGTAAAATGTGTGCATGGATAGGGAAGCCTAGGGTCACTAAAATTTGAAGCCCTGATTTATATGTTAACTCCAGCAGGATCTGACCTTCTCCTCTGGGACGAATAGTCCAATACTTTCATTTTCACTTTGCTGCAACTCTACTGCAGGGATTACTTTAGTCCTGGTTTTACCTTGATACTCCAACTGAGTAGGGGCTTGGTTGTGGTCATAAGACCAATTTAAATAAATAAGACTTCCAGTATGTTTCCTGATTACTCCCTTATTATTACTGGTTTTCCTAACTGGGGTGATGAATGAAGGAGCCAGAGGGAACTGATTTTTTTAAAAATGCTAAAACTAAACTAGTTGCTAATAATGCCTGCTTTGCTCTGTAAATAAAACTAGCTATTCCCTGGTCACAAAACGTAACAACAGCATGAGCTTTTATGCCATCATAATACAAATAAGCATTTTTTACAATACCACTGGGCACAAAACTCTGTGAAGGAGACTGCAAACTCCTCCAGCAAACAGGAGGACCTTGAGGAGCATTCCCAAACCTACTCCTACTCCTCCAACCCTTACTAACCAGGAGAAGCTAATGACTACAGAAAGGGGCCCTGGTCCTTTAACAGCTTGATACAGAACTTGAGAGGTTGCAGCTTCCACGAAAACTAACCTGGCCTGGCAGTAAAACCCCACCAGTTACTGTGAGTGATGGGGTCATCCATAGTCATCTGTATTCTGGCTTTAAGATTGCTCTCCTTGGTGCTGAAATTAAGTCCAAAGTCCCTGGCTGCTCCCTACAGCATTGGCCAGGTTCTTGAATCTGTTATGTCCTGTTCCTGTTGGTTACTTTACATTATACCCCTTCGCCTGAGCTATTGCTTAAAGCAGATGATAGTCTTTTGAAGGAATAAATACCCCATGTACCCTTCTATGATGACTTACAAGCTAAGGCTGCACACCTTCCAGCTCTCCAGGAAGAACATCATGGCAAGGGGGAAAACAAAACTTGCCACAACAAGAGAGTAGCAGGGACTTCCTAGAGTGCATGTCAACCCAAGGCTTTGCACCAAAGACCCAACACGGGGTTTCACTAGAACACCCAACTGCTTTGTTCTAAGTGGTCCCTCTTAGAGCAGAGCATGGACTTAGTTGGTGACAGGAAGCAGCCCACCTGGCAGTGGCAGGGAAATGCACACAATCAGCTCTCCCTCCTGAGTCAAGGGCCTCACCGTGCTTCAAGGAAGGACCAGTGCTGGTGCAACCATTCTGTGAATAACACCCAACTCTATTTCACTTTTTCATCAAACCCAGATGAGACAGCTCTGGTATAGGGTTTGGGAGCACTATGTAAGGTGCTGGATGGTCAGAATCCTGCACATTCCAATCCTTCATCTTCCATCAGCCCCTCCCCATCTCTGGTTCATCCACTGCCTCCTCCATTCACAACTGAACTGGGAAGAAAAGAAGTGGGAGCTGTGGCCAAAAAGGGGAGCAGTGCCACAACAGGAGAAAGTGCTGGGAAGGACTGGCATTGGCTGATCAGAATCTCTCTCTCACACACACCGCATGTTAAGTGAGTTTTGGATATAACAGATCAGATGTATGTATTGCAGTTTTTTGTTGCATTTTGTTGCATTTCTGTGTGTATTTAAAGCCAAAGACGGTAATAAGAACCAAGAAGCACAAAACCTCTAACATTTAAACCTGAAGTTTTCTTATTAGGTATTGTACCTGATGATGTTGGTAAACAAGCAATGTATTTGACTCTATATGTAACTACTGCAGTGAGGATTGCATTTGCCCAACATTGGAAAAGTGAAAAGCTGATTCTACCAACGAGCTGATTCTACCAACGAGCTGATTCTAAAAAAGATCTTGGACTGTGCAGAAATGGACAGATTGACTTTGTCTCTGAAGGAGAAAGAAGATACAGACTTCTATCAAATTTGGGACTCTTTTTATTATTGGCTAGAGAAACAGGACTATGCATAGATTTAAATATGTTTATAGTTTAACATAAAAATAAAAAATGTGGGGGGCTGACCCAATAGGCCTGATGTTTTTGATTATTGATTTTTTTTTTAGTTTCTTTTTCTTGTTAGGTTTATTAAGAATAAAACTTACTAAAAAAAGAACCAAGAAGCACAAACACAATTTTTAAAAGCTAAGTACAAAAAAATATCTTGAAGGATTAATCAAACCCTTCACCTTTTTATCATATAGTCTGTCAGTTAAGATGATGGGCTAGCGCTAAGTTGAACATCCTCAAACTTTCTGGGCCAGAGGACCCATTTGGAATGTTGAGAGAATGCTGTGGGCACTCTCACAAAATGGCTACTGTGGCAAGGGGCTTACCTGATCATTAAAATGGCTGTCCTGGTGAGCATGTCTGGTCGCAAAATACTCATTTTCCAGGAGAAAACTGGTGAGAATAAAAGAAAAATAACTTGCCCCAGAACCTAAGTTCAATGAAGAGGTAGGGTCAGAGCTGCAAAATACAACATTGCAGTAAACTCCCTTCCTCACATGTTGTGGTTTCAGGTGAAAATTTGGACTTTACAGATAATACTGAAGCCCTACCTGGAAAGGAGATTATAGCATTTTTATTACTGGCAGAATGACAGTTTGTTGTTAAAACTGGAAATCTCAACAGAAGTTTGCAACAGAAATATGTCATCATAACCAATGAAAACCCTTATTAGAGGAAAAGTTAACCAAAGGCACAGTCTTACTAAGATGAATGAAAGTCTCATCGATGCACAATGCAGGGAGTGGCAAAGGTAATCTTCACCTCCCTTCTCCTCCCACTCTGCATTTTTGCTAAGCAGCTGTTTTTGGATGCAGGAAAGAAGGCTGGAGCAGCTTCAGGATACCTTCTTTCCCCCAGTGCCTGGCCTTACAACATCCCTTTCCACCACCCTTCTCCAAGTTTGCTTTCCCCACCTCTGAGAGCAGCTGGAATGGTTCTTCCCATGCCTGCTGTGAAAGGGAGGGGAGTGGAGACAGAGCTCCAACTTCCAGCCCCAAGGTTGGAGTATTAAACTAATCCAAACTACCCAATGACTTTTCAGGCAATGTCTAGGAGCCAATGGGAACATTAATGTTACTTAAGAATAATGGGAAATGGATTATTTTTTAGTGACATGGCACTACTTCATTAATTTTATGAATACCACTGATAATGCAAATAACCCACCAATTACTCTAAAGCAATTTTGGAGATGTATTTTCGGTCATAGCTCTACAACCTTGACAATGTGCAGCTAATAAATTCCTTTTGGTTTCCTAGTTATTTTTGCAATTCATGTTGATTACATTATGAACTTGAACAAGAGAGCTAATAAAAATGCTTCCCCAATTCTCATAGTCTGGCTTCTTTCTTTCTTAATTCCAGATGAGGTTACTGGTCATGGCTTGACATTTAAGACTGGAGAAATGAGAAACTGAAAGAAACCAGCCCTGGTAAATTCATCCATCTCTGTTCAAAACGCTCCGCAGTAGCCCACCGTAGCTAGGTCAAGCCTGCAGCCCTTCCCTGCCACACGCTCAGCTTGTCAGGAGGCCAGATTCCCAGGTTAGAAATTTAGGGTACCAGTTATCCAACCATGTCCATGCTCCCCATCCCCAATAGTCAGCTGGAATTTCTTGGCCAAGGAATACATTCAGACAACACTGGACTTCTGAAGTTGGTCCGATGACGGTAACTTTAGGCATTTTCCTCCCAAATATTTTTGCACTTCTTATAGCCTTAGGATTTCCACAACCTCTAAAGCACCAACACCTGGAGCAGAGGTTGCCAAGACAGAGCAGACAGTTCAAATAAGCAAAGGTCCATATTCTGGAGGGCTTAATAGCTAAACTGCCTCCCATCTCTCCCCATCATCACCACCTTTACTGTTGCACATGAGGAGTGCTATATTGCTCTGACACCCAATGATGGGAAGCAGTGGCTTGTATTCAACGTTTGCCTAGCTTTAATCCCATTAATTTAAATAGGTCCACTCTCAGTAGGGCTGATATTGGATACAACCAGCATCATTGCCGTAGGGAGGAAGCACTTGTCTCCACCCATGGGTAATCTCTCTGTGACTGTTGCATTTATAAGTATGTTTATGATTATTCCAATCAAGTTTTACTTAGTATTGAAAGCTGCCTTGAGTATGACTTTTCTTGACAAAAAGTTGGGGAACAAATCAAATCAATAAATAAATAGCAAAGGACAGGCACTCCTCGCCATCCCTTAGCCTGGTTGGCCAACAGTCATGAACCTTTCATAGTCCAGACAAAGAGGGCAGAACAATCAGTTCCTACTGCCGCACAGTGTTCTACCATAACTAAATTTTGTATCTCTACCACCAGACAAACAGTTAGAAAAATGTCTGCAATGCTCACAAGCCCTTGTTGCTAATTCAGAAGCTCCTGTCTCCCAGCCAGCAAAGCAACAACAGATGTCACCCCCACAAATAAAAGGGAGTATGGTATCTAAGGATCCAAATCCTAAAACCCTCCCATGTAAAGGTGCAGTACTCTGTATTCTCTATCTGTACGCTAGATGGAAGCACATCCCCGCAATCCTGTCTAAGAAGCCCTTGTCTCAGGTAACATTTCTGGATTCTCTTTAAAGTCATAGCCTTTCACTGCACTGGATGGGAGTCAATGTGTGAGTGATCCAAAGCATTCACAAATGCTCTTGATGCCCCCTCCCCCCACACACACACTCACCTGTTCAAGTAAGACAAGAAAGAACTGTGCCAAGATGCATTGCAAGTGTCTTACCAGAAACAGCATTCCAGTACCACAGTCTGGTGAAGTTTAAATGCTATCAAGCACTTGCCAATTGACAACATTTGAACTCCACAACAATTCTTTGTGCTCAGAGACTCTTTCATATAATGCAACTATCGAAA
This sequence comes from Varanus komodoensis, assembly GCF_004798865.1. Lineage (NCBI taxonomy): Eukaryota > Metazoa > Chordata > Lepidosauria > Squamata > Varanidae > Varanus > Varanus komodoensis. The sequence continues at coordinate 124,996,081 of NW_025335268.1, forward strand.
AGTGAGAGAAGGTGAATACAAGGACACAAATATATAAGAACTGTCTTATCCAGGCATCCCCAAATTTTCCTGATCAGTGGGCACATTTGGAATTTTGAGAGAATATTGTGAGAGCCCTCGCAAAATGGCTGCCATAGGGACAGGGTTTTTCCATCCATAAAATGGCTGCCCTTGTGGGCATGGTCATCATAAAATACTGATTTCCCAGAAGGCAAACTGGTATTGCTAAATGCACAGTATATTGACCAAGAACCTAAGTACAAGGGAGAAATGGACTCTGAGCCCCAAAATACAAACACATCTGAATGAATCTTTACCCCAAGTTAGACACAGCTGTTCAAACAAGTCCAGGCAAGTCCTATTCACAGAACTTGTATTCTGTTACCAACATATCCCATCATTAACATGGGGTTGGGGTTGGTTGTTAACCCCATGGAGAGACCCAGTCATGAGTGGATTGACAAGTGACCCTAAGCAGTTTCTCCAGCTGTAGAGGATAAACTGCTTATGATTGTTCTGCTAAAAAACCACCCAGCTGTCTCCTCAGCCACTAGTCTTACAGAGCAGCATCTTTGAGAATGAGATGGAGGGCAGCTTCAGTTTTGGTCTAATGGAGCCCACAAGGCTTAACAAGCCAGATGTTGCAGCACCAAGGAGAGTTCCTTATGAGCAACTTGCACTGAGGCCAGAGGGAAGCTTTTCAGAACTGGACAATCATGCATCACCCCTGCTTAGTGAAGTGGACAGGCTTAAAGAAGCAGGCTTCTGGTGTTGCATGTAGTAGTCACCGAACTCTCCAAAGTTTAGGCCAGTTGCACAGGCTGCACTGGCACACTAGTTCCACGGGTTGTGGAGCTCTTGGACATGGTTGTGCTGGCTCATTGAACCGGGCTCAGCAGCTGCAGTTTTCAGCCCAACCACAAGGATGTCACCCTTAGAGAGCTCTGATATCTCTCCAGTGTCTTGGGTTCACCAGGGACTTGAGTTCTGCTTGGTCCCTGTGCTTTCTCCATTGGTACTATTGACTCCTCAGCCTTAGTGTCCATGCCCAGGTCACTGCTGGTCATGACATGGAAGTCCAAGATACCAGTCGCCATTTTGCAAAGCAGACTGCCCCAGAATCCTCCTGTCACAGCCAACATTCCTTTCTTGGAACTCCTCTGGATTGCAAATGGGAAGGAACCTGTTCATATTCCCGGGGGGGGGGGGGCATGTTTGGCCCCAAAAACCTACAGTGGGTAGTGTCCAATCTGAAAAAAATACAGAGAAGCTCACACTGGTAGTCCATCAGCTGTTTTTGATGCATTTCTAAGAATCTGTGGAGGGGTTTATGATAGAGGTGACCTTCCTGCTTGACAAAAAAATAGTCCCCACTTTAAAGGGGGGCTCAAAAAACAAAGCTGGGAGAGATCTCTGCCCAAAACCGTTGGCCAGCCAGTTTTGTGATTAGGTTTGGGAACTGCACATTTAGTAAGTTCACCTAAAAATGCAAACCCCCAAAATATCTCACGCAACCCTAAAACCCCACCTCTGTGTTTTAAAAGTCATTTTTAAAAGGCAACCTATTCTTATATGTATCCTTGTACCACCTTGCACTTAATCTTTTTTGCATGTTTAAGAAGCATGAATGATTCAAGGCTAGGTTATGAGAGCTCATCTTTCATAAATCCCTTGTCTTTTAATACATAATACATGTTTTAGGGCACAATCCAATGGGGTAAGTGTAACCCCCAAACTCAGAGGATTGCAGGTATCCTATGAAGGATGCAAGAATTGAAGAAGTAAAGGTTGCATCCATGCTTCTCCCAATCTGCAAAAGATTTAGATGGCCAATTTTGACTTTCTAGGCCTTTCCTTCCTGCTCACAAGAACAGGCTAAGACACAGCTGAGTAACACTGAATGCCTCCCCTTCCTACTCCTCCAGAATGCCCCCTCCCCAGTGTTGGCACCATGACTAGTTGTGTGTCCTTGGAGCTGCAGCTGGTGCAGAAAGAACTGTGCCATCTGCAAGGATAGAAGAAGCACACTCCAAATTCAGAGTTCCTGCTCCAACTTCAGACATTTTTGAAGTCAAAACTGGGGTTCTGAATTTTTCTATGGCTGGTCAACCAGTATCAACTGGCCATAGGAATTCCTACTTACATAGTGCTTGTGCAGATTAAACAAGTTAGTGATCAAAGTAGGCAATGAATGCATGACGCAAGTGGCAGGCACATGATTGCCAAACAGAATGTTCACTACAGTGAAGTCCATGTTTGCTGTGCAATGCAATGCATGCTTAGACAGAAAAATGCATTTCCCACACAGGCAAGAGAACACAGAGTTCTACACCTCTGTCTAAACATGCATAGAATTGTACAATATCTAACGCATTAGTTAAGCCATGAAGCAATCTATACTATTGCAAAAGAGGTTTTAATTGGTTCCGTGCTGTTTTTTAAACATTATTTAATCCTTCTATGTCATTGCGGAGCACCATTTTTAGGTAGAAAAGCAGGATATAAATTCAGTGAATCATAGGAAATTTTAGTTTTGCTTTGTACATGATCCAGGGGTTTGTTTTTCTTCAGCCCTGTGATTTGCCAGCATTTGATTACAGAAGTTGCCTTTGGTGGCACCATAGTTTATGCATGTGCATAGTTTATCCATTGAACATTCAGAGCTTTCTGGCATTTCCTAACTTCTGTTTATGCCAGCAGAGCAGAAGTTACCAAAAGAAACAGATCAACCATCAGGCTGCTCTAAACTTTCTTCCATATTGGAGGTGCAATGAAGGGCTGGGAGAGCTTTGGATATTGTATATGCAGGGGCTTCACCACCCCACTCCCCCAATCCTGTTTCCCCACCTCTGACATCGCAAGTAAAGGGCCATGCAAAGTTTTACAGCAGCAGAAAGAAAGAAAGGAAAGATCTAAAGTCATGTTCCTGTTCTTGGCCTCAGAAAGGGAAAGCCAATTTTTCTTGTTGGCTCCAGGACCCTTTCCAAGGGGTCATAGAACTTCTGCCTTAAACACCTGCCTAATGCCATACAAAACTACCAAAATACCTTCTTCTCCTATGGCAGACTTCCCCCAAAATAGCGCCTTCCTAACAGATGGCCACGGCTGGCTGAGAATGATAGACTTTGTAGTCCGTATCAGGAGGGTACCACACTGGGGGATCTGGTGCCTTCTGATGTGTGGCCATGGCTGACTGAGAATGATGGGAGATGCAGTCCAACATATCTGGAGGGTACCATGTTGGGGAAGCCTACCCTATAGGCTCCATCCCTGTTTCTGTGTCCATTCATGAAGTGCACGTGACGTCCCCATGTCTTGGGCCATCTCCAGGAGCTAATGCAAATTAGCTGTTGGAGAAAACCTAGCAGAGGGGGGAAAGAAGCAGCGACATCCAAAGGGCTTCTCCAGCACAACATTGATACATGGAGGCAGCCAATGCAAGAACTGATGTTGTCATCTGGCATAATTGAGTGTGAAAGTGTGTGTATTTGTGCATACATGTCTGTCTGTATAAATGTGGAGAATGAGGGAGTAAGCAAATGAAAGCAAAAGGGGAAAGGGTTCCACGAAAGAGACTTTTTAAAAGAAGTAAACTCAACTACAACATTTCACAGGTTTCTACTGGCAGAGCTATATTCTCACTTAACAAATCAGTATAGCTTCATTTCAGTCAATGGACCGGATTGCTGGCCATCATGAAATCAATACAGCTGCCTTGAAATTAATGGGATAGATTCCAGCAGGTACAAATGGCTGCAGTTCCATTTGTTTTTCCCATGCAGGCCCTAACATCTGAGGAGCTCAAAAGAAATTCTCTCCTCTCCTCTGGCTTCTTACCATTATACACACAGTAACAAAATGCTGTCTCTCACTCTCTCTCTTTAGAAGAAAGCTTTTTACACATTTACCATATTTATGCTTTGAGGCTTTTATGAAGAAAACTCCAAATGGTCTCACTAAAGCATTTTTGTCTCTCACACACAAAACAAATTTTGTCTATTATTTTTAGGATGTATACCACACCTTTCTCTGCTATACATTAACTCAAAGGTAGTTTAAACTATTTGAATTCTAAAATTTCAATCATGTAAAAGCTATACAATACTAATTTATTTTTTAGAATCTTTCTATACCATCATTATATTCCAGAGTATCACAATAAGCACAATTAAAACAAAAAGTGAAAAGAAAGAAAGCAGCAGAATAGCAAAATACTGTCTGAAATAAAATGGTCTAAAGTGATCCCAAATACTTTTTCACCCATTGTAAATAAGTAATCAGAGGAGAAACACATTTCTAAAAGAAAGAATTTAACTGTCTGTGGTAGACAGAGCAATCTAAAGGTGTATTCAGGGGGTGGATTCTGTGGGAAAAGGTTTACCACTTCCCCCACTCAGCTAGCTCATACCAGTATGAGCAGGAGCTTGGCTTGGGCCCCAAACCTAGACCAAACTAGAGCTGGGTGGAGTTCTTTTTCTATGGTGGTGGTGCTGGGAATGAGAATTAACTACTGCACTTCCCACCTAAAGATGTGAAGACCTGGGAAAAAAACAGGAACAAAATAAGGGAAAAACCAGAATAAAACTGGAGGTGGGGAAAAAACTCCCAGGGATTTTTAGAACTGCTGGGGGGAAAATGATCCCACTATTTTTTTCTATCCCTCCCCCGTTTTTCCCTTAAGCTTTTATTACTATTATTATTATTATTATTATTATTATTATTATTATTATTATTAGAACATTTCTATGCCGCCCCTTGCCGAAGCCAATATAAGGAGTAGCCTTATATTGCTACTCCTACTCTTACCGCAGTGGAGCAGTTCTTTCTGTGAGGGGACAAGGGAAGAATGGTGGTTCTCTGACTCCCACCTCAGAAGGGCAAATCTGACCAATGCTACAATTGCCCAGAGACCATAGGTTGTGCTCTTTCTCTCTCTCTCTCCCTCTCCCCATAAAAAGGTTCGATATATAAAAATAAAGCATGTGTCACATTTAATCTTAAGACGCTTACTGTTGTGTCACATAACAAACTCACTTTCTTCTGTGGTCTGAACTTTGAAACATAAAGAGGTTTGACACCATAATCACAGAAATATCCTTAGAGTTGTTTTATATTTTTAATCTCCAGGTTCAATTATGGTGCCAAGAATTTCAAGGAGTGCTTTATGAATGGATGGAACCTCCCTCAAGAAAGATGGCTCAGCGCTCTAAATGCTTTGTCCTTGGGCTTCTGTGTTGGATAGAATAAGAAGAGATAGCTCTTCATTGCCTCTTTCCTGAACAACGAGGTGTGCCATGGCCCACACTACCTAGATGGGGTTTTCTTTCTGAAGAGAGAGCACTGAGACTTAGGGATCTTGGACATAGCTGGCTAGAGGTACTCTGATCTGCTACCCCACTGAAGATCCCCAGAGAAAGCCCCTGGGTCCTCAGGATAACCACAGCCACCTGGCAACTCTACCTCCCTGTTGCTATTGAATTGGAACTCTCATCATCCCTCACCAAGAACTAAGGCCAAAACATCTGAGGGGCCACAACTTGCCTATGCCTGTTCTAGCCCCAAGGGAGGCTAGAAGGGAGGCTATGGTCGTCAAGATGTGGTTGGACTACAGTGGCCATCAGCCGCTCCCAGCATGGTCGGTAGTCAGGATCAATGGAAGTAATCGCTCAACAAGGCTGAGGCACGCTCATTCCTCCCCTTTACTCTAGCCCTAGGCAGGCACACAAGTAGAGAGGGGGTGGAGGTGCATGCACACAACTCTCAGCCTTTGACTGTTTGAATCAGGCTTTACTCACGGATGGCCCTACCATTAGACAGAGTGAGGGATTCACCTCAGGCAGCAAATACTGGGAGGCAGCAGCAATGTGTAGAAGTGAGATGTGTGTGCCACACAACCTGTTCTGTGCCTCCTACCTTACCCAGCTGCTTTCAGGTACAGGTGAGGAGACTGTCCCAGCTTCAGTGCTACAGGCAGATGAATCTGCCAATCTAGTCAGCTTTTCTAGATTGAGCATAAAGGATGCCATCTTGTTCTGTGTCTTAGACAGCAAAATGTTTTGGGCCAGCCTCAGTTCTATTTGCATGCTTTGGGATCACTGATAATGCAATATTTCTGATTACACAGAAGCTTTGACTTGCATTCAGCTGATGGGTGGTGTACAAATATAATTAATTATATTTAATTAATTGTATTAATTAATTGAGCAGATGTGAGTAGAAGCCTCCTACAGACCTCCCTCCTCAACATAGGAAGGCTGGAGACTAAGTAGGCAGAGATGAGGAAATCAGGGTGGGACCTGAGTGCATGCCCCCCACTTCCCATTGCTAGCCTTTGCCTGCATAGGACTTCTGCCCTTGACTCTTTGAAACTAGCAATGTGTTTCCTTCTCTCTCTGACACACAGAGTCCCCATTCTTCTCACCTGGAGGGGTATCCCACTCTACCACTCAAATTAGTCATAATGTTCAATACATCTGCCAGGTGGAGATTGATTATTCCTGGGATTACAGCTGGTAAGGAAGAGGATTGAACCTTTTTTATCCCCTGCTGCAGTCTGAGCAAAAAAAAAAAAGGGGGGGGGCCCTCAAAAGCTACTACTTAAATTGAGAAGACAATGATGGAATTTGAGGAAATCACACAATGACATGGTTCACATGTCATAACATCCCAGAATATAGGTTAGTATAGGTTGAATATGGATGTCTGATGAATTAACCACAACATATACATAATCTGTATTTCATCGGTAGTCTAAGTTGTCATTCCATGTGTCCAATATAATAGTTTCATGCAAACTACGGCCATTCAGAAGAAAAACAGTCTAATACAGAGCCATTCCTGTCGCAAGACAGAAAAATTGGCTTGGGCTGTAGGCCTGCATCAGGTGTCATGTTGAGGAGAGCATCCAGTGTTACTAGGCAACCACCAACAATTTTCTCTCCGTGATGGGTAAAGCAGCATCCTGAGTCACGGTGATGACACTGGCTGGGAAGGGGTGGGCGGGGAGATGGCCTAGATGGAAATGAGGATTTTGACCTACCCCTGTATCTAGAACACTAAAAGAACATTAACCTCATACCTCAAAGCAGCAGTCTCCTTCAAGATCAGTTTCCTCACTGTGAATAGCAACAGGACAACAGCAATCTTGAGGAGAAGTCTGTGGGGAAAGGTTCAGCGCTCCCAGCCCAGCAGTCCTCAGTCAGCTCCCGGTTTCCTCACAGCTGATGGCAGTGGGAGAAGTGGGTGAGGCAGCCTGGCGATTCTGCAGGCCTCGTGGGACAGGCTGCCCACTTCTGCCCTACAGCCACCCTGAAGAAAGACACATGCTGCAGAAGGGCAAAGCTTGCATGCAAGCACAAGGTCAGTGGAAGAACACCGGCTTTTCACCCACCTCCTATCTGCTGTGGAAGGGATCGGGTGGCAAGTGAGCAAAAGACCTCTTGCGTGTGAGATACAGCCAGTCACTGCAGGTAACACTAGGCTAGATGGGGAGAGAGCCTGGCCTGGTGAAAGGCAGCTTCCTGGATAAACCAGGCAAGCAACGTGGGTAGTGCAAACTGTGGAAGAAAGTTTTCCCCTTGCCATGAGACCCTTTGTGTTTCTCTCCCCCTGCTTCCCTCTTGCCTCTCTCCTCCCCCACACCGCCTGCCCTTGATTTCGCCTTTTCCTTCCCTCATGCTGCAGATCCCGTGAGAACATCTGGCTTGGTGTCAACGGTGCTGAGTCACCACTGTGTATGACCAGCATGTGAGTCATGAGAGGGAAGTCCCTTCCACACAGGGTACTTTTCAAACCGGAGCTGAGTAAAAGGGAAAGTTGTCCAGGAATGTTGGCAGCAGAGGAGGTTCTCTTGGAGCGGTGACAAGCTTTCTGCTATCCCTGAATGATTTCCCTTTGCCACAGTGAACTTGTGCCACTGATGAGGTCCAAATCTTCAAGATGAACACCAGACCTAAGGAACTAGGAACAGCTGGAGAATTGTAGCTGAGAGGAAGCTTCAGATTGGTGTGTGGAAAAAGACCGGGAGCAGGAATCGTCCACAAATTCTTTGAATGCAAGTCTTTCTTCTGCACCAGACTTACCATTGCTATTAATATTCAGGCTGCTTTGGGGGAGCAGCTGTAATAGGGATTAGGCAGATGGGAGAATACCCCCCCTTTCCAAGAACCCCTCCCCATTTTACATGTTTCTGGGTCTGAATTGAGCAGCTACATCTTTTTTTTTTTTAAACTCCAGCGTAGGCTCAGGAGCAGCCCAATCTGGATCCCTCCACACTCGTGTCCCAGTCAGTATCCGGGCCCCTGCGCTTTCCTTACAGTAAAAATGAAAACAGGATTTGCTTTCCAGTGATGTGCCATGCTGCCTTCATGCAGCAACAGCACCATAATCCACAGCATCATGACCATAGAAGTCATTGCTGCAGCAAAAGATTGCCTGCTCTTTTAATCACTAGCCAGGCAGTTCTTTTTCCTTATTTGGCTGTACAGCAAATAGCAAATTTAGAAGTGCTGATTTCAAAAAGCAAAGTCCTTCCAAATGACATTTCCGGGTCATGTGGCTGATGTTTGAATCCTAAAAGGTACACAGTGAGGATGACTGAACTAGTCAGGTTGCCAGCATGCCTAAATACCTTTAGCCAGGCTCACACAGTAACTTCAGTTTTGCCTTTTTACTGTTTTACTTTTTTACTGTTAATGTTCTTTCATACTGGGAGTGAAAGAACATACACTGGAACAATCCTATCATGCTTGGACAATTGGTTTTTCCAGCAACTGTAATAAATGACATATATTTATCTCTTCTATTTGCATCTTGCCCTAGAAATCAGGACAGTGTATAAAATCATTCTCGCTTCCACCCCAATTTACCTCACAATAAACCACTGTGGTAGATCAAGCTGAGAGAGAGTTACTGGCCCAAAATCATCCCGTTAATGACTCCTTTCCTCATTGATGGGAACCTTACAAAAGCAGGGCACGTTCTTCTACCTGAAAAGCCTCCCACAAAGAATATAGCTGTTTGCCATGGCCACCCTTACCATTAAGTGGAGTGAGGCAATCGTCTCAGATGGCAGGTGCTGGGAGGTTCAGCAAAGTTTTACAGAAAAATGCTGTGTGCCGTGTGACCAGCCCTGTGCCCTATAAGCTCGCCTGCTGACTTCAAGTGAAATGAAGGCTGTCATCCCATTGCCAGCATCGAAGGACGATTTAACTGCCAATCCAGACAGCTTTTGTGCACGAAACAGGAGAGAGAATGCCTGGGGTGAAATATCTTGGCCAGCCCTGCCATTTGCACCTTAGGAAGCAGACCCATGAACAAGCCTGGGTATTCCTGGGATTGGTTTCTCTGGTGGGAAAGAATAGTATTATACACATTTGTTGCCAATATGGAAATATTACAGTTAAATGGTACAGTGCTTTCATTCGCGGATGCTACTCAGAATGACCATTCCAGAAGCACACACAAAGTTTTTACTGGTTACATTTACAGGAACAGGTATGTGCTTATCAAATCATCCCATTCCCATGATACTGTAAACTTTTGGGGGCAAACCCTCTGTACTTTTATACTTTAGTCTACTCATGCCAAACTCTCATTCTTGAGAGTGAATCACATGTGCAAAGAGCAGCTGTTTTTACAGCATTAAAACTACAAAGACAAATGCCAAGAAAGCACAAGTGGAGCACTTATATATGTATACATCTGAGTTGTTTCCTTAATGCAAAGAACTGGTCACATTGAATGAACTGATTCATAAAGATCCTGCCAACATTTTATTGTTGTTTATTTTTATTTATCAGATTTATATCTTCATATAACAAACTCAAAGTGGCTTATATCATGGTGATACTCCTGCTCTCAATTTTATCCCCACAACAACCCTGTGAGGTAGGTTGGGCTGAGAGTTTGACTAGCCCAAAGCCACGCAGTTAGCAACACGGTTAAGTGGGGACTAGAACCCAGATCACCCAAGTCCCAGTCCCATGTTCTTAACCACTATACCACAGTAGCTCTCTTAACTATTTACACTTAGTAGCAAGACTATTTCACCTGGATTTTGCAGGGGGAAATACTTTTTATAGCATACCTAAGTCCTCTAGGCCTAGAGCTGGTTTTATATTATTTATATTTATATATACAATATATAAAGGCTTTACATTCCAGTAGGCCTCTGGCAAAGTGCCACCTCAATGCCCATCCCACCAGTATTGGAATGCCAGTGAACTGTAGTGCTCACACACAAATTTGCAATGGGGAAACTGCATGCCATGGCTGGGTACTGTGGTGGAGGTGGAATGGGCAAGCAGGTGGGCTCAGTCTAGAGCAGGCATCAGCCCCAGTGGACCTTTCTGGAGAAGCCATGCAGCATGCATTCACAGCCTGCCTTATCTCTGCATGGATTGCACAAACCATGCAAGGTAAGTCACCTCGATATAGAATTCCATTTTTTTGTTTTACCTTTTCTCACAATGCCACCTCCTGTCATCCCTTGCTGACAAGTTATAATAGGTAGGGTTGCCCTGAACTGAGGTTCTGTTAACAAAAAAAAAGCTATTTAGGGAAGATCTGTAATGACAGCTGCAATGTCTTAGATGATCAGTGACCTGCTACCATGCATAGCTCCTACTGTTCTGTAGCAGAGGTACTGGCAGTAATAAAACACTTTGATTGAAGAGCTTGGCAGACGGACTCCCTGCAGTTGGAGACCCTATTAATGACCTTTCTTGTCTCTCATTGAGAACCATTACCCTGGTTAATCAGTAATACCATTTTCTCTCTGTAGGCCTATTTCCAACCCTTTTTGTGGCCCGTCTGGATCATCCTAATCCTGCTCATCAGTCTACAAATGCCATACAGCATGAATGCACACTGAACTCTTTCATGCTCACCCATACGTATGTTCCCGGAAGTGCTTGGCCGCTTTGTATAGGATGCTTGGGAAGAGGCTGCCAGTGAAGTGTTGCAACCTAGATGGGGTTAGAAAGAAGGTCTTCTAGTTGAGTGTATTATTTCAAGAGCAAAGGTGCAAAGTCTACAAACTCCCTCAAAATCCTCAGCAAAGCCAGTGTGTGAGCTTGTTGCTATAAACCTTGAGCGTTGTGCAGCCACCTTCCAGCCTACCTCAACATTTGCAGAGCTGTCAAATGAGTGCAGCACAAGGCAAGCACAGTCACAGGCTAATGGAATTGCTACTGCATCAGAAAAAGTACCAGGAAAATAAAGCCTTTACACTAAGGAAAGCCAAACCCTGCATTCAGTGGACATTATCCTATCTGACACTATCATTGGTATAAACTATGTTGAGCTTGTGAAAGCGACCTCTTCACTGGCACAACAGGTTCTCCCAAATGTAGAAAGTATATTTCTTAAAATCATGGATCTCACTCCAAGGCAGTTTATTGTAAGCACACACATTCCAGTATTCGCATGGAACTACCTTGGTCACAAAGACATTTTTGTTCACTTTAGTGGAGAGAAGGCATGTACACAGACATACCTCTCACCACTTGATCTTCTTCTGATGATCACAGTAGCACAGATGGAACACTAGACTTGAGCAAATGAATGAAATGCAAATGGAAATTAAAGCACAATCCTATGCTGTTTTAGAAAAGAACGAATGAAAGGCCTCCAACACCCAGCATGCCCTAGCCACTTGGGCATGCTGGGAACTGTAGGCTTTTTTCTGTCTGATGTTGAATAGAATTGTTGCTTTAGCTAGGTTACAGGGAACTTTAGACCCATGCAATGTTACTGGGGAAATGATAGCAGATTTTTTTAGTTTTAATTCTATTGTAAGTCATCTTGAATATTTAAGAAAGCCATTCAAAAATTAATAACAACAGATGTTTGTTGGATGTTATTAAATAGTTCTTGAGACACAGATGTGAACCAGGGTGCAACATCAGCTGTCCCCACAGTTCTGAAATGTTACTTAGAATCCAAAATGCTGACTGGAGCTTTTGTAAAGGGTTAGAACCCAGTAGCCCCTAACACTGCCAGTTTTTAAAGTATTGCCAAGCTAAAAAAATGTGGAGGAAAACCTGTGGTCAGACACACTGAAATATATGTCAAGACAAGGAAGAAGGAAAGCATGGCAGCACCTGATGATTTAAAGCAGTGCCGTTTCCAACAACGCCTTCAGAAACATCATTTCTTCTTTCCCAAGGGAAATTCCTATCAGAGAGCACACAGGTGTTAAGAAGCAAATCACAGCCCAGTGTAAACAAGCCTATGTGCCAGCAACAGTGGCAGATCTCAGCAGGATCAGCACCTGACACTGGGGATTTACCTAGCATGTTTGTGCATGGGGACTGGGGAAAAGAAAACAAAAAGGTAAACAAACCGATGTTTTAAGGTGTGCCCCCCCCCCGCCAACACACACCCTTTTTAAGACTTTTCTTCTGCAAATTCCCCATTCCCCTCCTGAAAAAAAGCAGGCCAAGCTATTGTTCTTCCCAGCCCCTTTCTCACAAATTCTATGTCTCTGCTGAGTGGAGTTGTTGGTACACATCTGTAATTGAGAGATCTATTAAAATTACTAGATCTGAGGTGTCATGAGGGAAGTTGTGCCTTTATTAGTTATAAAGCCAGATTGCAAGCCAGAAAACTCAGAAAACTTCACTCCCTATGCAACATAGGTTGCACTTACACAGAAACAGGCATTATCATAAATATCAGGTTTTCCAAAAAGCTGGAACTCTTTTGCATGGTCTAACACGATGGACCTATTTGGACACCATTTGTGACCTCTTTGGAGCCATAAAGTCAGCCATTTACTTGCTATCCCAAATGCAGACATGCCCATGGGGAATCAATTGAGCAAATGTTTCATTATGAGCTCAACAATGACAAGCCAAACAGAAAATTTAAAAAGATTCAGCCAAGAAGTATAGGAGCTGCCCCTTATGTATGATCATTAGTTTACTTCACTAGGCCTAAATCTTAAGCAACAGGAATATTTTATCCACAGTCTGTCATAATGGGGAAAAGAGCACAAGTTTGCTTGAGTCAAATTCTTTCATGAGATAACTCAAGGTTTGTCAGGGAAAGAGGTTGTTCCCTCTTTTCCTGACAAAAATATTATGCTTTAACTGTTAAACCATGTCCATTCTATGAAACAACTTTCATGCCTACAAAAGCACTGCTCATTTTGTGCAATACATCCCACCTCTAAAAGCATAACCCAATTCTATGCAGGGCATTTAAAATTTAATTGCCTTTCAATATCTTATCTCTGATCAATCATCTGTGACAACAGCAGAAGAAACTGGCTGGCTGGGGAGCCTGTGGCAGGTGCATCTAACCCATTCTTTCCCCATCCCTGCTTTAAGAGCTGCATAGAAGCAGACATATGAAAGCTTCTCCTGAAGGAAGATGAATTGACAAGGACACCTTCACTTGCAGAATTGTTGCTCATCCTGCAGTTGCGAAAGGCACAGGAGCCCTGCGAGAAGCCAAAAAAAAAGGAAAAAAAACTGGCAACTCCACAGCGCTGAATCAGAAACAACATTCAAATTGGACAAGAAGCAAAGGGGCGTAAACTCTGTTTTGTATCATTCTAAGTTCATAGTCCAGTGGGTTTTCAGAACAGTGAGTGAAGAAATAGCTTTAGTTAAGCCTCCCCTTCTTTCCTGGACCTGTTTTTTACACCAATTTGTACAATGGAGAAGATGGCATTTGGGTGCTTTGCAAAAGAGATAGATTTGACTTCTTGTTTTCACATCAACTTCCTCTTGTTTCTGTAGCAAAGTTCTGTTGAGAGACAAGCTGCCATTTATTTATATCCCCAAGGCCAACATCCTTCTCTGATGCCAATAGAAGCAACTTGGCAAGAGCCTTCATGCCTTCTGCCCAGTTTCTCCTCCCTGTTACCCTCACACTCACACACTTGATGTCTTCTAGCTCATACCAATATATTGTGAGCACTTCAGCACTGCATCTATTTATCTGTACCATGCTGTTATTTTAGTCTGCATAGAAGGGCTGTAACCAAGAACAGGGTGCTATTGCAGCGTTATCAATTAATAGTAGTAACAGGGATTATTTGCCCTACCAACATCTGGACAGTATCCTGAATAAGCCCAATAATGTTGCATTATTCCTAAGAAGTGCTTATCAGCAGCATTCGAGGGTGGCATTCTGAGTGTTCTCTTGCCAATTCTAAGTACAGGAAAACATTTTTACTCTGGTGAAATCATTCATTCATTCATTCATTCACCTCAGAAACAGTGTATCAAATGATTCTGTCAAAATGGGTAAAGAAAGCATAAACCCCTAAAGGACCATGGATGCTGGCAGCTACTCCCACAATCATCAGTGAAAATATAGTATTAACAAGCAGCAAAAATAGTGTCTTCTGTGGATAAAATTTGTAGGAGATCTGCTTCACAAATTAGTGGTATGTCCACTGCCTGGCATCTGAATAAAAATGAAGTGACAGCAGATATGGGCATCGGCCTAAGGGTGGTGACGCCGTTTGGGGCCATGCGGGGGCTGGCCTGGCCAGGGACTCTGTGGGTTGGCTTCCTTAATCTGCTGTCGGGCGGTGGTGAGGTTTTATTGTTTTTAATTGTTTTTATCTGTTTTTAATGGATTCACACTTGGCTGCTTCTATGGGGTTGCCTGGGGAGCATGTGGGCGCCGCCATTGGGGTGGTTATGGGCAATGGGCGCTATGGCGTTGGGGGCTTAACAGGTCTGCATAGAAGGAGAGACGGATGGCTGACACCTGTCCCCACTTCTGGTTATTCCCCCAGACAGAAGGTTCCGGGTATGCTTATCAGCCGCCCCTTGGGCCTGACGGTGCTGTTACTTAATGCCAGGTCGGTCCATAATAAAACATCCGTCATTCACGACTTAAGTGTGGATGAGGGGGCTGACCTGGCTTGCATCACAGAGACCTAGGCGGGAGAGGAGGGGGAATGTATCCTTCTCTCAATTGTGCCCGCCCGGGTTTCTGGTTCAGCATCGGCCACACCCAGGGGGGAGGGGAGGGGGGTCGCTTTAGTTCATCGAGCCTCTCTTTCCCTTTGCGGGGCTTCCTGTCCTCTCGAGACCAGGTCTTGGTTGCCTCTACTTGGTGTTGGGCAACCAAGACAGATTGGGGATTCTGTTGGTGTACCGTGCACCCTTCTGCCCAACAGACTTCCTGCCTGAGCTGACGGAGATCGTCTCGGACCTGGTGTTGAAGACTCCCAGGATGCTGGTCCTGGGAGACTTCAATCTCCATGCCAAGACTGATCTGACCGGGGTGGCTCAGAACTTCATGGCCTCCATGACGGCCATGGGACTGTCTAAACGTGTCATTGGCCCGACCCATGAACGTGGACACACGCTGGACCTGGTTTTCTCAACGGGACAGGAAGAGGGTGATCTGAGGGTGAGGAATTTGTTTCTGACTCCCGTCATGGTCAGACCACTTCCTCGTGAGGTTTGAGCTCGATGGCGGCCTTTCCCTCTGTAAGGGTGCGGACCCTATTGTGTGGGTCCGCCCTCGGAGTCGGATGGATCCAGATGGATTCCTGAAAGCTCTGGGGAAAGTTTCTGGTTGATAAAGCTGGCGCTCCTGTTGATACTCTAATCGAACTGTGGAATGGGGAAATGACCAGAGCTATTGACACAATCACTCCTAAGTGTCCTCTCCCGCTGGGCAGAGCCCGTTCATCCCCTTGGTACACACCTGAATTACCAGCAATGAAGCGGGTTGGGAGATGACTAGAGCGTAGGTGGAGAAAATCTCGGATGAATCTGACTGAACACACTTAAGAGCCCATTATCAGGCCTATGCTGTGGCAGTGAGGGCGGCGAAGAAGAAATTCTTCTCCACTTCCATTGCCTCCTCACAGTGCCGTCCAGCGGAACTTTTTCGGGTGGTACAGGGGCTGGTACAGCCAGGCCCCAAGAAAGATCCTGTACCATCCTCGATAACCTGCTGTGATGACTTTGCCCAGCACTTCAAGGAGAAAGTTGCTCAGATTCGTCACGAGCTGGACTCCACTAGTGACTCAGAATCCGTAGGGGAGGTGCCAATGTTACCGTCTGGTCACACATTGTTGGATGAGTTTCAGTTATTGCGGCCTGATGACGTGGACAAGGTGCTTGGACAAGTATGTACCACCACCTGTGTACTGGACCCCTGCCCATCGTGGCTACTATCCAAAGCCAAACATGGGATTGGTTCCTGGATCCAGGAGGTCATCAGCGCCTCTTTGAAGGATGGCCAGGTGCCTACCCCACTAAAGGAGGCGGTGGTCAGGCCGGTCCTAAAGAAGGCGTCCCTGGATCCAGAGATGGCCGCCAATTATAGACCGGTGGCCAACATCCCGTTTTTGGGCAAGGTGCTGGAGTGGGTGGTGGCGGGACAACTCCAAGCTCTCTTGGATGAGACTGATTATCTGGACCCATTTCAGTCCAGCTTCAGACCCAGGTTATGGTACTGAATCTGCCTTGGTCGCCCTGTATGATGACCTCTGCAGGGAGAGAGACAGGGGGAGTGTGTCCCTGTTGGTTCTCCTGGACCTCTCAGCGGCTTTTGATACCACTGACCATGGTATCCTTCTGGATAGGCTAAGAAGGTTGGGAGTAGGAGGCACTGCTTAGCAGTGGTTCCGCTCCTACCTCGATGGCCAATTCCAGAAGGTGGTGCTGGGGGACTTTACCTCTGCGCCATGGCAGTTATGCCATGGAGTTCCGCAGAGGTCTATTCTGTCCCCCTTGCTCTTCAACATCTACATGAAACCGCTGGGAGAGGTCATCCGGAGGTGTGGGCTGTGGAATCATCAGTACACTGAGGATACCCAGCTCTACCTCTCTTTTTCAACCAATCCAGGTGAGGCAGTGGCTGTACTGAACCGGTGCCTGGTCGAGGTAATGGACTGGATGAGGGCCAATAAACTGAAGCTCAATCCAGACAAGACGGAGATCCTGCTGGTAGGTGGTTCGAACTCCTGGGTAGGTGACTTGGATCTTCTTCTGAATGGGGTTGCACTCCCTCTAAAGGACAGGATCCGCAGCTTGGGAGTGCTCCTCCACCCGGAGCTGACTTTGGAAGCTCAAGTGTCGGCGGTGGCGAGGAGTGCTTTCCATCAGCTTCGGCTGATCCATCAGCTGCATCCCTACCTGGAGGACGACTGCCTAGTGACAGTGACACACGCATTGGTTACTTCCTGGTTGGATTTCTGTAACACGCTCTACGTGGGGCTGCCCTTGAAGACACTCGGGCTGCTTCAGATGGTGCAAAATAGAGCAGCCAGGTTGCTGACGAGGACTGGGCGTTATTCTCATATAACCCCAGTCCTCTACCAGCTTCACTGGCTTCCCATCGATGTCCGGGCTCAATTCAAGGTGTTGGTAATTACTTATAAAGTCCTTAATGGCTTGGGACCCGGATACCTGAAGGAATGCCTGCGGTCATATTTGCCCTCCCGCCCCTTGAGATCAGCAGCAAGGGCTCTCCTCAGGGAGCCTTCCGTGAGAGATATTAGGAAGCAAAGTACCCAGAGGAGGGCTTTCTCTGCGGTGGCGCCCCACCTGTGGAATGCGCTCCCCAGAGAGGTCCGCCTGGTGCCATCGTTATTTGTTTTTCGGCACCAGGCCAAGACCTTTTTATTCAAACAGTATTTTAATAATCTTTAATATTTATAGTTTTAATTGTGCAGCCAGTGTGTTTCCAAGTTTTAATTGTAATTGTATTGTTTTATTTATTTGTTGATGTGAGCCATCCCGAGGCTATGTAGCAATGGGGACAGCATATAAAAACTTTAAATAAATAAATAAATAAATAAATAAATAATATGGCAAAGTCCCTTTCGTGTTTGAGCAAAGAAAAGGGATGTTTGTGATGTGCTGAGCCCTGGATTCACTGCCTTCACCTGTCAGAAGATTCACAAAGGCTTTCAGCAAATCACAGATAAAAGACCCCCAAAAGGGTTAGAGAGTGTTCATTGGGAAAAATCTGTTTTACAGGATCAGTGTCAAACATGGGCACTTACAACAAAACATAAACGAAGGTTAGTCACCATGGAAATGAGATGTTTGAGAAAAGCTGCCAGAGTGACTATAATGGATAAAATCAGGAATGAGATTATAAAGGGAAGAATTGGAATAGAACCAATCCTTAACTATATACAAAGACAGCAAATAAAGTGGTTTGCTCATCTGGAAAGAATGTCTTGGTGGTCCATACCATTCAAGACACACACAAGAAGAGGAGAAGGCCAAACAGTGCGAGGCAGACTGAGATGAGTATGGAGAGACAACATCAAGGACACACTACAACAGCATCACATGGCAATGGCTGATGCTTCCATAAGTGCAAGAACCAGAACTTTGTATCTCCCTGGACACCGGAAGCAGTAAAAGAGGAAGTAAAGGCATAAGTGAAACAGACACCTCAGGGAGCAGATGCTCCGGTGTTGGGGGCAGTAATAACAGCCCCCTGGCTGTTCCTGTCTGTCGGAAGACAGAGATACACAAGCATGCTGTCCTCCCTGCCCTGCTAAGCATGCTGGTAGCCTTCTAGCACACTTTCCCAGTCTGCCGTGTTGCAACAGGCTGAAATAAGAACCAGCAGCCAGTCTAGCTGGACTCTATATGTGGAATGGGAGGAGTTTCATGTCGTCCTTTGTTTCAAGCAGCAAAATACTTTGGGTGAGTCCTGATGCTTTGCATGCAGAAGCTTCAATCCCTGGCTTATTCAGCTAAATGAGTAGGAAAGATCTCTGCTAGGGAACAGCAGCCACTCACAGTGGACAACTCTGGCCAGGGCGACTTCTTTTCTTTTCTATTATAACTTTTCTAACTTCTTTTATATCGTTTATATTTTTTATTTATTTTATATTATTAATTTTAATTTTATATTGTTATTTTTGTATTGTATTGTATTGTGTTGTAAGCTGCCCTGAGGCTTCGGCAAGGGGCGGCATAGAAATGTTCTAAAAATAACAACAACAACAACAACAACAACAACAACAACAACTCTGAACTGGATGGGCAATTTGTCTGAGTATAAGGCCGCTTCCTAGGTAAAATTGTGCCACACAAGCAATGCACAGGTAATATTCAGAATCTGCCTATCTCAAGAGCAGCTGCCCAGGAAGTTATTTGTTCCTCCTATAGCTAGTGTTGTTCGGTGGTTACAGTAATGACTGGAAAGGTCTGGCTCAGCTGTCCTTCAGCCAGTAAGCTCCCTGGATTACAGTTGCCGCCTCTCAACCTACATTACAGTTGCAGTGAGGATACTGTGAGGAGCAAGAAATAGCATCTATGCCACCATGAACTCTTTGAAGGCCAAATTAAAGTTTAAACATCATAATCATCAGAAGAAAAATACTAAGAAGTGTTTCCCAAGCTTGCGGTTTCTCTCACCTCAACCACAGCTGCACCTAGCAATGATCTCAGAACGAAAATATGTTGTTGGGGGTTGACAAGTGTTTGAGTTCAGCGGCCTCTGTAGGACAATAGGCTCTCCATCCCTGAGCTTATGAGTGCTCTGAATAATAAAGCTGCCATCTTGGGTACTACTGCCGTTCTACAGCTTTGATCCATTCCACCATGTTCTGCAGCAAGATGTGGACTGTGGTAGCAGCCAAAGGGAGGATGGATGCATTACAATGCACCAGTATAGCTACAACTACCAGGTGGAGGGGAACCACAGACGGCATCAGCACTGCTCAGAAGGTCCCATTCCTGAGTTTTAACTGACTCGTGAGAAAATGCCCACAGCTTGGAAAGCAACTTGAGAAAGTATACACTTAACTTTTTGAGTTTAACTGTCTGAGATGACATAACTCACCCTTGCCAAACCCAAGAAGATCTGGATCTTATCAGTACCTGGATGGGAGATGACCAAATAACCATTCTGAATTCTATGATAAAAGAAAGGTAGGATATAAGTATGCTAAACAAGAGGATTGTGTGTGCTTTCGATGTTATTGCAGAAAAAATGCTTTTAAGGATCATCACAATGGCCTGTAAGTCAGCAAAGGTTTTTGTCCTATCCCCAACTCTTTTCCTCTTTCACATTGATTCTACAATGCAACAGCTCCCATTCCCTTCCATTATTTAAGGCATTGTGACATTACCCCAGGAATAATGGTGACAGAGTGATTGAAACTTCAGTTCCTTTAACAAAGCAATGAATCTCTGCTTTGTTCTCAATGCCAGTACCAACCCATATGCAAATAGAAGTTCAATTATGAATGACTCCAGATATCTGTGTACACACATTCATATTATAATCTAATACACCTGAAAACTGAAGAAAGTTGCCCTTCTATGAGTCAGACCACTACTTATCACCTACACTAATTAGCAGAAGCTTTTCAGGCTTTTGGATGGGGGCTTTTTCCCTTCTTACCTGGAGATGCCAAAGAATGAACCATGAAATAAACCATACCTAAGCTACAGCCCCTTTTCACTGGATTCTCCCCATGGAGAATAAGTGCTTTGGAGAAAGAAAAGGACAGCTAGGAGGAGGAGAGAGGGGGAAACTAGAAGGTGGGTCAATGGGCCACCGGCAGAGCACATAATGTGGCATGTTGAAGGTCCTTGGCATCTCCGGTTGAAAGGTTCAGGTAGCATGCAATGGGAAAGAGACCCAGAGTCCCAGACAACATTGGGCTATGTAATGTTAGGTGTTCTTAATTTTACACAGAATACTCTTTATGTAAGATAGAAAGGTTCTTTTTATTAACTGAGGCACAGTCCAGAACATTCCTGCCTCCTGTTACAGTACCGTGTGGCCCCCTATATGCTAATCAGTATAACATCAAAATGAGTTCCCTTTTGCGCAACACAAAGCAAAACACACACACACACACATCATTACAGGCTAGATGGACATGGAGTCTGATCTGGCTTAAGACAGGTTCCTATTGTTTTAGAATAGCCTTTTGACAGTGCTGGCTCCCAATTTTAAAGAGCCTTTCCACAAGTCATCCTGAATGGGTCCCTTTCTTCAGAGAATCTGCCTCCCTGTATCTATCAGTCTTGTTTTTTGGACCATGCCAAAAGTCTGAAAACTCCCAGTATGCCCTAGCCAGCATGCACAGGATTGAACCTTGAGAAAATGAAAATACATTTTGGATCCAGACTCAACATGTGTTCAGTCATTCCTTAATTTAAGCCCTTTCAATTTCAGTGGGAATTTAATGTAGGGTCAATCCTACCAGGAAGCCCAGAAGTCCCTGAACTTGAAGGCTGGCAGCATTCAATGTAGGCTGGAAAGACTGGCAATCTTTGCATCCCTATCTTCCTGTCCTTCGTCTTCTGCTAAATGAGCATTTCTGCCCATCTAACTAGAGTGTCTCAGAAGATGAGGGAAGGAGGCTGAAGCTGTTGGGGGATACCTTGCATCCTGGTCTCTCCAGTCTTCTCCTCTCTCTTCCAAGGCGCCTTCTTTGACTTTGCTAATCTCAGAGAGCAGTCACTATAGTTGTTTTCATGCCAGCTGTAAGAGGCAGGGGAGGGAACCAGAGCTCGTATTCTCAGCTCCAGAGTCAAAGAGCTGCCTCCAGCCTCAGTGCTGAGAATCCAAACCATCCTAAGGCCCCTCCAAACCTGACTAGAGGGCATGCAATGGGTCCTCAAGGGTCTAATCCTATGCGATTAGACTCACTCTTTAGGAAGTTTGTTTACAATTGCAACTCAGAAAACAAACATCCCTATCATGTAATTAAACAGCAGCAGTAAATTTGGAAACACTTTATACTACTAGTATACTATGTTATTTCAACATCATAAACAGCAAGTGTCATGAATACTATAAATAAACACTACTTCCCATCTTTACTTATGCATTTGATTTATTTCTCCTCCTAGTGAACAATATATCTGAAAAATAATAGCATAACGAAAGTTATTGCCTGTAACATAATTACTGTCTGAAAAATTCCTAATTTCTTATTCTTCACTTCCACTTTGAGCTTCATAAAAGGTTTGCTTCTAGAGAAGTCAGCATCTCAACAATTTTACATTTTAGTTTATTCCTTGATTATGCGACTGTACTGTCAAGCATTCATCAATTTATTTTACCTCATGCAGAACACAAATTATTTATATAGATGGATACAATTCTTAGTACCTAAACATGTTCAAAGAAACACACACACACACATGTATTTGTATATCTTGTGTTGTTTCCTTTTCTATTGCATGATGTATTTTGTAATAGGATTCTTTTCAAAAATAAGAGAGAAAAATTCTGCATTGTCTTCAAAGATAAATTGCTAATTAATGTTTTAATGATGACAGATATAGGAACACCTTCTTCCCTATGTGCCCTCCTGCCCCTTGAGATCTGAGGTGGAGGTCCTGCTCCGGGAACCTTCCCTGAAGGAGATGAGGAGGGAGGATACCCGGAGGAGGGCCTTCTCTGTGGTGGCATCCTGACTATGGAATATGCTCTCCAGAGAGGTTGGGCTGGCACCAACATTATATTCTTTTCAGCGTTAGGCAAAACTCTTTTTTATTTTCCTGCTATTTTAATGTTTAATTGATTTTAACTTGGGTTTTAGTATATTAATGGTCAGGTGCTGTGGGGTTTGTTTTATACTGTTCATTTATTGTAGCCCATCCCAAGAAGTTTGCAGGGGACAGAATAGAAATAGAACTTTTGATAAATAAATAAATAAATAAATAAATATCTGCCCAAATAAATCCCCTAAAGCTTCTACATTGTTTGACACCAAATTTAATAAAAATCAGAGCATTGGTGTGTTTTTTGCAAAGTTGTGATCCTTACAGAATGGGCCAGCACTGTTACTAGCCTTAACAGAGGAAAGCCTCCACTGGTATTAATGGGAACTTATTTTCTGAGGCTCCTAGCTATGGGGTGGGAGTAATTTAGCATTGCACCTAGCTTGACTCACTCTTCTCTTTCATCACACAATCATTATTTCTATACCAACAACACAGGGTAAAAATAGGGCATGTGTTCACTGACACCTCGAATTTTTTAAAGGCCTTTGCAAAAGACATCTTCCGAGTACCTCAGTGAGTCTGTCTTCTCACACACATTATCACTACCTGCTATTGCTACGCATACTGTTTCTTATCATTGCTATCCTTAGCTTACTTGCCAGAATGCCAGAAGGCTGAGGCATGTACCCCTGTTCTGTCTCACCTCCACTGTCATCAGGAACAGGGCAAGCAGGCTGCAATCATGAGGATCAGCAATTTGGGAAAGGGGTCTTCGTCAGTGAGTCCCTGCTGCAGCCTTGCAACAGGCGCCCGACTATGCCAATACCTGATGCCAGTCCCATGTGCTCGGCAATTGCCCTTCCTTCCAATCTCTCTGCTTCTCTCATGAGCTCAACAGCAGCACGATTTTCCAGCAGCTTATCTATTGTGGGTTCTAGTATCCACACAGGGCACAGCAGTAAAGCTATCCTTAAAACTTAGCATAAGTAAGAAGCTATCGCAAATCCTTGCTCTCTGATGTGAAATGCATTTTGCAACACATTTATCTCATTCACCCGCTGAGCTGTTATGCTTTGTAACTGCGCATCTAAAAATGTAATGTATGAATTGGTTGTGGGAGATTTGCATAAGCAGAGAGGTGCTGAGCTTGGCTGGCTTGTTACAGAAGGCAGGAAAAATGGCTAGTACTAGGACATGTCTCTCAATCCCAGAAACAGAGAAATAATGAAGAGCGTAACATACTCATAATGCAGGTGATAATGAGAATTCTTCTCCAGTTAGTTGGCTTGTGATGGCCAGAGCACTTCCAACAGAAGTAGAAATGAGCCACAATGAATAGGTATCTGACATTCCTCTGGGGAGGCACGGGGGCTGGGGGGTATAAACAGCAAGCAGTCATGAAGTAGGAGCTGATGTAGCTGAGAGAAAACTAGGAAGCTTTGCCCTACTTGCCAAACTCTGCAGGAGTTACTACAGAAGTTCAAGCACCACCATACTTGAGCTCACTTTTTGGCAGCATAAGAGGTTTAGATACAGGTTGCCCAGTTTAAGTAACTCAAGAATCAGATCTTAGTTCTTTCTCTTGTTGGCCTGTTTCTGGTACGGTAACAAGACATATGAAAAAACACAGATTTGTCTACAGCAGCAACCATTCTGCACAGCACAGCTTGCTATTCTGTACAGAAATGGCCAGTCACATGGAACAAACTTCTCTTAACTTCCAGCTGCTAAAATCACATTGAGAGAGTAAATAATGCATTAAATGCTTTCACAATGTTGTTTTTCCATGGAAACTATTGTTGCTGTAACTATGCAGATACTATACAATGGAAAACACAGAAAAGAGGTATGCTCATAAGATCACTCAAAAAGTTAGGTGTGTTCTTGTGAAACACACTCCTTCAAAAGGTCTAGGCTCTTTGGTATTTTCACGTCATGAAAGATGCTATCTTAATCTGACTTGACTTACCTGGAAATAAGCCATATTGAAATAAATGTTTACTTATGAGTGCACACCTGCATAGACTTGTAATATAATTTGATAGCTCTAACCATTTTTATTCAGTAGTCTTCCCACTGATTTCAGTGAGTCAGAGCAATTGCTTCTTATGTGCCTTTACATGGAAATAAAGCCCATTCAACTATGCGGAACAAGCACACATGTACAGATCAGGTTGTATGTGTGCCCAAACACAAAAACCTGCTGCCAAAAGCCAATAACAATTACACAACATTGAGTTTGGTAGCATTTACTTCCTACTACATTTGTTAGGATTGCATTCCTGGAACTGCAAGGGGAAAATGGATAATCATCACAAGCTTTACAAGGCAAGACCTTCTATACACAGACATATCCAGAATGCAATTTTCAATTATTTTCCTGAACACTTCCATATAAATATTTTTACAAAATGAGCAGTCTCCTGCTGCTGAACAGTATTTACCATTAGGAGAGTTAAGCCTGTATGACTTAGATTTGTTTCCCATGCATCGCATCTACTTAACCTGTTCAGTCACTTAGGAGTTTGTCCTTTTAAAAAGCCTATAAAAAGGAGGTGGAATTAAGTTGTTCTGGAGAGAATGGAAGGGGAAAGAAGAAAGGGAGTTCCTAAATCCACACCTGATCTTATTACATTACTATATTGCTCAACAGCCAGTTCCACAACAATTAAAATACTACAATTCAACACAATAAACATTTAAAAGTTTGCAAGTGTAAGGAAACTAAGACAAAGAACTATGGTCTCTGAGTGTTTCTTGCCTGCCCTCAATGGAGTAAGCTGACTATTCCTCTGCCTTTTTAAAAGCATCTTTATAAATATGTGAGGACTACAAGCCTATTGACACTTGTGAGGTAGTCCCACTGGATTCTGTGGAAATTCTTCCAAGTTAGCTATAATAAAATTATGTTCAAGCTCACATTAAAGGGTTTGATCAAACCAACATTAAGCAAGCCCTCCTAATTCTTGCTTAGAGGACTAAGGACATACTTTATTCCATTACTGAAATTGATGCAAGTTAAAAGAGCTTAATTTTGATGGGGCCCTGTCCAATGAATTTAAAGAAAAATCTAATTGTTTCTGGTATGGATCTCTTTAAAAACTGATATTAAATATTGCTTATAGTATACCTTATACTATATGCACACAAGAATACACTATTTGCTAGTGACCATACAGCACAGTGGCAAAACCAGATAGCCTGCCACTCCTCTTAGAAGTATTACAGGTTTTATAAAATACAAAATAACAGCCATTACAAATGTGCTGCCTGAGACAACATACGCTGTAGAGTGTAAATACCTGAAAATAACATGAGCTAAAGCAGATATTTTGTTGAAGATTTAGCTTGCAGTATGCCTTTCGCTTTAATTCTAGTGTAGGCATAAGGGAGGCCAATCAGAACTGAGACCCTAGAAAGGAGACAGTATTCTAATGCTCCCCCCACCCCCCACCACACCCCAAACATACACGGCTCAATCCAAAGCAAGAAACCTTTATCTGCAGTTTCTATTGCAAGATATTGATCCATGAAGAAGTTGTTTTCTTTAGCATAACCCTACTCAGGGTCACGCTATGTACTACTCTTAGGCAGCCATGGGATGAGGTTTGTTACTAATCCCAAATTCCTAACATAAAAATAGAGGTGCCATCCACAGACTGAAAAAAGAATCAACATGGATATATCTTTACATCCCTAAATGCCCTTTGGAGTACCCAGTATCATCTATTTCCATGACCAGAAGCCTGTTGCCTTCAAAGTTGTTCTCCGGTCTTGTTTTTGCACAGTACACTTCCACAATGCAACAACCCCAGGCCAAATGTATAAATAAGACACTAGAGATTGCATTTACCCCAAATTACCTCTGGGTCATCCCAAGTGACCTGCCCAAGCTGTCCCATAAGATGTGTGCCATAGTTTTGCATATGGCCCAGTACTTTCATTTTAGTGCAAGACACTGGAAAGCATAATGACCCATCGTTAATAATCCCCAATGTGTGTAGGGAAATCATACAATAGACCATAGTAACCTACTTCAAACTAGCTATGTGTGAATAAGTAACACTGAAGTTCTCCAGATTCCACCTCCAAACTCATCCCAACTTCTCTTACAAGATTGCAAGTTTTTCTTATTTACTTGACAACTTATGCATATTTTCATGCACTTTTTCCACCAGTTGCACTTATTTGAGATACACACTTTATTTTCTTCCCACTGCTTAAAGCACATTCATGGGCGTTTTTTCCAAATGCAGACTTGCCCTGCTAATTTCTCAAATGGGCATATTTTTAGACAAATGTTTTTGTTCCACAATTGCATCACAAGCTCAAAAAACGTGCAAGCTTCAATCATAGTATGCATTTGAGTCTACATAGGCTTCTGGTACGTACGAACTAAATAAATTCTGGTCAAAACTGAATTCCTCTTACAGCCCTACCTCAACCTTAGTCCAAACTTTCGCAGTTCACAAAAGCTTGGGTTTTCCCCCTTCTTCTTTCTTTTAAATGGCATTATCCCTGTTTTTAAAAGTTCGGAAACTACTCTCCTATTTCTCTTTCCCATGATATGAACTGAAGGGAAGCAGCAGCTGTTATTGTACTTCTACCATTGTTTTCCTTTTGTTCTTGCAGTTTGCCGCTTCTGCCGCCACCCTTATTCTCACCGCTGGTTTTAAGCCGAGCAGTCCTTTTAAATCCCCCTTGCTGCTTTCTTTACATTTCCTCCACCCACAGGTGATGATGCAGTCTCGCAA
Organism: Varanus komodoensis; assembly: GCF_004798865.1. Taxonomy (NCBI): domain Eukaryota; kingdom Metazoa; phylum Chordata; class Lepidosauria; order Squamata; family Varanidae; genus Varanus; species Varanus komodoensis. The sequence goes on from NW_025335268.1 coordinate 125,023,256, forward strand.
TAGCTCCGCCCCCTCCCCTTTACCCTCTCTCTCTCCCTCCCTCCCATTGGAAGGGCTAAGCTTCCCTTAGCCAGCCTGCCCTTATTTAATTTGAAGTGTGATTTTGCTATTTTTAGCTTCTGGATTCTCTCCAGAAAGACTTAAAGGGGTTTTTTCCTCTCTTCATTTTTTTTAATTCTGCAAATGATTTTGACCCAGCTTCCTTCCTCTTGGAACATTTTTTAAAAATTTATATAAATAAGAGGGGGCCTGTCTGCTCTCTCTCCCTCTTTTTTTTTTCCACTGCGAGTCTCTGCCTTCTGCTTCAGATCTGCATTTGCAACCATCAGCAGCCAGGAGGGGGGTTTATTTTAATTTCATCACAACACACAAGGAAAAAACATACACAGATTCGCGAATAAGAGCAATTGTAAGTTTCCGATTTCTTACCAAAAAAAAAAGTTTGCGTTAATTTTATTAGCATTTGCAATAATACTAATAATAATACGTTTTGCAAAGTCATTTTCAATTTGCCAAGAAAGGGGGATTTCGTCTCTACTCGTAATTTGCAATAGGAAGCAAGTAAGGCATGCGGAATAACGCACCCTCCTGCCTTTTATTCTCATCGTGCGTTGCAAATGGAGGAGGAGGGGTGTCGGGGGGGGGGTTCTTGGCACAGCTTGCTGGATTGGTGAAGGCAAACTGGCCTTGTAATTTCTAGATGGGGGGGTGACTCTGCCAGGCACTTCTCGGTTAACGTTAAATTCCAGGGCACTGGATCCAGATTTCATCGGGGTGGGGGTGAGTGGCTTCACGGCGTATCTGTGTAGCGGGTTTCACTACCCGGTATGCCTCCCTCTTTTTGCCCCGTCGCCCCCGTGCTGGAAGAGGTGAAGGTCGGATCTGCCCTGCCTGAAAGGCTATGATCGGCTCCGCGCCGCCTCATGCAACTTGCAGGCTCCAGTAACGCTGCTGCTGTGGCGGCTGGTGTTTCAGGTTGCGCTGCCCCCTCCCCTTCTCGTCTCTTTTTCTTGAGGTCCTCACGAAGACACGCACGCCGAGGTTGTTTCATTTTCAAATCGCGCGACATTACTTTCCTCCACTTATTAATTTATTTTGGCATTATATTTCTTCCAATAGACATGCAGATCTGGAAGTTTTTGTGTGTGTGTGCAAATAGCAGGTAGTGCATTGGGCTCACTAGAAACACCCCCTTCCGCTCTTTTAAAGGGGAAGATCTCAGAACATTCATTTCCCTTTAAAGAGAATCGGTATAATACCCAGGGCTATAATTTTACAGGTGTTAAAAAAGGCTGGTAGGTGTGAATGCTCTTTCGGTTTCATACTCTTCTTTGCTTTTCTCAGGGTGTTGCATATCTTTTCTGGCTTGCGTTTTTTGAGCAACGGCTTTGCTATTGTTGGAGATCCACACTTCTCCTGACCGTGAAACGTTGCGTGCGATTGCAACGAGGTGGCACCCATTCCCGCTGCTGCTTTTTCTTTTTAACTGTAGTCTCTTCTTGGCACTGGATCTCCTTCAGTCGGTGGGTTGCTCCCCTTGGAAGTAATGGAAAAATGAAATTTTAGAAATGTATTCAGGCGGCATGGCGGGCGGGCTTAATAGTGGTGCCTGATTAAGTCGTCGTAGTTCAAGTGGGGTTAAACGGAGGCGGGGGTGAATAGAAAGAAAAGCTCAACATTGCAGCTAAGACTTGGAACGGATTGTATGGGTGTCCCTTTCAACTACTTTACTTTGTTTTAGGTAGATTTGACTTCAGTGACCAGCAAGTAGATGCCGAGGGTGGGGTAAGTTTCCGAGCAGAACATGCTCACCTCTGCTTGAAAGCTATGTATGCTGCAAGCTTTAAAAGGATTCTTTTCTCGCTGCTTCCTCTTGAGGAAGGATCACACTTTCTCTATTAAATCAGCCCCTGAGAGCTGAATTGATGTACCTTGAAGGACAGAGCATTTCAAAAGTCTTGCGTGATTTGTCTTTCTATGTGGCCCCCACTCTACCCCACCCTTTACGATATTTATCTATTCCGATTATTTATTAAGACTTTATTACGATAGCTTTAAGCAGGTTGGCTGCTTCTAACAGTTCAACTTTGGGGGCTTCAGCGAATCCCTTGGCCAATCCAGTGCTCCTCAAACAGGCTCTTCAAGTTCTTAAGAGGGTGTGTGGTTTTTTTTTTTTCTTCCAGCATATTGTAAGAAAATGATCCATCCCCTGGGAGGTACCATTGGGATAACAGTCTCTTTGGAATCAGGCCAGTCATCTTGGGTTTGAGGAGCTCTCAACTTAAGCAATCATTTGTCATGCAAAACTTATTTTGTTATTAATGAGATAGAAGCATGGGAGTTATGGTGCAAGTGAACTGTTTGTACATACAGCAGCTGTGGGAACCTGGGAGGAGGCATGGCAGGTTTCTGTGTTGGAAAGCGCAAGAGGACTGATGTTCCTTGGGATTATGGCTGCTGGTAATTCAGTTCCTTGAGAGCAAGCCATGTACCCAGGGTTGCATGCACTGATATAGTGTAGGAGCACATACAAACAGCCTTCCCTCAAGCACACGCACACACACACACTTCCTCCCACATACACTCTTACTCTACCCCCATGACCCACCAGCTTACATGTACGGGAAGATTTAAACCTCCATTTCCTGCATGTTAAGATTGCTTTCAAAACAGGGATTGCACCAATTTAGTCAGTATAATCCAACTTTTGTGGTTGGCCTTGCTGTGCTGTCCCCACATGTGCCTTCCTTCCCTTTGCTATTGATTCTACCCAGCCTTTTTCCATCGCACACCTTCATTGCTGCCTGCAGATAAGTCAGTAGCAGAGGGGACTGGGTATCTGCGCAAGCCTTCTGAAAGATCTACAAGAACTGACTTTGGCCTGCCCATTGCCCATCTGTGTTTTAGAGCATTGAGGTAGCTTTCCTGCTTTCAGGGATGCTGAAATTCAGGAATAACAGTGTAACAGTGTCTGTTACACATTTTTTGGTGCAAGGGGCAAATTCCTAAGAGAAATAAATGGAAGCCTTGTTGATAGCCATCCAGGTTAATGAGAAAGGTTTGATAGGTTCATGACTTCCGTGTGATACCAAAGACAACTCTTAGGGATATGTCTTTAGGAAGGCATATGGGAACTGCTATTGTAAGGCACAAACTCAAGACCTGCCTTCCAGTAGATACGCTTGCAAAAAGTCTTATTCAACCAGTTGATTTTCTAGTCCTTATGACAATTGTGCTGGTCACGATGCTGTAATACCAAAGCATTGTTGATCCTCAATGGCAGGGTAGGTAACCTGTAGCTCTCTAAATGTTGCTAGATGAGAATTCCCGTAGTCCTTGACCATTGGCTATAATGCTGAGGCTGATGGGAATTGGCAGTAAAAAAAAAAAAAATCTGGACTGCCAAATCTTCCCACCCTGTCCTCATTTTATCATGCTACTTCAGTTAGATCATCAAGCCATTAATAAGATTATTTTCACATTTGATCTGTCATCTGGGCTTGTTGCACATACAGCTTGATGGCCTTGGGAGTTCTGGCATGGGAAATAAGGACTTTACTGTGGCAGTTCCACAGTGCTCTCCCAACTGAAAGTGTCAGGCTCCCAATTTCACCAGGACTTGACACTCTTGTTTTGGTAAGCTTTCAAACTGTAACACCTAGTTTTGTAGTTACTGATTTTAGTGCATAATATTTCAGATGTTGCTGTTAGGTTTGTTGTTCTTATTTTGCCTTTAGTGTTAGTAGCATTGTATATTATTTTGTTTCTTCTTTTAGAAACTGGTGGTTAGTTGTACTTGTACTATTGTTATTGTTTATGTAGTTAGAATTATATTGTATACCACTCCAGATACTTTTACTAGAATGAAAGATCAATAATAATTTTCTGTTAGATTGAGATACATTTTTTCTTTGTAGAGTCTAGCCACATACAGATCTGGCAGAAACTCTACTCCCTATGTCACTCCTGCACAACCTGGTGTACTCTATAGACACCATCATCCCCATTGCTCATCAGCCATGCTGGCTGGAATGGTAAAACTTACAATTCAGCTCATCTCATATGCATCCAGTTGTAGAAGGTTGGCATATACTCTATGAATCTCCCACATGGAAGTCTACAACAGACCAGAGCTGCTACCTTCTCAGACACTTTGCTCTCCTGTGTCCACCCACTGCCACAGGGCTTTTTTGTACAAAACAATAGTGGGTAGAGGGTGCCATCCCTATTGTATGGCATTGTCATCTTCTGGACTTTTAGAGACAGGATCCCAAAGTAGAAAGGGAGTCCTTGTGAGCAATTGGTGGATGATCAGGACTGAGTGCTGCAGTAGAACGAGACTACCCAGATTCTATTTGCAAGACTGAGAGAACCATTTTTATGGCACCAAGAACATCCTGCACTTTTCACAACCCACTCTGGTGTCACTAATCAATCGTTCGGAACAGAGAAGGATGCACTAACTCTTCTGCAATGTGGTTTTGAGTGCTGGTGGTTTTATCATCATAGACAAACAGTTGTATTTATCTCCGCTGAAACCCACAACTAATAATAATTTCATATGAGAGTCTCTGAAAGAGAATACCAGCAGTGCAGCCCTAAACAAGTTTACCCAGAAGTAAGTTCAGCTTACTTAATAGGATTTGCTCCACAGTAAGTGTAGATAGGATTATAGCCACAAAGCACCCTTTAGCTATATAAACTTATAAAGAGTGTTTATAGGAGTCTGTGACTTTAAAAAAAAAAAACCTTTGAGGATGTTTTTAAATTCATGAGTCACTTCCATAACTGAGCATGAGTCAATTTATATATTTGTAGAAAGACTAGGAGGTCTCTGTGTTGAGACTGCATGTGTCTGTTTAGGGTATATATATTTTATTTTTAAACATTGTTCCTAGAAGCACCTACATCCTGTAAGCTACTGATTTCAAGTCCTAAAATTTCTCTAGTCATACAAAGCCACATACTTTGGCTTACAAGGGACACATACAGATTTTTCTGCAATTTAACTTGAAGGTCTATTTTACTAATTCTATCAATTTTCATCCCAAAGATGACATCAGTTAAAGTACCTAGGTATGCATTTAGCCTAAGGAAGAAGGTACAGGAATGGTGGCTTGCATACGGCATTAGATATTTTATGTCTTGGATTCTTTGCCTGTTTCATAAGAGGCAAACCAGGTAGCTTTTCGTTAGAATGATAAAAGTTTTTGTGCTCCTCTGTGGCAGGATCTTGGCTCACCTGACCCAATTCTGCAGCTATTATAAATCTCTGGCCTTTTATCATCATATACCAACAGTTCTAACTTTTCTTAGCCATAGACCACTCATCACATGTGGTTTTCGTTCATAATAGCAGGGACTCCCTATAGCCTCTTCTGGTTGAAATATGGAGGCGGCTTCTCTGAACTGCCACGTCTTCCAAGTAGCAAAGGGAAAACTGAGTTATATTATTGCATCTAGGTGAACATGTCTCCTCCCCCCCCCCCCCCCCCATGAGTATAACCACTGAGGTCTTTTTGATGGTCCCTAAAAGAAATGTGTGTGAATCCCGCTGTTCAGATGCTACATCGTTGTCATCCAAAAACCACCTGTGGCTCATGGGATTGTTTGGTCAAGTGGATGCGGGGATGCTTTCTTGTAGAACTAGGAGCAGTGTGGTGCCCCTTCACTGCCATTCTGTGTCCATGCAGTAGCGTCCGTTTTGTGTAGGAGCTGGTGTGGAGCAGCTTCTTCTGGTCCCAGGGGTCACTATGGCAACAGCTCTACAGGTAGCCTATCTTATTGTGGCCGCGCGTCTGCTCTCGGTTAGATTCTGTCATCTGTCAAGATAGCATGCCTAAGTATCTGAAGGAAGTACTGTACCGCTGTGGTTGATGGAGAAAGAGCTGAAGAGCCAAATAACACAATCGCTTATCATTTTCATATTTTTATCATAAAGCTGAGGTTTCAATTGGAGCAGTGGTGCTGAGAGACATGAGTCTAATCTCCACCTACCATGCACTGTTTTAAATCTCCCCTTGCCAGTGCTTCTAGCTTTGCAACAGAAAAATAAAATACAGGTAATCTCAGGAGAACATCCTCTCCTTGTTCCTTCCAGGGCACAGCCTGTATGGCTCTTGGCCCCACCCAGAGCAAGGTGCTGTTGTCATGGTGATAACAGCACAGTCAATGTAAGGGTTCTGGCCTTCAAGTCTAAAAGGAGCCTAGCCAGGCTAACTCAAATGGCAGCCTTGAGTAGTACAATAGACCAGACTCCCCTTCTGACGCTCTAAAAATTTCAGTAGAATTAAGCTTGATTTTTGTCCCCTTCCTTACCAGAGGCCTTACATTTTCTGGAATAGGTTTACTTCATTTATTTTGGATTGAAATGCAGCTTGTTTTATGTTAGCAGGGTGGATAAAAATCAAAGTTTCTTTAAAAACAAAATCAGATATTTAAATTTTAAATTGTATTTTTAAAATTTAAATTGGATTTTTTAAAAAAACAAAATGCTTTTTGAGGAAAGGTTTATCTAAAGATAGCTTTCTCTTTAAGATACATTATAGTCCAAAGGTTATTCATCATGAAATAAGGATTGGTTTTTAATTATGCAGCATGAGACTGTATATTCATGCAATGTTTAAATTTGTTGGTAAATGAATTCCATTAATCCAGTCACAATGTCATGATCTTCTGTAAGATAATTGGCAGTTTTTTTTTCCTCTAGAAGATATTATCACAAATGCTTGGTTTAACAGTTCTCAAAACTGTGAATTTGTGTCTGGGGAGATCACAAGCCTGTTCTTCACAGCAAAAATGTTAAAAATAAGCGTACCAAGTTGAGAAAAAGACCTTTATCCTGTTGTAAATCTATGTACACAGAATCAACCCCTTACCACATAAGTGCTAAATTTCAAAAAATACAATCAATAGAAGGTTGTTGGGAGTGGAATAGATGTGCACAAGAAGCTAAGTGTGAGGTAGGAGGGACAAGCAGTAAAAATGAAAGTGAAACCATTTAAGCAGAATATGCCACAAGTCTTTGGATCTTTCTGTGTATAGTCTGAGGTTTGTCATACTATTCTTTCCCTGGAGTAGAAAACTTATAATGGCAGCAGGCCATAAAATAGACCCAGTTTGGGAATGTTTTAATGAAGTTCCTCTACCTTCAGGCAAGGCAGGCACGCATGCAAATTATGTAGAAAACCATTATTTAAATCTAGTTGATCTGATTTAAATTAAATCCACCCCATATGTTATGTTTACATTTCTTTTGAAATGGCTAGTTTCCTATTGCCCTAGTCACACACAGTCTCTATGTTTGGACTGAATGTATGGAGGGGGATTGTGCTGGCTGCATTCTCTTTTCCGTGACCTCCCTTCATCAACCAGTTGAGTGTTAATTCTTATTTCTGGACAGGAAGATGCAAGTGACCAAGCTTTCCCAAAGTAGCTGATACCCATACTGCTGGCCAAAAGGTAGTCAGATTTCTCTGGCATAAAGTTCTGGTCCTATAGAATACTGAATGCCCACAACCAACCAATGGCCCTTTGCATGAGGGAGAAGTTGCTTATATCAGAAACATCCTTCAGAATTGCTATATAACTTTAGAAGGGATCTCTGAACAGCACAATGTTGGGATCAGTACCTCTTCTCGTGGCTGATCACTGGCAATGCCACGATAAGTTAAGCAGAAATGCAATTTTGAATAATTTTGAATTGGTTTATAATCAATGTAGGAAGGTACTTCAAATAGACTTCAAAAAGAACATATTAAGAAATGTATAATCCAAGTAATCTTAAAATAAAAGTGGTGAATGCCATTAGGAGCATTTCAGTTTTTCTTTTTGACCTCATAATTCAGTTTATACTGTTCTTTCCAGAGCAGCTGCAGAGGGGAGAGACCAGATTCCCCCATTATAGCAGTGTCTATGGCCTTGGAAGGGAGACACTAAAGAACCTTATGGTCCCTGAGACATTCTCCAGGGATAATAGGATTGCTAATCTCTTCATGTGTGGATTTAATGATAAGGATGCAGCACAGTCAAGTTGCCTGTAGCCCTGCAGGCTCAGAGTATTATGGGCATTTTGTGAAGGGCTGGAGGATTTTGAGCATAAAACATAGTTAAAATATTAAACATTAAAAGTACGGAAGAATAAAAAGGTCTTGACCTGGCACCGAAAAGCATATAATGTCAGCACCAGGGGGACCTCTCTGGGAAGCACATTCCATAGCCAGGTGGCCATAGGATTCTGCGGTAATTAATAAGCAAATTATAGTTCATGCCTAATCAGTTCAAGTTTCTTTCAAATCAGGAGTCAATCATAAAAGTAACATTTGATTGTCTGCCTATGTGGGGATTGGGAAGAGCCTGCTAGAGGTATTCTTTATAAAACCTGATGATCCTGAAATGGTTAGTGTTACTAAAATCCACTTTCAGTCACCGGGCCAATATCTAGACAACAGAGTTGCTCCCAATATCTCTATCAGAGGTGTTTGAAAGTAAAACATGTGTTAACTTAATCTTATTGTTATGTCTGTCCTCTAGCAGAAGGAAGATGAGTGAATCCAGTGCAAAATCGAGCCAAACTCTGGCTGTCAAACAAGATAAGGATGCTTCTGAGAAGAGAGGACGAGGGAGGCCCAGGAAACAGCCTCAGGTTTGTGGACAGCTTTCCTGCACATACCTGGAGAAGCTTTTTGCAAGCAGTACTTTGTCTCTGGCTGTTGCCTAAATCATCTAGAAAATGGCAAAGGAGGAACACTACCTATGGCTTAAGCAAAGTTATTGCAAGTCTACTGGGAAGAAGGGCAGTTCTGCCTGTTGATGGCTGCAATTCTGTATAGTATTGTAGTAGATTCTGAATCTCTGGGGCTCTTACAGTGCTTTGTAAGCACCAGAATGCTATGATAGCTAGAGCTATACCTCAGTGGTAGAGCACATGCTTTGCACATAGGAGGTCCCAGGTTTGGTGCTCTGTATCTCCTGGGAGGACTGGAAAAAACTCTGCTGGATACCCTGAAGAGCTACTGTCAGTCAGTATCAACAATACTGGACTAGATGGGCCAGTGGTCTGACTCCTTAGTTATCCTTTTACCTTCTCTGCCCCATCGGTGGTTTTGTTTTGGATTAGTTAGTCTGATTCAGGACAATGGAGGTTCTTTATGGAAGCAGCTTCAACTCCGGAGCCTCTCCAGATCTTCTTTCATGTTGTTATGTATAATTTGATCATAAGAAAAGACCAGATCCTGCTTGTTTAAAAGGTTGCTTTTTATTGCAAATCTTTCAGAGTCATCATTCTATGCTTTGATTTCATGGCCTTGTCTTCCTTTTTTCATGGTTTTCCGATAGCTGTTATTGACAGGCTCTATTGCTGAGTGTACGTTACTGAGAGAAGTGTCTATACAGCTTTTGACACCTTACTTTTAGTGCTGTGCAGGTTCTTCTTTTCCCTACTCTCAAGTTTTGACTAACTTCCTATAGGACTTGATTGCTCACACATCTGTGACATATACTTCAAAGAGGAAAGATGAAATATGACAGGGAAATGGTAGTAATCCACTCTGTGGCTTATTTGGGGAAAAGGTCATTCATTTGGTTTGTTAAATTTTTGGATGCTACTAGAACTGGATTCCATTAGATGAGGGGAGGGCAACCATTGAGCACATTTGGCATTTTGCAGCAATGTCCCAGCACCACCACAAATTATAGTAGGAGTAAAACATTAGGACTGTTCCTTTGCTATATTCTTTCTTTTCTTCTCTCCACCAATGTTTCAGCCATTTCTCTGCAGGGGTTTTTGTCGCCACTTCTGTCGATGTAGCAGTATTGCCCCATTATCTTTAATAAAGGTGGAGAAACAAGTCCCCTAGCAAAGAACAGCTAGAGGGACTTCTTTTAAGTGATGTGTGTGTGTGTAACTAAGTGTATGTATCTTGGATCAACATAGGAATTACAAATATTTACCTGCCACTGACATAATTTTGACTTGGGTTGCTGGTACTCTAACACTGAATTGATACATTCTGGACCTTTCTGTGCTTCTGTTGCTTTCCCCATATTCATATACCTATGTTTTCTTTTCCTGCTATTTCTATATAAAAAGAAATCTTGTTGGAATGTATTATGTCAAAGTTTTAGGGCCTAAACTTCTGAAATCTGTTAATACAGTTCTTGGGTACTACATTAAGAAGATGGATCAAAATCTGGCCACCTCCGTCATTTCTTTTAGCTGGTCTGAGTCTGCAGTTGCTACCTTTCTCCTCATCCTTCTAGCAGAATGTGGCAGTTGCTTTGGAATAAAGAATAGTCCCATGTTGCTGATATGACAGGAAATTAGAAACAGTGGCCATGTGACACTTAAATTGACAAAATATATAATCTATTAAGTCTTTATTAATTTCCAGGTATTAAATCTTTGGGATGTGGTTGAGATTGGGAGTACAAATGCTTCCTTCTCATCTCTCAAAAAAGAGCTTTGGCTTAATGGGGCTTTTTCTTAACATATCCATACTTGAATAAAAAGTAGTGTTTTTTTTCTTTTCAGCCTGTACTACTTCCACCTGGATAGAAGTTCTATCTTAAATCTGATTATCACTTCCTGGTCTGTGAAAGACTTTGAAGTTTGGCACCTAGCATCCATTTCCTTTAACATGCGATCTCAGAATGAATTCTTGCAGTGGGATAGATTCTTTTGTGGGGACAGTTTAGGACATGGACTGCGTAGTCTTGGACTACATAGTAATTAGAAATGCAGTTGACACAGCCTTAAGATTATAACACTAACTTGGAACAAACTTCATTAAGAAGAAATATGTAGCCAGCACCACTAAGGTGGTACATTTTCTTTCACTGTGCTACAAACATTGTAAGATATACTCCCTGTCTAAATTGATACACAGGCATGAAATAAATCATGGGGTATTGTGTCATTTGATGCAATGAAATAACACCTGAAGTTGCTAACTAATAAAACTGTCTTCCTCAATGAAGTTTGATAGCTTTCCTTTATTTCCTTTGGTGTGGCATCTGGGTAGGGAACAGCAGGCACTGAACCTGCCTTGTCCGGTTGAACATGTACAGATGTTTCTATTCCTTTTCACCTGTTGCTGACTGTAATGCTCTTTCTCTCTAGCCAGAACCCGCCGAGGCGCCAGCACCTAAAAGACCACGTGGCAGACCAAAGGGGAGCAAAAACAAGGCCTCAACAAAGGGAAGGGTAAGTATTCTGGGAGAACAAATTTCTTACCCCTCAGGCCACACATGTGTGCATGTACCTGGAAGTGACTTTAAAACTTCATGTGGACATAAATTCCTGTCTCATGAAGCAGCAACAGGGAGAATCAAATCTGCAGGTTTTACTGGGACAGTCTCCTGATACCTTTAATTAAGTCCAAGTAACACTAGTAGAGGGGCGAACTATAGATCTAATAGAAAGGTGCTGACATAACTGCTATTCTAGATTTTTTTCCTCAAGTGGTTCTCGCATTTTTTCCTGTGTCTTCTTTACTTAGTTAAATGTTTTCTAATCCTTTTTATACAGTTGCACTGAAATTCAGTTCCTGGAGGATTTGAGGGCAAAACTAGATGCTGAACATGGGTTTTCCATGTATGGGTTTCCTTGGAACTTTGATATGGGGTCTTAGGAGATATTTTGCAGGCAGAATTAGGAGTTGGGGGATAGTTACTGTTTTACTAAAGCTAGCCATTGATTCTTTTCTGAAATTAATTCTATCCACCCAAGATATTTTACACTCTATCTGGATATGGAAGAGCATATAAAATGTAGGGGCTGGCAACCACATATATGTTGAGGTAACATCTAATTTGGTCTTTTATCAATCTTGGAAACTGTGTGTGTGCACTTGTTTGTTTTTTGCATTTTTTCCAAAGAGGGCATGCTTGAATGTGTATTTTTTTAATGAACTTGAAAATTGAAGAGGAGGAATACAGGTGCCCTGGAGGCATCCATATCTAAGCTATTTTGTACAGAAGTTATTTGATTTAGCTGGACAACTGGTGACATTTGTATTTTGTATGTGTCCTGGAAAGTGGGATTTGCATGGTTGTAAGAAGCAGAAGGGAAAGGCCCAGTCACTCATGCAGGAAGAAGATGAAAAATTCTTAGGAAAACTGAGTGTTGTCAGTGGCTATCCTGGCTGCTCCTGAACTTTGGGTCCCTTGAACTCCAGTACCCTTGTTTTCTAGTTGTTTATCTTGCGTAGCATTCAACCTAGTTGTAGCATTCTCCACACTGGTGGAAAGTAAAGCCTTTCATATGATAAGAGGCAATGTGGTTAAAACTGGGTGAAAGTTGACAAGTGAGTAGATGACAGTTGGTGACTGGGCAGCTGTGTATATGAAAAAATTGTTGAGCTAATTCACAAAGGACATATTCTTCCTTTCCTGCACCCTCCAAGTAGATACTGAGAAAGATCCTCAAGTGTGGCCCAGCTGCTTAGTCCCGAATTGGCAGCCAAGCTGCAGAGGTTATTTCAATGGCTTAAACCAAGCCCTTTGCCATCTGTTCAAATTGTAAAATGCTAAGCAAAGAGAACATCCAGCAGGGACAGTTGCTTCTGCCTGTTGCGCACCTCACTTTGTGCAGCTGCTGCATCCTCTTCCTCCTCCTGCTCTTGGACTTTGTAATAGACACTGCTGCAGAGATGGTTGGCTCAGTTAAATATTCAAGTAGGAGTTTGGGATCTCAGGTTTGTTGTCTGCTTTGGAGTGAGTTGATTCAGAGATCGTGACATGGCAGAATATCACACATGCAGCAATTAATGCAGCAACACTGAGCATTGTGATATCAGCTTCTCAGTGTTGGATGGTTAATGCCTTTCTGCACTTCATTTCCAGAACAGATGCATTTGTAGAGTTGCTCTGATAGTTGCCTGTTGCTCCTTGTGTGGATACCTGCATTTGGCTTTCCTCCAGGCCACTTGTAGTGCATTCCTTAGGTCTTTGGGGATCCAGAGTAGCAATTGCAGAGATTAAAGCAAATTTGCGGTAAGGCACCAGGTTGTTCTGATCGTCTTGCTTTAGCACGTGTTCAGATAGCTTTCTCTACAGCTGGTTTCTTGGCACTACTAAGCTAGAACAAGAGGAAGTACCATGAAAATTATATACCTGCAAGGACTTTCAGAAACTCTGTTCTTCATTCTTGTCACCCACGCTAATCCTGCTAATTACTCATCTCCTGTTTGGAGTTGTTTGAGGTGTTTGGTGTGCTGGATTGTAATGCCTGACCCTCAAATAATGCTCTGCTTTGAATCATAGCGTTTGCCCCTTCTGCAGTTAAAGTAGAATGACAGGATTCGGATACTTATAGCATCCCAAGGCTTTTATACATATAGCTGTCAGAAGGTCAGTCTGTGATCATGGAGGCCAAGTCTTCATGGTCTTCATACCCACTTCTTAAAGATGTGGGGTATAAATACTGGTGAAGATGTCCTAGGAGTGGAAAATAAATTTGCACAAAGTTCCAAGAATGGGGTGTGTGTGTCGTGTTTGGTTTCAAACCTGTTTTGAAAATATGCGACTCATATCCTGCATACTTCCCTGAGTCATGGGGCTGGAGCCCAGATGGCTCCTGCTGAAATTGTTGTGAGGGTTAGAGATGACAAGGGAGGGACTTGTGGCAATGTCCCCAGAAGGCAAAAGGAAAGGCCAGTTGAAAGAGACATCACTGCCTACCCCAAGTGTTCAAAGCTCATATGAGTCACATCCTCGGATCGCAAGATTAATTTAAAATTCATGGGACTGGTACATGGTTGTAATACTTTTGCATACAGTTGGGGAGTTTTGTTAGATCAACTTTGGCACAAACTATTTCAGTTTCATTATTTTTTCCTTTTGGATATTTGTGCTGCTAATTCAATGTTTGTCATCTATGTGAACACAGTTTGGAACAGAAATATTTGCAGTGGTCTACCACCTTTGGATGCTTTTTCACAAATAGCCCTGGTGCTCAGAGGAAGATGCTCTGTAGGTCATTTCAAGTACCAGTTTTGGAGACAAATGTATTTCTTAGAGCCTCCATCCAAACATCAAGTTTAACATTTCAGAAATGTTGATGCTTTTTTCCTAACCCTTTAATGGGCTAATTACCACCACACCAAAAATGTTTTGGTGCTAAAGCCTTGGGTGTGGAGCAAGCCTTAGGGTAGTACATCTTGCCTCTTAAGTTGCCATTTTCTTACTCCTGGTTTAGTTAAGATGTAGTGGCATATTATGGATTACATGAAACTGTAAATTAATGGATTAGGGTTGGGGAGGTGGAAGTCCCTGAGGATTGTTTGTGTAATGGAAAAATTTTTTAAAGCCACTGATTTTTCAGGAACAAAGCCCAGAACTGAAACTGTCAAAGGAGTCCTCACTCACACCAGTACTGGAACCATGCCAAGTTTTAGAACAAAGAGCTTCCTCTGCAGAGAGTGTTACCATGAAACTTTGCTTACTCTTGATGTTATTTGGTGATGACTATATTGTGATTTGTTTATTTCAGACTTTGCCCAGCAACATATATCTATTTATTATATTTATGTGCCACAAAATAGCCAGCAGGACTCTCTAAGCAGCATTTAACAATTAAAATTAAAATGTTGCAATACTAAAATCAATAAAAACCAACCAGATGAAAATGTAACGATGAACTTTAAAATTATATTAAGACAAGTAAGAAAAAACAATTAATGAATCATAGAATGTATACAGTTAATAGAACTATTTTTAAAATCAGTTGTTAAAGTCTGAAAAAGAGGATGGTTTTTGCCTGGCACCAAAGTGGTGATGGTGCCAGGTGAAATTCTCTGGGGATCCTGTTCCATGGATCCCAAAGACCCAAGAAATACAACTGCTTTTTAATCAGGAAGTAGAAATCCCAAATATAGAAATATCTGAAACAGGTCTAGGTTTGGGCTGGATGGCAGAAGCCTTGTAAAATTGGCTTGACTTAAAGCTAACTTTTTGTTATGTTCTTTCTGTCTAGAAAGCTACTGTAACAACATCTGGGAGGAAACCTCGAGGCCGACCCAAAAAATCAGTAAGTGGTTGTTTTTAAATGGTAAATATTTCTCTGAGAAAAATTGGCTATGGTGGCTTATCTTGCATTTAGAACTTGGCATTTCACTTGGGGAAGAGATTTGTACTTCAGGTCTACTCAGGAGTAGTGGGCTGTCCAGTAGGAAAAGCGAATTGTTGGATCAAGAGAAATTGACCTACAAAACATCATGTGATTTTGTTACATTGAGAACTGGATGCTAGCCAGCAGGTACTCAACCTGGAATTTTCAATCAGGCTGCCATCCCAGATATATAATAAATTCTTGGCCTTCCAGTCTTGCAATGATAGGTGCTGAACTGTCTGTGAGACTTGTCACAATTGTCTCCTTCCAGACCTATGGCTGAAAGGTGCAGTTCAATGGCTTTCACCTTCACATGGCTCTTGCTTTAGGAGTGTGATGCTTTCAGTCCTAGTAAAAGTCTCTAGTAAAATCAGTCTGCATATGATTGAACTACTACTAGTAGTAATTATTATATTACCTTTATATCTCACCAGTTTACCTCTTAATAGAAACCTTAGATGGATTACATAATCCTCCCGCTTGCCATGTTATCTTCACAGCCCTGTTGCAAGATACCCACTCCAAAAGCATGGATGGTATAATCTGATGTGAAACAAACAATTGTGTCCTCTAGTTGAGTTGCTACAGACTCTGAGGCCTCTCATTTCCTGACTTGTACGTGGGACTGGGATGGTGCATGGCTGAACAATTATCCTTGGGGGAGTCGTATCTGTTCTAAAGGAACTGCATGTCTTCATAGCCAAGCAACCGAATTCAAGCCCACCTGGTCACTGAGGCCCATGTAGACCAGTAGCCTATTTGATGTCTCCTCAGAATAGACCCTTGTCATTACTCCTTCTGTGTGGAACTCCTTGCCTGTTGGTATCAGGCAGGCAGCAGCAATACGCTGTGCGCACCTCCTGAATACATGTTTTAAGAAGTTGCTGTTCTATTGACACCCTCTGATTTAAAGATTTTAATTCTGTATTTTTATCATGATCATCATCTCTCCTTTTTCATGCTCACTGCTTGGATATTTTATTGAGCAATGTGATGCATAAATCTTAAAAGTAAATAAAGATAAAGATGCTTACCTTTCAAGCAATAAAACAACTTGCAGGAAGAGAGAGAAATTCTGGGGAATGAATTGACTGGTGTTATGTCCTGAGGGCAAACTGTACTACCTTCATCTCAGAGTTAGTGTCAACTGTAGCAACACAACAGCTTCATATTCCTGTCTGGTAGCTTCTCTTTGGCACATTCAGTGGGAGATGGGCTTCCTCTTTTCTCATCATGACTAGGCCAAGGGTGGTTATGGACGCATTTGGCATTTTTAAAAGGATCCCTTGTCATTGTATATGGACTCTTTACTTGCCTTTTTTCTGGCTCCATGTTTCTGTGTTCTCTCCATCGCTATGCCAATAAGTAGTCATTTCTCTATTCTTTTGCATAAGGCAAGAACAACCTAATTTGATCACTCCACTGCCCTGCCCAAGCCAGTTGGCATGATGATGGCAAGGGAGGATGGCCCACTACTTTTTTTGCTCCCCTCAGTACAGAGGGGGGCACAGATCTCCATATCTCTACATGAAGCAACAGAAGTACAAGGATTCAATCTGCAACACCTGGTCAATTCCAGGGCATCCCTTTGTTATCTCTGATCACTGGGAAGACAAGAAGCACACAAAGGGATCCACAAATTGGAGATCTCATTGACATTTCTTTCCCCAAGATAAGAAGAGAGAAGCATGGAGGGTGCCCATCCCTTTCTGGACTGGGCAGGCCCATGAGTCAGATCAGGCCTGTAGGCCAGACATTACTCTCTGCTAGCATAGAGTGAAACATTGCCATATTGAAAATTGGCTGGAGGTGATGTAAAGAGTTCCTTGGGTGGGGTGTTCCATTTTCCTTTTGGGGGGTAGAGATTTGTTTCCCAGCCATATTTATGTGAATGAGGAATTCTTTCCATAGGGATGAAAAAACCCCTACTGAAATTTTACTGTAGGACCCTACAAAGGGCCCTGTTACCCCTACCCCAAGTGGTAGGCTTTGACTCTAGAAATCTTTGTCTGGGCACCATCTTCCAGTTTGCTGCCTCTCCATTGTCCCATACTTCATAAGGGGGAAATAATTTGTTGGGCACCTCACCAGCCTTTGTGGGTACATGTTGGTTACCACAGCACTACGAAGTGATCTGCAACTACAAAAATAAAAATAGGAAGTGCATGATCTCCGTTTTGTTTAAAATGCCAAGTTAAAAATACTGCAACACACAAAAAGGACCAAGTTGCTCAATATGTGAGTTATTGGGTGCTCTCTGAATCCGGGAGACACTACCCTAAGAAGATAGGGTGAGATGCAGATACAAGTATGTTCTGTTCGTGTAGGTCAGGGAGCTTGATGAGTCTCTAGTGGAAGCCCCAAGACCAAGGGTATTTCCTCCTTTGATGGTGATTGCTTGGCGTCTGCTTGTTGTGTTATCAGTTTAAAAACACATTGGCATCTTTCTCCATGCTGCCTTCCAATTTATGATTGCTAGCGTTCTTTTCTTTCTTGCACTGAAATGAGTAACAGGAAGTGGTTTGTTCTCTGTTAGCTGGCTTGGATCTGGTGCTACCAGTGTGGCATTCTAGCATTCCTGCAGAATGAGTTCTAGGCAGTTTCAGCTGGCCGTCATGGTCTACCACAGCAACTGCATCTCACATCCCACTAAGGTGTTCTGGTCTGGGTTCAAGAATTCACCATCAAAATGGGTTTCCCAGTTATGGTATATACTGTTTCCAGGACTGATCTCTCAAATGCATCCCCATCTGCTGCTGTGGTGAAGGCTAGACTGACCATGATGTAACTGCAGGTTGTGTCTTCTAATACTGGCTAAGTTCTAAGCATGCCTTTATGTAACTGATGTCAAAATATAGAATACACTTGTTGGGACACCAGAAGGAAAACAAGTAACTTTTCCTTCTGGCAGGCCCCTTCTTTACATGGGTTCCCCAGGGACAGGATTTCTGATAGGTTTTTCCTCACTGCCTGGCACACCTAGTCTGTCCAACTGCTTGGCGAGTCCCTGAGCCCTGTTGCAAAAGAACCCTTTCTTCAGCCCAGGCCAAGGGAAAAAGTAAAAGAAAGGTGTTTTGAACTTTTCCTTCCCTAAGCCCAGAAACAGAACTTAACAAAGTCCTTCTGAAATACAAACAGTAGCTTTGTGAGTGTGGTCATTAATGTGAGGAACAGTTCAGTGAGAAATCCATCTGAAAGGAACACAACCAAATATCCTAATATAAAAAGGAGTTTAATGAAAAAGAGCAAAGAACAGGACAGGGTCAGGGAAGACCACAATTAAAAATATACAAAATTCAAAATCAAATTTAAAAACCCATCTAATTTATGTTGCCACATAACATATTTGAGTAGAGCCTTGTGTCCCAAAGCATGTCAAGTTTATTGCAGAGAGGACAGTCTGAGACACAAAGTATCTTGGCTTCTAGTTAGATGGTCTATCAAAAGCTGAGGACTGAGTGAATCTTTTTATAGGAACTTCAGTAAAAGCAAACCCCTTTGCAGAGGCAGATGGTTGGTATGCCCATAATGCAATAGCTTCCATTTCTGATATCACTGATCTAGCCAGCAAATCAGAAAATTACCTGGACCCACTTTTTCTGAAAACATATATGTTAAAGCCCTAAAGTGGTTGGATCTAGTTGGCTGATTTTAAAAGTGAGGATTAAGGTTTTGGTTGCATTTTAAAAACCAAAGAAGTGAGATATACCTAAATAAAACTCTTCAATGTGATGATTAATTTTCTACGAGTACTGTCATTCTATATCAGAAGTAGGGTTTGACAGAACTCTGTAAATCTATTCTGTTTGCTTTATCCTTCCTTTTGTTTTAATTCTAGTATATTCTTAAAAATGCAAGTGAGGGGTGCGCTAATCTATATTGTTCCATTGTTTGCAAAAGAAATTTGATTGTAAAGTGGATTGACCTGTAATTTGTATCTTCTAGTATCCTGGACCTGGAGGAGCTTGTAGCAAACCGCTTTCCATGGTCTGCACTACCATTGTGCCCTCACCCAAGCTCTGGTGCTAGCAAGCAGCTACAGAACAAAATTTTAAATTAACTGCAGTGTTCAAAGTATCACTGCACAGCATTAGGAGAAATAAATGTGGGGGAAGGGGTGGAGTACATTTCCTTCTTGGTGCTATCATTGTAATTTTTCACAGTGCTTCATAGTGACACCCAGGAGCAACCTTGAGCTCTTGAACACACTGCAGGAAATTGTGTATAGTAATTTGTATTTATCTGCAGGCCAAGGGGGGGTGTTCCCAGAACAAGCATCAGTGCCAGGGGCCCCTAGAAGAGAACTGGCAGCTGCCAAGTGTGTCAAGAGCTGATGCTGGACCTGCTAGCAAGTACATATCATTCTCTCTAAGCAAACCAGAGTAGTTGACTGCCTGCCATTTTGGAAGTGAAACAGGACCACATAAAAAAAAAAAAAAGTGTGGTTTATGTAAACTCTTAGAACTTCCTAGATATGCTTAAGTATGTGTATGTTTTTAAATGACTTAAAGCAACTCAAAATGACCTGACAAACACTTGTAAACTTCCAGGACATACAGAATGTTGAGGGCAATTGAGCATAGACACCATCTGAAGATAAAACTTGGTTGGGGGGGGGGGGGTCACACTGAATGCTAAAGGCTGGAACTGTTGTCTTTGCTGCTACCATTTGCTTGAATGGAGCAGAAGTCCCACTGCTGCCCAAGCACGACTGTGCTAAGATTCAGCCATTCCATTTTGACTTCTCTAGAGCTTGCCAGATTCTTTGTAATTTGGCTTAGGCTACCAGCCTGGTTCAGTTGCAGCCCCTGCCCCCCTAAAAAGAGAGAGAAGCTATATAATATCAGTCATTTCCTTCCTGTGCTAAATGAGGTCTCTAGCCCTGGAACTGGCTGTACAGACTTGGCAGGCACATTCCACAGTGGCTTAAATGTATATTTTTATGAATGAAACACAAGGAAGTGGAGGTTGCTGACTCACACACACACTCAGCCATGACTCATCTCATTCTGACAGCATTTGTTTTTCTTTAAAGAGAGCAGACAGGAGATACCTCCTTGAAGAAATATGTTCCCCCTTGTACACAAACAATTGCTTTTCAGAGCTGGAAGGGTGTGGATGGTAGGAAATCTTTTTACTGAGCAGAGTGAATGAAAGCTTTGTAGAAAATAGAGAAAAACAATTTTGAATTAGATGGGTTTCTTAATACCACTGTCCCTCTTGTGGAAACTCAGTTGCATGACAACCAAAACACAGAAAATAACCCATTTAGGGCTCTCCATGCCTGTGTTAAGCATTGTTCATGGCACCTTTGCCAACCTGGTGCCAGATCTGTTGGATTACCCTAGTCAGTGGAAGTTGTACCCCAACACATCTGGAGGGTACCAGGATAGGTAAAGCTTGTTTATGCTATGTAATCAAAGTTACTTACTGCCAATTGGTAACTTATGACAGAGAAGTGTGGTGAACATTCTGCACCATAATAACAGCAGGGCCTTTGCTGCCTTATTTGGTGCCCAGACTGCTTCCTGTTCAGGTCCCCTGTTTGTCTGTGTAACTGCTTTGGTGGAAAAACTTGTTTGTGCCTTTGTCACAGCTGACTATGCCATCTGTGCTAGCATGATGTAGGTCTGCTAGTTTCTGCCTGTCACTCAAAGTTTTGAAGGCTTGTGTTTATTATAGCTGTCTTCTAGGAGGAACCTGCAGCATCGATTTGAAAATACATTGCTTTTTCAAAGGATGAAAAGCTTTTTTTTTTCAGCACAGGATGGGACCTGGGAGAACTACAGAAAGCAGCTAGTTGAGCGCTTGGGAAGAAAAGAGGAGAGGGAGCTATCTAAATGCAGGCATTTCTTGTGTGTGTATTCTCAGGGCTTCGTTTGAGCCAGGTTGCAGTAAGTTGATCTTTGACCTGCTTTCCAAGATCACATTTGAGGCTTGAATAATATAAAGCAGTAAGTTTTGTGACTCTTAGTGCAGTGTAGATTTGAGGATGTGTGATGCAACTAGTTACCACATATCTGTGACTAGGAGTTGGGATGGCCATGTCAGAGCAACTGAAAGGCAACCTCAGGTTCCTGCACTTCTCCCTTCATAGCTGCCCTAGTGATGATAATAAACAATGTTAATTAGCCTTATGCCTAATGTGATATAATCCCCTCCATGATTGTCTCAATCCTTTTCTCTTCCTGTCCAGGAAAAGGATGAAGAAGAGGTCAACATCTCCCAGGAGTCGTCAGAAGAGGAGCAGTGAAAATAGCCAACTGATTCTACCTCACAGTTCATTTTTCCTATTTCTTGTCGAGTTCTGGGACTGAGGAAGGAACAAAGAATCCTCACCCCTTCCCTGACCCCCACCTCTTCAATGTTCTTGCAGTCAAAACAGCAACACTGGAGTACAGTGTGAAACAAATCAGTCATCGCATTTGATGTATAATGTTTAACGGGAAAACCATGTATGGTTCACCCTTCTCATTTGACAGGGTTAAAATTTTAGCCTACCAGTTCATGTAATTCTGTGTCAACCTTTCACAACCTGGTGCCCTCCAGATATATTAAATTGCAACTCCCATCATTCTGAGCTGGTACTGATGAAATGTCAAAAAACATCTGAAGGTTGCCAGATTAGGGAAGGTTGTTCTTTATTTTGTATGTTTTTTGGCCTATCTCTTCAGTACACTCCTTGTAGAGAAAGGGGTATATAAATCTTTATGGTAACCACTTATTCATGTTGAAAAAGAGTGGACAGCCTAATTATTCCTGAAATCAACCTGATTTCCCTTTTACAGAGACCATACCATCCTCCAAAATGATACTTGGCAATGGCAGAAAGTTATGCCATGGAGGAGAATTGGGGATATTATCTGCATTTATTCTGGGATGTCAGTATGGTGAGAAAAACCACAACACTGAAAAGGAGGAAGGCAGTAATTGTTTCCTATTGTAAGCCATTTGCCTAGGTCCAGGTTTTAGAGGATGTTAGCTTGCCTTTTCTCACTCCATTTCCTGTGGTTGAAGCATAATATGGCTCTTCACAGTAGCCCTGTAATTTGTTGATGGCACGCAACTTGGCCCCAACAAGCTGCCTTGGAGCCCAAATACTTAGGCTTGCTATTGGTAAAACTGCTGGGGTCTGTTCTTTTATTCTCATCTGCCAATGGGAGCTCTTTCCAATAACCACATAACAGTCCCTCCCATCTACTCCCACTGTAACTCCAACTGCCCACTCTCAGGTCAGAAAGACTTGCAAGTGGGAGCGTACAACTTGACAGTTCTTTGCCTTGGTGCTTATTCATTCTGCACAGAAAGGAGGACTATTGGATCTCCTTTGACACCAGACAAGTGTTTGTCAAGACCATGGAAAGCAGGATGACAAATTCCCTCCCCCGGCCCCCAGTCTCTTCTGGTTTTGGTGATGTTCTCAGTTGATAATAGCACAGTTAGAGTGTTAGCCACAGTTGTCTTTTCAAAACATGTTGTCTATCAAGGTTTTTCTCTTTCCTTCATTCACAACTACCTCTGGATAATTTAAGTTTCATTCTCTTAAAACATGGAGTTGCTGCTGTTTGTTGCTGCTGCTTCTGATGCTGCTGTACTGGTTACAAAGTTTTATTATTCCAACAGGATCTGTCTGGTTTTTCTCTGGAACTGACATAATACACTATAGATAATTTAGTTTGAGTTGACTTTTAAAACTATTGTGCTATTAAAGGGATAAACACTTAATTTGTCAGACTGATGAGTGATTGGGGAAGGGGGGAGTTCTTTGAGAATTGGCATCATTTCAAAGGATGGTTTATTGACATGTTCAGATTCCCAAAATCAGAATTGCTTCTGAAAAGGGTTATTCAAGCTCCTTGGGCCTCTTTGCTCAAAGAAACCCATCTCTATTTTTTCCCCTAATAATAGACTATAGGCAACTGCAATGAATAGCTTTTAAGAGCATTTCTGGGGGAGGGGGGGTGCTTAGCAAAGGCTCATTCTACCAACATGCCTGACAACTGCAAGCCATGTTGAAGCTTGTGTCAGTTCCTGTGCTTCAGTATGAAGACACATAATGGGTACATTGTCCATGTGAAGGTGAGACCCTGGTACAGCTCAAATCTCAAATGGCTTGGACCTCATTTGATTTGAGTATTTGTTTCACATGCATTAATTACACTCTGGTTTAGAACCACATTGCTCAAAGATGCTGCTCAGTGGATATAGCCCTAGCATGGACTTCCTGTTGGATGTTAACTTCTCTGTGGGGAGAAAACAGCAGAAGATTGAGAACTTCTTGAACTGCTGTAAGATTTTAGTAATTGCTGGAGAGATGGTCTTTCACCTGCCAAGACCAATAAATAGTTCTGCCTCTATTTTGCCTAAATACTGTTTTAAGAATAATTCAGTGATGATCCTGCTGCTCTGAGACTGGCATCTTTCTACAACCAGGTTGGCATTATTTGCACAAAGCCTAAACAAATCACTTCTTCAGTTTCCAGGTTGAAGATTGATGTGATGGTTAAATAATATGCCAACATGAAGGGGAGTCTAACTTCACTATTTGTCTGCCATTGGCCAGCGACCTGTCCTCTTTAATTTTACAATTTTATAGTTGACATACCGGGGAAGTTGCAAGCAAGGAGCAGTTTTTATTTCTGCCTCAAACAATGCAATCCAATGCACATCCACTCAAATAAGTCCCACGAGGCTCTGTGGGACTTACTCCAAGGTAAGGTGTATAGGATTGCAGTCTTAAACTATTAAAGAGCTAGACAGTTCTTTCCCCATCTTGCTTGATCTTTTCAGTTAGCTGAAGCCCTGGGTCTGAAAGCAGGTTTTTTGGATTTTTTTTCTGAGGACAGTGGTGTTGGAAGTTGCCTTAAAGCAACTATGCAAGAATGCACAGGGATGGAAGAAAGATGGGGTGACCACTGGTTTTGTGGGTTGTGTGGATCTCTGAACCATTGCTAACAACTTGATACCTTTTGCCCATTTGCAATTTACTTGAATAAACATTAATTGATGTTTCAAACCTTGCCTTTGAGTTTTGTTTGAGGAGTGTGGGAATGTTTCCATGGTGCCTCCAAAGCTGTAATCAGTGAGTGTTCATATATGACAAATTAGGCGTGCAAACTCAAGACAATCCCTTTCAGGAGGCACACAGAGGACTCGTGTCTTTTACTGCACCAAACTTGTTACTTCTTTCACTTCAGAATGTAGAATCTCAGCTCTCTTGAAGAGACATGTGAGTATGAGGAAGCTTCACTGTACACGTAACACTTCAATCTAAATACCTTTGGGTAAAAACAGATTCATGGGCTGGTTTGAGCTCTTGTGGGAGATACAGATTAAGAAAGGAAAGAAGTCCAGTTTCCAACATTTCCCAGCTAGCATAGCTGGTAGGGGGCTGCAGGGAATTGTGGGAGTTGTGTTTAAATATGCCTAGCACCACAGCCTCAGTAAAGCTGCCCTCATCTTGTGCTATAACAGTAACTCCAGTGACATCTGGATCACAGGCTTCTTGCAGAGTTTCAGTAGAAATTCGTCCTAACCCTCGTTACTTATTTTCAGAAGCCCATGGACAAATGTAGCTCAGATCTGACTGCTCAGGTATCCTGTATTACCATCTTTTAGAAAGATGCAGCCCCTATTCATGTTGATTAAAAAAGGGAGGCTTTCTAAAACAGCATTACCTCTTGTCCTCCCCTTTTCTGTCTCATTTTCCCCTCCTTGGTATGATTTGGATCTAATCCAGCCTTCCCCAGTGATGCAGGACATAGAACTCCAACATATCTGAAGGATACTAGCTTAAGAAAAGCTGCTTTAATTAGTTTTCAGCTGATTTGGGATTTTTATCAAAGGTCTAAAGCAAGCAAATCTTTTACTAACAAAGATTAAAGAACTCTATTACTTGTATTTGAGAAGGTTAACACTAGCTTCCTCTCTTATTCACCAATCACATGAGGGGGTTGTGGAGCAACACAGGGTAGTCAAATGACGATGGTGTCCACACAACATACAAGTCACAGTCCTACCAAACTGAAAACAAAGCAAGGGTGCTGCTATTGCTGAGCCGTTTCAAACAACCCATGTTGAAGTCAGCCTGTGGGGTCAGATAACCCATGGTGGCAAGAACAATGCAAAAACAAGCCATGGGTTCTCAGGACAGCTTGCTCATGGAAAGTAAGCCACTTTGTAGAAACGGAACCAGGTTTGGACAACACAACAATCCACCATGACAGGCTACCCACTACCCATGGCATGTTGTGTGGTATGAACCAGATGCTACAACTTGTTGCATGTTGAATGCAACATGGCAGTTGTTGCAACTGAGCAGTACTAATAAACAGCAAGCTGCTTGCAGGAAACACTAACATTACTACTTCCCCATATACTAACTCCAGCTCAGATTAACTGCGCACATACCTGCTAGACCAGCTTGACTAAACCAGAATCAATTAACACTTTTTGTGCTTAAGAATAAATGGAAGCAATTAGTGCAATACACATTATGAGACATTCCCTAGTAGCCTATTAGTAATATGCAAATTAGAGTCACTTTATTTCCATATCCAGAGACTTTTTTTCTTGACAGTCAGAAGTTACCTGGAAGCAAAAACTGCAACATTTGGCATCAGACATAAGCACTGCAGATGTCCTTGCACTCTTCTACAATCTATTACGAGGACAGCTAGCCAAACTTTGAAACACTTTTTTGGAATGAGGCAGAGAGACAAAGGCCAATAGAGCAGTCTTAATACATGTTTTGCCCATGTCAGCAGTGCAGCTCTCTAGTCATGCTAACAAGGTATGTGCATTAATTCTTGGCTCAGCAGCAGTGGTCTGCAAGGGTTTTCTGCATCAGCAAAGCCCATGTGGTACCTGCACCAACACTTCTTCAATCTGTCACAGGGAGTCAGCAATGACAAGTTGTACTCACAAAAGACAAGCATTAAAGATTAGAAGCAAAGCTTGAAATTTTTGCCAGAAATGTTCTTGTTCAGAATTAATTTTATTTACAAAATATAGATGAGCTTCCAAATATAAAAGTCATCATTATAGAAAGAACCACCTTGCAGAACTCAAAAATTTCACTAAAGGAAACAATTCCTCAAAAATACATTAAGGCTCCTTCTGACTGACATGCTAAACATCCCCTGTTGACCCTCCCAGTGAACCTGTTTATCGCAGTGCAAACTCCAATTCCTGTACTGATCAGTATTTGTTCATTACATACATTTCAAGATGTAAAGTGAAAGACAGTACATTGCAGTGCCCCCTCTTCTTCCCCACACTGTCCACATATTTTGTTGCGCAGCTTCACTTCCGTTGCCTTTGCCCTGCATCCATCAAAGGGAATGTCATAAGTACCCAACAGCTAAGCAATGCACTCATTATCCGCATAGGTGCATAGGATCGGAGACTGCTAGCAAATGCAGTGAAATGCCATGGCAGCTGCAGCTTAAACGCTGATTATTCACAAAAGGAAGCTGAGATCAGTTCAGAGTTTTATAAAGCTGAACCTTGTGAGAACTGTAAGTTCGTCGTACAAGAGCCATGTCATTGCATTTTACCTGTTATGTCAGAAGCTCCAATATCTCCCCAATATATCAAATGCAAACTAGAAGTAGTATGAGAGATGTTATCAGTCATGCCAAGGAAAAGCATTCACAGATCCAAATACAAACTCCAACTGTGCACCAGAACACGCACCACTCACCTTCTTTCATGGACAGTTAAATTGGAAGAACACAGTTTTAAAGTGGAAAGGAAGAATCCAGGAGGGCATAGTACTGAATGGGAAAGAAAGGCATCAGGTTCAAAGGGAATGGCATTTGGGAGTGTTTCAAGTTGGCACACATGCCAGGCAGGTGAAGTCACCCCTCCACACCCTGTTGTCTGTCTGAGCTGAGCAGCATCAAGCTTTCACATCCAGAAAGGAACCACGGTACGGCTGGTATCCTCCCCACCCTCGCATCACCTGTAACATACAGATACATTTTGCTTCAGTTAGTACAGCCACCATACCGAGATTAGCAGGTAGCCTCAGTTTCTGAGAATGACAATTTCTGAGTTTCCATAGTTGAAAACAGCTGTTAGGCAAATAGAAATTTCTGTCATAATTCTTTGGGCTTCCCCTTGGATAGAAATCTATTAGGAAGAAAGTAGGTGCAATGCATACTTCTTGTACGTACTTAGGTTACATCTGTTTTCTAAAACAACTTCAGCTAGCAAAAACAAATAGACACATACAGAAAATAAGCTCTGAAAGAAGATTTGAAAAACATGGCAAGTTCCTAGGCACCAACCCTAATAAAGCTGAACAAGAATTTTAGATCCCTAAAAATCAGGATCCATTTTTTTACATAGAGAGTGCCTGGGAGTTTTTCCAAGCTTGATAAGGTTAAAAATATTTTAATGTTTCTGTTAAGCAGATCACTGTCTACATTAAAAGGGACAGACAAGGACTCCATGTTTTAGAGTGTAAATCAAGCACACTATTAACACATATGGTATAAATATTAGGTCCCATAATATAAAAGCTATGCCCACATCTTTATTAATATAACTTCAACCAAGATGTACATACTATTTGAATCACTGACCCAGATTCAGCCAAGCTGTATACAAGCATTATAAAAAGAATGCTTGGCTTCTTTAGTGCTGCTCACACTCTTTGCAACGTAATTGAGCAATACTGTTTGTCTGTGGAATCACATTGCTTAACATAATGGTTCTCAAATTGCTGGAAGCTCACCCTCTCCCTTCTTCAAGGGCAGGTTTCTTGCACTCTTGCTTTTTTTACAGTCTGCTAGAAGTGCCAGAGGTAGGAATGCTGGAGGCAGAAAGACCTGAGACATTTTCAGATTGAATATTTTGTGAACACCAACACACCTGATTGCACACTGGGCACATGAGAATTGTGCCACTGAACTCTACATCAAGGGCTGGCAACCCGTGGCACAATGTGGCCCTCAGCTTAATTCATGCAGATGGCTGGGGGAATGTTAAGCTACACAGTGGGGCTGTTCATGGAACAACCACAGCAAGCCCAGTGGAGGTCTGGCCTCATCCTGGGTTATCTCCCCACCCTCCTTCCCCTTCCCCTTCCCTCCTCCCACAAGTATACCAGGAACCAGCACAGCAGAACCCATCTTGCCTCTTCTCCTGCTGTGATCCTGACAGTTACCCATGGCTTTCCCCCACTTCAAGAGATCACTTTTTGGATGGTTCCTGCTTTGACAGCAAGCACTTATTTTAGGTAGCTGAAGCTGTACACTTATGCAACTCCAAACTAACAACATACCATATTTTTGTAAATTATCAAAAACATTTGTGCACCTTTCTGACGCAAAAAGATGTTTAATAAAATAGATGGCCAAGTCATGGCATTCCCTCATGGCATTTCACCTCAGAAATCATGAGAACTGATATTTTCAGAGCAGCTGCAAAATGGCCACCATTTCAATGAGCCAGTGATGGTTGCTCCAAAGTGCCACTTGAGAATTTGGCAGAGCGGCTGGCACTGGTACTGGCTTGCTGCTTCTCTGGATCCACACTGGGATCAGTGTGCTAGGTTTAGACAATGCACAGCCCATCATGGGTCCAACAACATGCCACGGTTTGACAAGGTTGCCAAATATGAGCCACCCTGCAGGAAGCATTCCAAGTTCAAATGACACAACAACATCATGTGGCTATTACCCAGGATTACTTGCCATATTGTGTGAACCCCATCAGAGAAAGAAAGGTGGGGACCACTATGGTCCTACCCATTCCTGGCATGCAGCCCTTGAAAGTCTACATTTGATGGAATGCAGACCTGGATGGGAAAAAATAACCCAGTCCTAGAGGATCTTTTGCCCAAGCTTTGAATTTCCTGTTTAGATGGGATGCATATTATGGACCACTCCACTGTTTATGTCCTTTTCCTCTGCAGAAATGAAAGCATAAGAACGCCATGTATTGCACACACAACAGATATTGGACCCATTCAAGCTTCTCAGCCTACATGCCCTAAGCACAGCGGTCAGACACTGAACTGGTACAGCAAGAAAACCAATCAAAGGTGTTTGAAAACCTAGCCTTCAGTTGTTTCTTCTTGCTCTTTCCCGAAATCAACACACTTCCAAGTCGCAAGCAAATCACATACATAGACTTCCCAAAAGATGCCCCACACTGAAGCCTGGCCTCTTTGGAGCCTATCGACTAGAGCACAGGTCCTAATTAAGCTCACCTTTGCATCCTCTGGCTCCACCAGGAGCTCCTGCTCAGCCTCGTGCAGCTCCTCCGCAGGATCGTAGCTATACATCGGTAATAAGTGGTGCCGCAGCCGGTCATACCTGAGAGACAAATTGGCATATGATGCCACTTGGATATATACCCCTTCCCCAAGTTACTATGTGCTAGCTATACCTTTAAAGCCATGTCAGTCAGGGTTGATCTGGTCCAGAGACATAATCTCAAGTGATGGGGGCAAGGGATAACATTACAAATAGCTCAAAACCCATCACTTTTAAAGAATGGACATGAACATATTCAATGTCCTTTTCCCATCCAGGCTCTTCCAAGAAACGTGGGAAGAAATTATCTCTAGGACTAGGGTTACAGAGTGGGTTTACTCATTCATGACTTTTTTGCCTGACCACATCTTTTGAAAAATGTACTTGTGATTTCAGTCACACAACAGAAGTATTACAGTTATGTACATGATACTCTAATCAGTGGGCTGAACTGCTTCAGATTTCACCATTGCCCAAATGAATAGGAAAAGCAACAACAACAGATGATCTTGCATTTTTCAAATTCCTTTTAATAAACTGATGCAATTCACTCTGCACATTTCAAAGCTTATATTTATAAACACATGTATATGGATTTGTGCGTGTCGCATGCAGTAAATGGAAAGGCATGCCTAGCAACATTTTAATCTATGGATTATAAAAAGGGTGCAGTCCTGCTAGCTGTGCCCTCAACAATCAGAAGGCCCTGAATTCCAAAGCCTCTCCAGTGCAGGAGGAGCATCGAAAGCCATCTTTGCCTCCTCATTTTCCTACTCTGCGTATTCATTAGATGGGCTAATGGGCTCTGCCACAGAGCCCTGGGGAAAGGAAGGGAAGGAGGCTGGAAGTGTTTCAGGACTCTCTCCCACTAGGGCCCTCTCCCTTCCCCACCCAATGGAATTATACCCCCCTCTTCTTCTTTCTCATGAGAAGATATAGAAAGGCGAAATTCTGTGCCCTATAGCCCCCCAACAATGTCTAGGGGTGACAGGATCATACCCCAGCTGTAAAATATTAGGACAATTCCTTTGCACCAATGTGGCATCAAATTTCTACCTTGACTGTCACTAAGAAGCATTCATTCAACTTATCACCATTTCCCATGTGGTGATAAGTTTTTATAACTGAGCTGTTTCTCAGAACCTAAATCCTTCCTGATATTTAAAACGAACACTTTTTTTTCCTTAGCTAAAGCCCCATTCTTCCTTTTCCTATCATTACTGACCACCTACGAGTAGGATGAAATGCCAATCTGCTCACAGCTGCCACCTGAAAGTCATGTCATCAGCAACAGTGATAACTCTTGTGCAACAGGTGTTCCATTGCTCTACATTACAGCAAAACCTAACACATATTATCACTAGAAGGCTAAAGAGAGACTCTACGCAATATGAAAACAAAATGCCAACAAGCCACACCAGATGAAAAATACCATGGCTGGACCTGACCATCATAAGCCTGAAACATCTCCACTGGTGGCATCTAAGGAGGAATCAAGACAGCATCAGCCCTATCACCCTGGCAACCAGTTAGCCAGTGTTTCTTCTTGATGCCAACAACTTGCCTCTGACCATGGAGAGGTGCAGCTTCATAATGGGGCTTTCACGGGGACCTGGAGGGTAGCATAGCAAGATGTTGCTGTTTCAGGCAGGGGTAAGTCCAGGTCTGACTTAGGTCCCAAACTCTGCCCTGTGGATAGTCCTAGATTAACCTTGTTGCCAATGAGTCAACAAGCATGACTCGCCAACGTAAGTATTTATTAGGGAGACAGCCAATTTGGCATATCAATATTAGTTATTTGTAGTGTAAACATGCCAGAACAGACAGGACTCCCAATTGTTCTATATCTTCCTTGTTTGGCTGCCTGGGCATGATTCCATCTCAATACAGATGACCAGACACTTGGTTATATGCAAAACTGATCCAGATACATCCTCATTTTGCAAAAAGAGAGAGTTAGAACAGGCCTTTCTACAAATAATCTGGAGACTGTGTTGAAGGGCAGTTCTTGCTTTAACAATATAAGGTAAGGATGGACTAATTAGTTTGCCAGCAAAATGTTTCCTCTCACTGAAATCCACCTATGTTCCAGGGCAGTTCAATGTAGAAATAGAAAAGGAATGCAACAGTTGAATATTCATTACAATCAACCCCCTCCACCATTAATAATTAGCATTATTGTACCTCAACTTATCTAGTGAAGTAACCTATCTCTGTTCTGTATCTAGAATAGCCTAAGTATACAGCTGATAGCAGCACACAAAGACTCCTCTGTTCTCGTTGAGTCACAAACTATTTTCTCTAGTAAGAAAAAAGTTAGTGCTGAAGAGACATATGACTCAAACTGCCCATTTCTTACAAGATCTGATTACTATCTCAATGCATTCTCTTACCTTCTTTTCTTCTGAATATACATCATCTGCAATGTGAAGAGGAAAGCAGAGAAAAACAATTATGAGAGGAGCATAAATACAAGTCTGTTCGGTGGATTATTTCTCCTTCCAAGGAATGAAGCATGGGACAAGAAAGAGAAGGAGCAACAGCACAAAAAACATAAGCAGGAAGAAAAGCATTGCTTGTGTTAGGTCTGTCTCAAAGCACAATCCTGGCAGCAGGAATGTCACAAGATATTAGCCTACTGAGTCTATGTGGAGCACTCGGCTCATTAAACACTGGCTGGGTGTCGGATGACAACAAAGACATTGAGAGAAGAAGCTCCATGACAATACCGCAAACCGGACTGCAATCTTCTTAGTCCAGAGGAGCCAGCTCCGGGGCAATTCCAACCCCACTGGACTCTGCCACTACTGCCATGCATGCGCGTGCGCACCTCCTCCTCCACCCCAGCAACTTGAATCATGATCACTGGGAGGAAGGCATGGATAACGCCTGTTCCACCTTACAATGATCATGATCCAAGCTGCTTGCATTAGGACTGGGAAATTTACCCTCATCCTCTGGACATCAAGTCCAGCAACTTGGATGACAAGCAGATTGTGCTGGGAATCAGGCAAGCAAGCAGAGTCATCTCCATGGATCCATTTCCCAGAAGGAACGGGTATACAGAAATGACTTTCCTTGCTCTCACCCCTGCCACTGAAAGGATAAAAACTCCCATTTTGGAATCTACTGAAAGAATGAAGGCAGAAACCTAGTAAGAAAGTGTAAATGGATAAAAGCTGTATTTGAAATTCACAGCTTCCAGGCATAATGGGATAATGACAGTCACAAGGGCCATGTTTAATTCAGTAAAATGGTGTGCTTATCTGTTTAACTGAGAGCAGGAAAATACTTCAGATTCCTTCTATGACAAAAAAAGTCAACACTCTCAGGGACATTTCTCATTACATATTTTGCCCTTGGGTTCAGACATTCAAGTACAAAATATATGCATGTCATATAAATTATGAAAGGGACTTTTGTATAGAGCTTCCCCCCTTCAAATAAACAAAAATGAGGGGCCAAGTTCTTCCCTACTCACTGCTTGTACATACCTTAAATGGGAAAGCCTCATTTAAAGCACGCATGGTTTCATAAGCGACAGCAATTATGTAAGTTACTTTAACTATCCACTTCCCGCTTCACAACATCTCATCAGCAGGAGCTCTCAGGCATCAGCATCCAATTTCAGGTAAACGAATGTGCGAGCCTTTTACAGACCTTGTTTAATAAGCAGGGTTGCTGCAGATTCTAGTTAACAGCTAGGCAGCACACACACAAAAGCTACCTGTCTCCCAGAGTAGGCAAGAGAGGGTGTCTGAGACCTGCAAGTCTCTTGGCTCGGGGTAGGAAATGTTGTGTCCATGGACACCAATTTTGGTTTCTGCCAAGGTGTCCAACCCTTCCCACTTAATTAAAAAAAGAATCTTACTAGCAGCTGAAATACGTCTCCTCTGGTGCTGAAAACTAGGGCTTCAAAAGACTGTTTAGCAGGCTGGTGCTCAGACCACACATCTGCCTTGCATTCGGTCCTTTGGACCGGTTTCTTGTCCTTCGCCACACCTCCCATGGGAGCCAATTTATGGTGGTGCCTGGGACAATTTCTCAAATTGCCAGTGAGCCCATGGCCCAGAAAGGTTGCTTATCCCAGCTCTAGCTCGCCAGGAAGTTTGGGAAGAAGCTGCATTTTTTATCTTGGCATGCAGAAGTGAGGGAAGAGAAAATAAGGCAAAGCTCACTGAGACACGAGGAGGAGGAGAGCTTTTCCACCCCCCTACCCACAACTCCCTTTATGGCATTTCTATGAGCTGTCAAGTGTTCCTCTCCCCACAAAGTAAGCAATGTGGAAACAGCAAAATGTCGAGCCACCCTTATGCCTTATCCCAGGTGTCATGTTCATCCATAAAAGCTCACTTATTTCTAGGAGCAGGCTCGAAATGCTGCTGGTGGGAAATGCAGGCACTTCTGTCAACGAACACCAGTGACCATGACGGCAACCATTTGTCCAAACCTTAAGTGGAACCAATTTTTTTCTCAAGAACAGATGGCTGCTTGCTGAGGAATGTATATCAAAACATTTGCTCTTCTACAGAAAAAAATCACTTGAGTATTCCAGGACTGTAATAAAGTGAAGAGGTTCCGTTCTTCTAGTGTATATATAATTCAAGCCACTCACCACAGCCATGATGACTCCAACAATGGTGATAAGGAAAAATGGCACCAGAATGTAGGCCACCAAGGAGTCATGAGCAGGCTCAGCAGAAGTGGGCATGGTGGTATTACTCATGGCATAGGAAACTGTTGCTCAAGGTGGACCAGAGAAGCAGTTTCTGTCTTCATTGGGAAGTCCACCTTGCAATCACAAAAACAAACAGTTTTAAGATTAGAACACATCTGCTCACCACCACCAAACAGCTGTGCATTGTAGCTCAGTACATGCAGTCACAAGGCTGTTAAGTCACAGGCCATTATTCACATTAGATTCAGCATTATAGTTCTGGAGAACAAAATCCTTTTAGTGGTATTAGCCTTGAGGCATGATCCAGCGCTGACTGAAGCTGTGATAAAGTATCAACAGCTAAGAAATGAGGTTCTTTGCTGCTCTTCTATCAATCAATGTAGCCTCCTTGAGACAGTTTCATTCCAAAGAAACAGGCCTAAAACAAGCAGAGAAAGGAAAGACAAGAGAGGAAAGCCAGGACAGTAATACTGAAGTGTTGGCCCAAGTAGTACTTGACTGCTTCTGGAAGCAGAACCAAGCCCTGCTCATCCATCACTGGCACTCGGTGTGTCCTCAGGAGGAATAGGCAGTCGGATAGAGGGGGATCCTCCTCAAGCTGACCGGATGTCAGTTCACAAAGCATTTATTGATTTGGACCTCACCTTTCTACCAAGAAAAATGGTACTCAAGGCGGATTACAATTCTAAAACTTGATTAAATGCATTAGCATACAAGTAAAGACAAAATAAAATAAAAAACAGCATCCAACCCAACGTACATGTTCACATGTCAACAGCCTGATTACATACAAAGGTCTTTGCAGGACAGCAAAAATGGAGGGGAGTGCTGGGGGGCGGGGGGCAGTCCCACAGCCTGAAAGCAAGGCTCCTTCACAATTATGTTAATATGTTCACCCATCACTCCAAGCTGGAAAGCCTATCTTGGGTCCAAAATGTTCAGCCCCAGATTTATAGGCAAATACAGATCTTGCAAACTGGGCCAAAGAGTCTGGACTCTCAGTACATAGTCAGATATGCCCACACAGCTGATACTAGTATGTCAACTGCACCCATTCCTAGAAATCTTCCATCTAGTCACCATTAAAAAGGTAAAGGTTTCCCCTTGACATTAAGTCTAGTCATTCCTGACTCTAGGGGGCGGTGCTCATCTCCGTTTCCTAGCCGAGGGAGCCAGCATTTGTCAGCGTTTTCCATGGTCACGTGGCCGGCATGACTAAACACCGAGGTGCACGGAACGCTGTTACCTGCCCACCGAAGTGGTACCTTTTCATCTACTTGCATTTGCATGCTTTCAAACTGCAAGGTTGGCAGGAGCTGGGACGGAGCAACGGGGACTCACCCCGTTGTGCAGATTCGAACCGGTGACCTTTCGATCAACCAGCCCAGCAGCACAGCGGTTTAAACCACTGCAACATTATATACCATTTGGAGCACTGTAATGCTCCCTATATGGCACTGCCTTTGAAATGTGTTTAGAAACTTCAGCTGGTCCAGAATGCCTCAGCCAGACTGTTGACTAGGGTCAGTTACAAAAAGCATGGATGTGCTTGCTACACAGCTTCAATGGCTACTCATCTGTTTCTGGTCACCCTTCAGATGGCTGGTTATGTTCTACAAAGCCCCATACCGCCTGGGAAATACTCCATCTTCCCATAGGAACCTGCTTGGGTTTTAAGATCATTGAGAGGCCATCCCCTCGATCCTATCACCATCAGAACACTTTTTTGGAGACACAAGAAAAGGCCTTCCCAGTGGCCTTTCACAGGCTTGAAGCTCCCTGCTAAAGAAGATTAGGTGGGCTCCCTCTCTGTTCTTCTGCCAGATACTGAGTGAGATGGACCAACAGTCTGACTCAATGTAAAGAAGTTACCTATGGTCTCACAGTTTCCCAAGCGTACAATACCACATTGCTCTCTCTCTTTGCATGTTGAAGCAGCTCCTTCCAAATGCTTGATATGAGGCTACAGTTTCCCCAAAGTGACCAAATTCTTCACAAGCCTTCATCCCATATAAAACTGAAACATAGACCTTATCCAAGAAAACAAGTTCCTCATTCCTTCCTCATACAGGCTTTTTAACACATCCTTCCCACTGCCCCACTAACTTCAGCTAAGCTCTCAAGGTGTGCTTTCATGAGAAAACTGCAATTGCATAAATTGTTCCTGCAAATCATGCCTCCTTACCATGCCAGACAATTAAGCAAGAAAGGTTTTGGAAAAGGATGAATTGCTTACTTGCAGGTACATACAAAAATTCTCAGACCACAACACATTTATGCCTGCCCAATTGCACATACCAGTCCATCACAAGATGGCTTGAGCATTATGCAACCAGCAAACAACTCACTGTTTAGCAGATGCATTAATCACTCTAGGCTAGTCTTCCTAGAGTGTCCTCCATAGATATTACTGGACAACAATTTTCACAATCCTTGGCCTGCATGGCCATACTAGTTACGGAAAATGGGAGGACAAAATATCTGAAGAACCACAAGGTAGGGAAAGTCTGGACTAGACCGATTACAATGCTCCCAATGCAACTGTGTGAATTCACCATACATTACACGGTTACACATATATCTACACAATACACGTAACACAAGACATCTTGTCCAGGGTTATACTAACAACTTCCACTGCCAAGTAGCCACGCATTATTGCGTTCCATGTGGCACATCATGGCGACAAGCACTAAGGAGACATTTCCCAGGATAAAAGAACACTGTGAAGCAGTTAAACCATTCATGGAGCTATTTGCAAAGGGGAGGAGGAGGGAACAGGGTAGCAAGAGACCAAGGGAAGGTAATGCGCAGAAATTCTACTGTGGGGCTGTAGGTTATTGTGGAAAGAGCAGAAGCAATCTTACAGACAATTGTTGTCCATAGCTCAGTGACACAGCGCATGAAGAACACCCATTTCAGAAAGGGAGAAGAAAATAAAGAACCACTGTAGTTTGTGCAGCACTAGCAAATCATCAATCCCCTGTGAAGATAAAATCTCAGACGGTGCATCTATGCTGTATATACATGAGAAATTAACTTAATCAAAAGAAGGCTTTATACAGTTGTTGTCTTTGTTGTGTCTGTAACCCCAAAAACAAAACAACAGTCTGTGTCCCATTTGTATCTCAGGCTTCCACTAAGGAGCCCATGGATTGCAACATTCCATTTTATGCTCACAGTCAAAATAGCCCTGAAAATCACTGGCTAAATGGAGATATGAGCTCACATTCACACTAGCCCACTGGCACCCATTCACCAAGTCTTTGCTCTGATTTAATTAAACGTGAAGAACATACTGATAGGGAGGGGGAAGACTATATGAAACACTGTCAATTAAAATGTCAGTGAGAGCCAGTGTGATATCCAGATCTCAGTCCCCACATGGTCATGAATTCATTGGAGGATTTTGGGCCAGACACTGACTCTCAACCAAACCAACCTCACAAGGATGTTGTGATGATCAAATGTAAAGGACCATGTAGAGCACTTTGGGTTTTTTGCAAGGAAAAAAAGCAGGCAGCAAGTGTAACAGATAAATAAAATGTTTACTTTTCAACTTGTGCTGTTTTATTCTAAAGCCCCTGATCTCACCACAATCACAATTCAGTGTTCGGAGAGAACACTACCAGTTGGTTCAGAGTTAGCACTCAAGAAACCAAGCAGTGTTTTCGGGGAGCACAGCATGGAAGGGTATCATGGAATCACCCCACCACCAGCAACAACACAGTTTAAAACAAAACAAAAGACCACAAGCATGGAACCTGCAAGCACAGGATCCAGTCATTCATAGTCCTGCATTGCAATGACATAGCAGAAAACAGTCAGGTTCTGTCCCCGTAAGAAACTAAGTGGGGAAATACTATGGGTGCAATCCTGTGCATGTTTCGACAGAATGTTGTTGTTGTTGTTGTTAGTTGTGAAGTGTCCAACCCATCATGATCTCATTGACAACATTCCTCCAGGCCTTCCTGTCCTCCACCATCCCCCGGAGTCCACCTAAGCTCACACCGACTGCTTCAGTGACTCCATCTAACCACCTCATTCTCTGATGTCCCCTCCTACAATTCCCAACATGCCCCAGCCAGTAGGGCATGCTGGGAGTTCTACGCCTATTTTCCTATTTAAACTTGCATTGGATTGCGACTGCCATGCTCTTAGTCGGCTTTGGAACATGATTGGACCGGAATTTAACGATGAACAAAATAAGGTCACTTTAAGCCAATCGCCTTCAGAGTTGCTGTGGGTTCAGTTCAGAAATGTAGCTTCTTGAATCTCCGAACCTCCAAACCCACCTGCTTTGCAATCCTGCTCGCACAGCGCTCCAAACGGACAGGCACAGAATCCGAAGGCAAGTTGTAGTACTACGTACATCTTATTTAGGGAATACATCCTAGTTCATTCAACGGGACTTACTCCCAGGGAAACAGGCAAGAGGATCAGACTAGATCTGCGCAAAACACAGCACAGCGATTCGAAGGAGAGCGTTCCCAGCGTCACCTGACAAACTCGGGCCAGAATGCAGGGCGGGCCGAGTCCTACAAATTAAAAACCCAACCTCTGACTCCAAGCCGGACCACAACTTACCCCACTTCGGCACTCTCGGGGACTAGAGCAACCTCTCCCACGGCAGATTCATCGCCCTGGCCCGAACCTGTGAAAGAAACACGGTGATGCTTCCTCGCCTTGCTTTCAACGCTTCCTCCCAGCCATCTCGCTGTTCGCCTAATCGTCTTCCCCATTGGCTTTCATCGCGGCGACCTCTGTTCCTCCGTCATCCCCACCCCTTCGGTCGCTGCAGACTGGCACGCCCCCGAACAGTCCTGCGCCTCCTCACCTGCGCCCAGCTGCTCCCGCGTCTCCCGCTACCACCAGGAAGGGTCGAGGCGCGTGACAGGCAGCGCACATCAAAGTGGAAGAGCCGCGGCCAATCGCCGGCTAGGGGGAGGAGCCAGGCCCGGGGCGGACTGCGTGCTTTTCATAGGTGGGGACGGTAGAGGGCAGCAGTCTCCTACCGCAATCTGAAGGAAGACGGTGCGGAAGTGTCGGGGTTGCTGTTGTTTTCTTTATTGTTTTTCGAGACTGCTTTAACAGAAGGCTTTTTCCCTGCGCTTAGCGGTTGGTGCCACCTCCATCTTCATTTGCCACATTGTTCCCCATTTATGCTTTCATTCAAAGAAGAGTTTCAGAAGGATTTTTCCAAACTGCAGAACTGCTGAGTGGGCAACTTGAACTGAAACGAAAGTGGTGCAATTAATTTACACCAACAAATAGCATGGCAGTGGCTAGGAAAGTGATTTCCACCCAAAGGGAGGCACACTCCAGTACTGTAGAAAAGAGTAACACACAATGGCATTTAGTGAGGGTTACCAAGATTCAAATGCACAAGCTGGATGAGCAGATGGAATTTGTCTTTCCTGTCCCGTATCACAAGTGCAATCAATTAGTGGTAGATTTACAATTGATTCAAATCATTTGTCACATAATAAAGAACCAGTCCTCCAGATGTAATGATGGATGGCCAACGTTTAGGGGGCTTTCAAAGGACCTAGAGAAATTCATGGAAGGTAGGTCTATCAAGGGTTGTTAGGTATCATTTCTTCTAATAGTAAGCTTGCAAGGTTGAATCCCTACTGCTTTGTAAGGGAAATGAGAACACCCATAAGCAAAATAGTAGTTTCTACATACTTGAGTTGGGGAACTACCTAGGTGCATGGCAATGGAATTCTCCCACTTGTAAGGGCTGACCCAACACTTCTTGGCACCCTCCACCTTTTCAACATTTCCCTCCATGAGCAGGTACTCTTCAAAAGCAAGCTTTCATGGCAACTGAGAACATTTATTGCATCAGTTACTGTGGTTCCCTGACAGTTCTATAAACTCTGCAGAAATATACCCACATTTCATGGCTGCGCAGCAGATGGAAGGGAAATGTGTGCACCACTGTAACTGCTCTGAAAAGCAAAGTGAAAGAGGTGGGGGAGGAATCAGCACCATTCCTTTTTTGAGTAGGAGAGTTCGGGAAGTGTTGAAAAGGTGGAGGGCATGAAGAAGCCTCAGCAACATTTAAAACAAAGAGGATCACATGGATGGGGGGTGGGGAGGCTATTGCTTTCACCTTTTGGTGCAACTTCTTCCTTTGGATCCCCCCATTTTCAGTGGGTGAAAAAAGCCAGGGATCCAGTGGGGGGGGGGAGCCAGGGAACAAGCAGTGGTGCTTCCAGGGTGCCATTTCAGCCGTGGTTTTGCTCTCCTGCCCTGGCTCTCCATATTGGATTATTAGAATAACATCACTGGAAACTGCTAGTCTTAATCGTTTACACTTATGAAATTAATTAAATGGCAGCACTGTTACAGGGCAACAAGACCCATAATCAGGAACACACTTCTTACAAGATGAAGATACACTACAGAAAAAAAAATTATTGCAGATCCCACCTCTTGTTAACTGGATGGCATCTCCAAATTTAGACGTAGCACAGTCCTGTATGTTGTAATTAAGGGGTAGGAAAACATTGGAAGAGGACTTTAGCCTTTATTGTCTTGTAAAAGCTTCTGGTTGGTCAGTGTGGGGAAAGGTTGCTTGACGAGATTAATCCAGCAGGGCTCTTCTTAGCTTCTTATACTAGTTGCATTCAGCTCACCATTGATTCTAGTAGATTCTTGTTTCCAAATAAGGCTGCAATCCTTAGCACACTCAGAACTTCTACAAAACCAAATTAGGCCACTTTCTCTTTGCTGTAAAGGTGGTCCAATCCAATTTTTATTTATTCAGAAACCCTCTTGAACTTGAGGGGTCTTATATGTACGTAAGCACAGAACTGAAGCCAAAACTCATTATTTTCCATGCCATTCAGTGATACTTTATTTGATGTAACGTACTGTAGCAATGCCACTGGACAACAGTACGCACAAATTTATACTCAGTGATGCTGACAAGCAAATTTTAGACCCTGGACTTAAGTTTTATGGGGAGGAGCTTTATGCAGCCATATATATTACTTCATTCATGAGCACTCAAGTAATGTTTCCTTTCCCCCCATAGCTAGTTTTATATTTCTTATATGTTGCTACAACCAAAACTTTGCCAACCCTGATTAAAGAAAAAAAATCTGAGCATGCGCAACTTTGCATTTCAAAGCCATTTGAATCATAGCACCATCACAAAGCCCAACTTTGGCCCCAAAGTCCAGCCTTAGCAGCACCGTTTATACTAGGATTAAAAGGGGAAAAAACACTGTTGTTATTTAATTCATGCCGTAAGTATGAACTATTAAGATTAGCCATTTCCTGTGTTGTTCTAATGCCTCCCCTACCCTTAGCACCATTCTTGCTGACCCTGCAAGTGTTGCTTTTAGTGCCTATAAGCCTGTCCTCAGGGATGCATTGAATCCACACTCTTCTATCACCTCCATATTCATAAGACTGTAAGGGTAAACACAGTCTTTATTTGTATGTCTTTGCCTCTAGTTACTGCACTGAGCCCAACCAACCTAGAAGTTCTTGTTCAGGGTAAAGACTTAATGCCTCCCTTCTCCTCTTCCTGCTTTGCATCCACACTGTCCGGCGCCCCTTGTTTGAAGTACTTGCCCAGTCCTTCTTTCTCTTTTTGCTGGGTCCTTCCAGAATCCTGGCCAAAGGAAGTCAAGGATCCTCTATGCTCTTCTGCTGTGGCATGTAGCAGTTCTCTCTCTTCTTTCCATCCCCTCTTCTTCTCTTCCCTTCTTCCTGCTCCATCCTATTAATAGCCTGCCCTTGGTGGGCCCCAGATTTTCTTGAAGTTTCACTCGCCCCCAGCTGAGCTAGCCTACGCTTATGACTTGAGGCTTTTTCAAACAGACCTCCATTTCACCTTTATCCTCATAACAAGCGGCTTAGGTGTCTGCAACCAGAGCATGAGAATGACTTGATGAGGCTAGTCCAGTTGTTCTGCTCCAGTGCTGTTACTGAGCGCTGCAAAGGGTGCAGGCTGCATCTTCAAACACTGAATGGCTGGCTCAACAGGATCTCTTTCCATACAGCTATTTCATTGTTAGTCAACAGACCCTGTGAATTAGCGGATAAAGTGGGAGGTGGCACTAGGCTCAGCCTCACCAGGTCAGCCCCTCTACTCATCTGTTGCAAATCCTAGAATTTCATCTGAAGAAGCAAAGAATCCAGTTTCACTGTCAGAAAGAGGCCTGTGAAACATGCACTTCAGCATCGGTCTAAAACTCCCATCTCCCATGTTGTGCATCAAGTGAGATGGGGTGCACTGGAGGTGCCTAAGGGCCAGAAAAGAAAGCAGCTTTGAAGGTCCTCCCTCCAGCCACCAAAATGAAGTCCATGAACCGAAGATGGTTAGGCAGAGCTTGCAGATCAAAATGGCACTTTGGGTGTTTTCTTGAAACACATTATCTCATTTGAAAAATGTGAGTGTTGCTCATGCCAGCTATCTGTGTAAGAATCCTTGGGAAGGGAGCAAAGTAATACTCCATTTCTTTTATAGTAGCTGTGCAAAAGGGGCTTAATAATTTGTCTGCAATGCCTTCATTGGTGTCGTATATATTAAATGAAACATGTAAAACTGAAAACCTTTCTGAAAATTCACCTGGATCACTAATCCCGCTCACACTGCAGATGTATAGCGGTGGGTGCAAGGCACTTTGCACGTCACCCAAGGCATCTCTTCATCTTTATACTGATGGAAACCACTCGGGCGCTGGGAAGGTGCGAGTGGCCCTGCAAGACCTAATGCTTTCAACAAATCTATGCTCCAGCACTGAAGCTTGGCGACGAGAACAGACTGGGAGGCAAAATATTGCGAGTGCGGAAAGACGAGGTCGCTGGACAGCAGGAAGGCCGACCCAGCCCCTGGCCTGCCTTCACCGCAGGCGCTCTCCTGCATTTCGCGGGCAGCTGACGCCTAACCCAGCGGCGCAGAGCGAGGCTCCGTCTAACAAAGGCGGGCCGGCGCAGGGCCTGCAGCCGCTGGAACGCCGCGACCCCTCGTGACAGCAGCCGCCTGCCCTGCGAGAGCGCGCGGGCGGCAAGGCGCGCGCTTGCGGAAGAGCTGCCGATACTTTCGGCGGAGACGCGGCAAAGCGCTGCGCGCGCAGCCAATTGCGGCCACCGCAGGCTCGGAGGCGTGGCGTCTCCGCCTCCCCGAGGGGTGTATAAATCCCCGTTTCATGCGCACGTGCGCCGCCGGCTTTCTCGTTAGGAAACGCGAGCCGAGCCTAGCCGAGCCATGCTGGCCGCAGAACACGGAAGAGGCGCTGCAGATCGTGGCCGCCCCTCCTGTACGCACCTGGAGCTCACCAACTCTAGCTTCAGCTTCCCGCTCATTTGTTCGGGTCGGGATAGCAGCATCCGCCTGCTGCCCTTGTAGTCGCTCTCGGCCCTATCGCACTTCTGCCTTCAGCACCAAGAAGCAGCTTGGGAGATAAGATAGGACTTTGAATCGGACCTGTGCATGCCTAGAGCTGCTGACTAGCCAGTAGTGGTGCTGCGCTTTTAAATATGAATGAGTAAGTAAATGTCTTTGCCTGCCAGGGATTTGGGTCCCGTTCCAAACCCCCGGAATAAAGCCTCAAACTCTTTCAGTCTTGGTGTGTTCCTTATCTCTGCCTTTTAAGGGGCCACTTGCAAATGGGAATTGGGATCTTGCAACTGCCCCGCAATTGTGAACTTGCTTTATAAGCTCCGTAGAAAACGGTGGAGCTTGCTTGCGTGTGGTGTTTCCTGAGCTATTGCAGCCTGGCAGCCTATTTGCAGAAGTTCTATTAACAGTGCAGTCCTCCGGATGGTTACTCAGAAGGAAGCTTCATAATATTCAGTGGAGCGTCTAGCAGTGCAGCCTGCCAGGTAAAAGAAAAACAGGTTGGAAGGTGGGACATGATCCTTAAAGGACGTCAAAGACAAAGAGAACATGAGACTGCAGCTTTGGGGTGGCAAGAGATAGGCTTTGAAGATCCCTGGAGAGTCATCCTGTTATGCAAAATCCTAACAACCTCTTTCACATAAAGCACATCAACTTGTTGCAGTTCGTTGCCACCAGATGTGATGACCAATGATTAGGTGTCTTTAAAGCAGAATTAAACAAATTTATGGAGGAGGGGATGTGAAATGGA
The DNA here is from genome assembly GCF_004798865.1 of Varanus komodoensis. Lineage (NCBI taxonomy): Eukaryota > Metazoa > Chordata > Lepidosauria > Squamata > Varanidae > Varanus > Varanus komodoensis. Next base: position 125,067,422 of record NW_025335268.1, read on the forward strand.
ATCGTCATGTGGTACTAGATGCTGGGGAAAGAATTAACAAGAAAAGAAGGCAATTGCTCAATTGACTACTATGGGAAGCAGAAAGATGCTAGACCAGATCGAGCCTTCAGTATGAACCAACAGAGAAATTTTAGGCTGCTCATCCAGTTTTTACTCCCAGGAGCTGAGCTTAGAAAAGACAAAGCTTTAATAACAACAATGTGATCGTACTGCATGTACGGAGTGCAAATACTGCAGCAACTTGCCTTGAGTAAAAATAGTGCTGTGAAAAGCTGGAGTGGGAAGTGCTATTTGATGGTCTGCCTTAAGCAGCGCAACATCTTGGGTTCTGCAGATATAGATGGATAGATACAAATGTAAATACATCCCAAATGGGTTGAAGGTAGATCTGTTGGTAGATTCTGGGTGACTTTCAGATCAGCAATAATTTGACGCAGTTTTTTAAACCAGCCTTCCAAAAGGTAGTGCCCTGCGAAGTGCTGGACTACAGTATCCCCCAACCAGACCTTTGGGACTCGAATTAGAAAACAAAAAAACCCAAGACAAAATGCGTGAAGTAAGTCTGAAGTCTGCCTTCCCAGTTTGGTACTTCAACTGCTCCAAGTATTCCTCATCCATTATCTTGTAATCTGAACAACCCTAGAAAGGTAGGCTGTTATTACCTCTGCCACAGGATGGGAGGTCACAGATAACAGAGTGTCAACTAAGAGCGAATTCATAGGTGAAGACTCAGTCATAGTCACTGGGCCTCAAAGGTAGCATTTGAACTGTGTGCATTTCAGTTTCAGCAGCCTGCACCTTCACTGGAACATGAGCACAGAGGGGCTGAGGGTGACTTCTGCTATTGCCACAGTTGCCGGATTTTTCTTTGAAGTTCTAGAGATGGAATTGGAAAATGAACAGAAAAAGTGACAACATTTGATATTATTCAACCACTGACGAATCCAAAGGCATCCTAGTCTGTATTATGTATCCATACCACTGTTTAAGAAGCAGGGAGCATATTGTCCAGATGAGAGAGAGTCAAACTACCATCCTATAAGTTCAGAATTGCTCTTTAGCTACTGTTTGGTCGGCAGGGCAATTACACATACTCTGCTAATGGCTAACTACTCTTACTGAGGAAAACCAATGAAAGGTGGAGGAATATTGATTGATATTTTCCACCTCTGCACAAATAATTTTAGTGTTGTTTGCTTTATTTGCACTTTACATTACACACATTGTGTAGAGCTATTTGTGAAGATCATGATTATTTTTTAGGTAAAAAAACCCATAAAAGTAGTTGCATTCAGCTCTTATTTTGTTCATGTAACATCAATACTTGTGTTACTCAGGGGTTCCTTCATTCTCCTACAGACTACAGACTCATGTATGACTGTCACTTCCTCCAAAACAAGCCACACTGTAAACCTTCCAAATGTAGAGGGCGGCAGCAGCCTTGTTATTTCACAATAACATTTAGGTCCATGGGCACCGAAGAAGTCATGTATAGGTATCACCATGCACATGAACATATCTTAGCATGCCACTGCAGGAACTTTAAACATGCATTAGGAATCACCATGATGTGTATTAGTCTTCCCTTCTGAGTAACAGTAAGTAATATATTATTATAACATATTGGAAAAAACCTTGGAATGCATCACAGAGCACTGGCTGCATCCATCTTGATTGTATAACCTAGAATGAATTGGAAATACACAAAGTGGGGGGAGGATGTGAATAACTACTCATTAACTCTAAAAGACATCACCTTTGAATATGGAAGTAAATATATTTCGATTTCCAATAAAAGTAACTTTTTTCTTCCTTAAATATAAGTAGGGTAGTGATGAACAGGTGCATTTTAACACAGATTTTCACAGGGAACAGGGAAAAAGAATTTTGTCTTAAACCAATGAATCAATAATGGATAGAGAAGTCTCAAAGTAAAACATAGGTCTGGTGCTTGAACGTTCTTCACAAATGCACTATTTCTTCTATTCAACTGCCTTGTTTATTCTTACATGATCACAGCATATTCTCCTCTTCCTAGAGCAATATATGCTTCTACTACCATGGTAACTAACTACTTGCTTCTGCATAGACCATATGGTATTATTCCCCCTTTCCACGCAAATAGCAACTATCTCATATTTGAATATAGTTTGTAATGGAGTACAGAAAATGAAGTACAGATTCTCTACGTAGTAGTGTCTTTCTAAATGCCAGAACTAATTCACAGTTTGACACTCAACAAATATTTAAATCAAAATGCAAATTAATTGTTATACCACCTCAGTTATGCAGCTGGGAGATCCTGTTTGTAAACTTCTCCCTGATCAGCAATGCTGAATTGTACAGAGTAGTTTTGTGGAAGGGGCACTTTGAAAGAATTAGCCACAGACATAAGAAAAATGAAAATTGCATTACAAGTCTTGTTTAATGTTTGAATTCATTCTATTTCCAGAAGTAAATCCACGTAAAGTGCAAGAGTAAAAAAAAAAATCCAGTAACTAAATTATACCACCAATCATGTTCGAAGCAATGCATAATTTAATGATGAAAGTCACACTACTGAGACAATTAGAGTATTCAGGGCTGGAGCTTGACTTCTGGTTGCTGGAACAGTTGCTGTAGCAAGTGCCTTGTGAAGGAAGCAACAGGAACAGAATCACATCATCTAACACAAGAAGTAAAAAAGCAGTAACAGGTCTTAGGAGCGAAATATGAATTTATGGGGAAAGCATCACATCTTGTCAAACAAGAGCATCTTTTTTAAGTGATGGGAGCATTGGAGGAGGTAGTCCTTCAGTCTCACAGGAAGGGAAAGAGCTCTCCCTTTCTTGCTGCCTCTGTTGATCACCAGTCCACACAGATTCTGCAGAGCAGGCATGAACATAGACGATGGTTTGATGAGCTTCAAGAGGAGTTCCAGCAAAAGAGCAGAGCCTGATGAGGGACAGGGGAGCAGAGGGATTGTGGCACTGCAGTGCTGCACCATTCAAGCAAGGCAGGGAGACAATGTTCTTCTCCCCCTTTGCACCTACCCTGCCTTCATGATGCCAGGTCAGGACAACCCTTTATGTGGAGGCCTTTAAAGATCTCCATGGTTAGCCAGGGGCCTGAGATTCTTTTCTCAGAGATTGGATTGAGATTCCAATCCAGGTGATTCTTTTCTTTTACAGGATCTTTTTACTGCCTGTTCTCTAGCTATTTAAAATTAATTTAAAATTCATTCATTTTAACATTCTTGTATGTGTGGTATGTGTGCAAGGGCATTGCATTTTATTGTTTGAGTTTATACATTGTGGTAAACTGCCCAGAGAGCTTTGGCTATGGGGCACATAGAAATGAAATTAATCAGTTTTTTCATAATACAGCTTGCTGTAGCTGCCTTTTCACAAGCACATCATTCAGTACCCACAAGCACCAAGTCAAAGCATTAAACAGCAACAGCACCTCCCTCCCTGCAACCTAAGACGAAATTACGAGGCTGCAGGCTCTGTCCTTGGCCGCAGCATCAGTCTTGGGCACCAGCTGCATTCACCTTGAATAACTCCTGGGAGTCAAGACAGGCACCACTGTTAATCACACTAATGTGATTAAGGCTTCCCTATACCCCCAAGACCAACTGGACTTACTCCTTTGCTACGTTGTGGGACAGGTAGGGACAGGTCAAGTGAGGTCACCAGCTGGTGGAATGTTGCAGAGCTGGGCAGCTTGCCGGTGCTGCAGGAGACTGTCCAGCTTCTCTACATACCATGGCATTACTTCAGTTTTCCATCACACCTGGATGTTTCTTTGGAGGCAAAGAAGCCATCTGGTTATGTGTTTGTAGAGTATCACAAGCTCAGTGAAAAGTATTTTTCCAATTTAAAAGTGAGGTCACTGAATGTAGATTTAACAAGTGTGGTTTTAGCAAAGCTTTTAGTTTCCAGCAGGGTCTTCACCACCTCCACCGGCATACATTCAGGGGAACTGAAAACAGATCTATCCACCCCCTCCCACCCCAGGACCTCAAGGGCTTTGCAGAATCAATCTTCACTTGCAGTAGTTGAGTGCAAAAGTCTGCAGTCTGCACATGCGACTAATGCATTCAATATACATCTCATGTTTCCTCATAATTCAATCTTTGCTTTTCAGATCTACTTAGAAACTGAAGGAAAAACAAAAATTTTACAAGACCCAGAAAAGAAGCTGAACAAGACCACACCAGTAAGCTGTGGGGCTGTCGCATGTGGCTTGGGTTTTTGTGGCCAGAATAAAATAAGGGTGAATGAATACCATATGAGAGGGCTCTGCATATCCTAATTAGTTCTTCTGGAAACCTCTTCAGTATTTGCACAGCAGGGAGACAAAAATGGATGCAGTCCACAATACTCTGGAAAACTCCACTTCTGGGATTATCAGAAACCTGAACAGGATGGACAGTATCACCATCGGTTATTGCTACAGCCCAGTGGCTGTCCCTTCAGAGGTTTCTCCACCCCCATCATTATTAGAGGCATCCATTTTCTTCTGTAATATGGCCATCCTTCTGAAAAGGGCAGATACATCTTACTCTGGTGTCTCTACTTTGACCACTCTGCCTTGGGCGATTTTGCTAGGAGAGGAGCCCAGTGAGACAGTCTCAGCTTCTTTGACACTCCCAAACCCCCTCATCGAGGTACACATGCCAGAAGGTATT